>NC_034177.2:42039172-42346672 GCF_002021735.2 Oncorhynchus kisutch
ACTGGGACAGGGCGATTCGGGATGCTGCCAGAGAGAGAGAGGACTCCCAGAACTGTGGTTTTATTAGGGGATTAGGATAGAGTAGACTGGGACAGGGCGATTCGGGATGCTGCCAGAGAGAGAGAGAGGACTCCCAGAACTGTGGTTTTATTAGGGGATTAGGATAGAGTAGACTGGGACAGGGCGATTCGGGATGCTGCCAGAGAGAGAGAGGACTCCCAGAACTGTGGTTTTATTAGGGGATTAGGATAGAGTAGACTGGGACAGGGCGATTCGGGATGCTGCCAGAGAGAGAGAGGACTCCCAGAACTATGGCTTTATTAGGGGATTAGGATAGAGTAGACTGGGACAGGGCGTTTCGGGATGCTGCCAGAGAGAGAGAGGACTCCCAGCACTGTGGTTTTATTAGGGGATTAGGATAGAGTAGACTGGGACAGGGCGTTTCGGGATGCTGCCAGAGAGAGAGAGGACTCCCAGCACTGTGGTTTTATTAGGGGATTAGGATAGAGTAGACTGGGACAGGGCGATTCGGGATGCTGCCAGAGAGAGAGAGGACTCCCAGAACTGTGGTTTTATTAGGGGATTAGGATAGAGTAGACTGGGACAGGGCGATTCGGGATGCTGCCAGAGAGAGAGAGGACTCCCAGAACTATGGCTTTATTAGGGGATTAGGATAGAGTAGACTGGGACAGGGGGATTCGGGATGCTGCCAGAGAGAGAGAGGACTCCCAGAACTATGGCTTTATTAGGGGATTAGGATAGAGTAGACTGGGACAGGGCGATTCGGGATGCTGCCAGAGAGAGAGAGGACTCCCAGAACTGTGGTTTTATTAGGGGATTAGGATAGAGTAGACTGGGACAGGGGGATTCCAGCTGAGCACTCAGGCAGGTAAAACACAGCAGAGATAAAGAGGTGAAGTCACTCAGACTAGGCAGAGTGGGAAATATTGAAATATTAGCATACATCAAACATTACCATACATTTATTGAGCCTTTATTTGCCCATGCAGTCCCATTGAGATGATCAAGTAAGTACTTTTCTAGGGTGACCTGGTGCATAGGTCCTTTGTGGGGCTCCCCTTGGAGCCTGGTAGGGTAGAGTTTGGGAGTGGCTTTGTCAGAGGACCCTGTTCCCTTATGTCATGATCAGAGCACGAGCCAAACATGATTCATTCACACAGAGTGAGGGAGAGATCTTCTGGGCTCATGAACCTCAATTCTGAAGTCAGACCCTGAGGAAGAACACTGCAGGCTTCACACAATACTCACACACGGATACACACACACACACATTTAAAATATTTTATTTGAATCCACAAATCTCATTACAGTTGAGAAGGATTCAAACATTTCGTCATGAATATCTGGACACTTATGGATACAGAAGGCACCTTCATCTCCACACAGCAGGCACCTTCTTCTCCACACAGCAAGGTTGCCCATGACAGCTGACACAGAGCAGGACCTTGCTAGCTGCTTTGTCTTTTTACAATGCAAGCCTGCAATCTGAAGTCCACGTACTACAGATGTAGGATCTTCATTTGATCACTCTTTTGTTGCTGTGAAATGCAAACTTGTAGTTTATTTTGATTTTGAAAAGGCTTCTAAAGTTATAATCCACATAATAATAATCAAATTTCCAGTTGATGCAGGATTATTTTCCTGCTGTAGAAAACTGGCTCAAATTAAGATCCTACATCTGTATGTACATGGCCGAGAATACCAAATAACAGCACAACAAGTTTGCACTGATAACTCAGGCTGTTCAGGGGTGACAGGAGGGGATGGTATTTCAGCAACTTGTCAGCAAAGTCCTACTATACACACACACACACATTTAAAGACTCAATATGCAGCCTCTCATGACCCAATATGGAAAACAGAATCGAATCAAAGATCCAAATGAATAGCATTCATTGGAAATAGCTGGTAGGCTTGAATGTCTCACTGCATTGGCTAAGTAATACCAGAGAAATCTTTAAGAAAAGCAAAAAATACTTGTCTTTTTCTGGGCTGTAACTAGTTGACTTTCCATCAGCGGGCATCTAGTAGTACTGTCATTTGTGTCAGCTTCCTGTGCCAGTTTCTGCTTGATTTTGGTCCGTTTACAATATTGTGGCCAATCCTGAGCAGCTCCTCTAGGAAAGCAGTTTACTGATTGGTTGTCAATCATCTTTTCAATTAACCAGTTAGGTTCCACTGTATGGACAGAGATCATTGTGATGGAAAAGATGTACAGGGGCGCTCAGCTCTGTGAACATTAGTCTCTCCCATGAATGGAGCAGCAGGATTTTTTTTTGTTGTTGGTAGATTTGGTTTTGGCTTCTGAGATTTAAATGAACCTTACATGTTACATGTATGTTATGGCACGGGACAGTGAGGAGCTAGTTGCTATAACATCTAATTATCCATCCAACATGAAGACAACTCACCTCTTCCTCTGCAGCGTAACACGATTTCTCCAGAACCTTATTAGAAACAGGTTTGTTAGTTAGAACTTCACTGAGCCATGGCTGTATGTGTATATCCTGGTCCATTGGAACAATTACAAGTGGTAGAGGCCCCTCACATCAAAGTAGCATCTCTGGAACGTCAGCGAGCCGAGATGGAAAGTGAAGATGACACCCAAGGCCTCTTCAGAGTTCAGTCATACCCTAATTTGGGATTATTGGAATATTTGGGCAATGACATTTATGTTCTACTGTAATTGTGTGTGTGTGTGTGTACCAATCCATGTTTCATTGTACAATTAGATCCATTTGGCTGTCATGATGTTCACAGTGAAGCTTCTCGGCTTGCATAACTGTGGGGACACGTAAGGAGTTCAATCGTTGTTCGATGTTTACACAGCACTAGTGCGTTCCAATACAAGATACGGTACTCCTGCCGTTGATGAGTTGCACTGTTGTGCTGCCAAACGTAGATTTAATTGACCACACTCTCCTTGTTTTTGTTTATCCATCATCCACCGTAAACAGACCATACTATTATTTCTTCAGTTCTTTAAATAGAGACAGAGTGGTATACAGTATAAATAGAGTCCGAATGGGCAACAACGCAATACAATACAAATAATGCAGTACTAGTATTTATGTTTCTATGTGGATCCAACGCGTCATAAATCACAATCTTACATAAAGCTGTCAGAAACCCATGCAGTGATTAGGGCAGGGAGGCATCTTGGCACTAACAGCCTCTAGGTGTCCTTCACAACTCAAGAGTTCTCACGCTTGCTGCTCACTTTAACTTAATTATGGCAGAATGCTGGGCCCTCTGCCCTGATGCCTGTGCTGTATGATCCAGTGGAGGGCTGAAGGACAGGAGGTGTCAGGAAAGTAATTGGATTCCTTATTGTAAATAAGGAATCCAATTACTTTATACCGTTTTGTTTTTCGGTCTAAACCACCTCTTAATGCAATGCTTATTCAACCCGGATTATGTGGATCATCCCTCTTCACTATTCCTGTGACACGGCTGTTTGTTTTGCTGGCCCGTGGGGAGTCTGATTGGCAGGGGAAGTGTGTGTGTGTGTGTGTGTGTGTGTGTGTGTGTGAGAGTAAGTGTGTATATGGTTTGTATATACAGTATAGTCTAGTGAGTGTACATAGGGTCAGTGCAATATAGAGTCAGTGCAGATAGTTCAGGTACCATTAATTGACTATTTAGCAGTCTGGCTATTTAGCAGTCTTATGGCTTGGGGGTAGAAGCTGTCTTAGAGCCTGTTGGTCTGAGAGCTGATGCTCCGGTACCATCTTAAGTCCTTAGTGATGTGAACGCCAAGGAACTTGAACCTCTCGACCGCTCCACTACAGCCCTGTTGATGTGGATGGGGGCCTGCCTTCCCCTCTTTCTCCTGTAGTCCACAATCAGCTCCTTGGTCTTTCTGACATTGAGGGAGAGGCTGTTGTTATGGCACCACTCTGCCAGGTCTCCGACCTCCTCCCTGTAGACTGTCTAATCACCGTTGGAGATCAGGCCTACCACTGTAGTGTTGTTAGCAAACTTGATGTTGGTGTTGGAGTCATGTGTGGCCACGCAGTCGTGGATAAACAGGGAGTACAGGAGGGGACAAGGCAGCATACACCCCTGAGGGGCCCCCGTGTTGTGGTACAGTGTGGCGGAGGTGCAGAGGGAGGGGTTCAGTTCCAGGGGCATGCGTGTTGGTGTGTGTGTGCCTGCGCGTGCAAGTGTGTACATGTGTGTGCGTGTGTGTGCGTGTGTGTACGTGTGTGTACATGTGTGCATGCCTGCGTGCCTCTCCAACACAATGCAGTCCATTGGTGAACAGTAGTCCAGAGGTGGGGACAGCTAGCTGGGCCTCTCAGATGAGCAGCCTCTCCTCTCAGCCTTTGTCTCCTAGTCCCATTGAAAAGCTCCCTTTGTGCCGAGATCACGTCACAATATTTGAACAGCTGCAGCCCATCGTTGGTTGTGTGCGTTTGCAGTAATCCATCAGCACTGGAGGGAGGGCAGAGATTGTGAGTAGCAGGATTGTGGTAGTGGAGGATGGATAGGGGATGACTGTGGGAATTCATACCTGATCCTAGCTGTTTTCTTCAGTCACGGGCACATGTTACTCAACACTGTCCTCACTCCAGTTCATAATGCATAGGTATTCATGGTTAGCCTGTCTCCCAGATCTGTTGTGCACGAACTCCTATGGTCATTGTCACACCAAATTTGCAAGACGGCACAAACAGACCTGGAGCCAGGCTAAGTCATGCTAAACTGTCAAATCAAATCAAATCAAATTGATTTATATAGCCCTTCGTACATCAGCTGATATCTCAAAGTGCTGTACAGAAACCCAGCCTAAAACCCCAAACAGCAAGCAATGCAGGTGTAGAAGCACGGTGGCTAGGAAAAACTCCCTAGAAAGGCCACAACCTAGGAAGAAACCTAGAGAGGAACCAGGCTATGTGGGGTGGCCAGTCCTCTTCTGTCTGTGCCGGGTGGAGATTATAACAGAACATGGCCAAGATGTTCAAATGTTCATAAATGAATCGAATAATAATAAGGCAGAACAGTTGAAACTGGAGCAGCAGCACAGTCAGGCGGAAGTTGAAACTGGAGCAGCAGCATGGCTAGGTGGACTGGGGACAGCAAGGAGTCATCATGTCAGGTAGTCCTGAGGCATGGTCCTAGGGCTCAGGTCCTCCGAGAGAGAGAAAGAAAGAGAGAAGGAGAGAATTAGAGAACGCACACTTAGATTCACACAGGACACCGAATAGGACAGGAGAAGTACTCCAGATATGAAATGAAAGAGATTCCTGCCACATGAATTCCTTTATCACCTACCAACCAATCATTGAGTAGGTCTGTTCCGGTAACGACGGATCTGTCAGGGTATAGAACAGCAGTCATAGATCATGTCTTAAAACCTGTTTATGAGACACGGTGACAGATCTATTGTAGTCAGTCTATTCTAACCTCATTAAAGTCAACCTGTCAACATTTGTATTGGCTTCATCATTACTCTGTCTGTTTACCTTCCTACCCAGCTGTCCTCCCACTCTACACACACAGTCATAGGACACCGGCATGCTTTCTAAGCATTGAGACTGCTCTGTCCTCCGGTAGTGGAGAATGGGGTAAGTTGTGCCGAAAGGGTTTGTTGAGCCACCCGGTGTTTCTAGGGAAACCAGTGAATCACGTGACCAACTATTAAGGAAGAGGTCCTCATGCCACGGAGTCTGAAAAAGAAGAAACCACAAAAAGGGTGAGCAAGTTAGTAGATTGGTTTTTAAGATCCCAGTTAGAGTTTCTATAAGCTACAGTATGAGGTCCTAAACTTAGCATGATAGTGCATCCTTGTAGCTGTATGGGCTAATATAGTCAAAATGTTTGCCTTGGGTTAAGTTGAGTCAATGGCCTTGGGTTAAGTTGAGTCAATGGCCTTGGGTTAAGTTGAGTCAATGGCCTTGGGTTAAGTTGAGTCAATGGCCTTGGGTTAAGTTGAGTCAATGGCCATGGGGTAAGTTGAGCCAATGGCCACCATACCCCATACAAATGATAATTACATTTAGTCTGTTTTATTTTGCAATGTGTCATGCATATGAACTCAAGATGCATTCTTATTGTTATAGAGCACACATCTTCATGCCCCGTGTATAGAAACATAAAACAAGCAGGGGTCTGGCCCACCTTGAGATTCTTGAGAGAGCAGCCAAGGAAGTGAGAAAAGAAAGAAGCCCGTTGAGCAGCAGCAAGGGACAAACAAATAGACTGAATGACACTGGAGGTACATTGACCAAAAATAAAACGAACATGTGCCTGTTTGAAAGAGAGGCTATGATAGAGTTGCAGACCAACAAGGTCTTATCTGGTGACATGGAGTCGGATCTTGCTAAACATATCAAGAATCTCACGGACCAGGTTCATGTGCTCAGTAGCCTTCCAATGGAGAGAACTTGACCATTTGCACATCGTAAAAACATCGCTTTCCCAGACAACTAGTCAAGAAATGGAAGGGTAAGTGATATTAAACAGAGAGATCTGTCTATCAATGTAAGCATTTAAGATATACAATATACCACACACCCATCCCATGAATTAAACTTTGACCTAGCAGCACCATCACCCACTGTCCCAGGAAGCCATCACCCACTTACCCCAAGGCGGCTCAACTTACTCTGTCCCTATGCTCAACTTTTTTATTTTATTTTATTTTATTTTACCTTTATTTAACCAGGTAGGCAAGTTGAGAACAAGTTCTCATTTACAATTGCGACCTGGCCAAGATAAAGCAAAGCAGTTCGACAGATAAAACGACACAGAGTTACACATGGAGTAAAAACAAACATACAGTCAATAATACAGTATAAACAAGTCTATATACAATGTGAGAAAATGAGTTGAGAAGGGAGGTAAAGGCAAAAAAGGCCATGGTGGCAAAGTAAATACAATATAGCAAGTAAAATACTGGAATGGTAGTTTTGCAATGGAAGAATGTGCAAAGTAGAAATAAAAATAATGGGGTGCAAAGGAGCAAAATAAATAAATAAATTAAAATTAAATACAGTTGGGAAAGAGGTAGTTGTTTGGGCTAAATTATAGGTGGGCTATGTACAGGTGCAGTAATCTGTGAGCTGCTCGGACAGTTGGTGCTTAAAGCTAGTGAGGGAGATAAGTGTTTCCAGTTTCAGAGATTTTTGTAGTTCGTTCCAGTCATTGGCAGCAGAGAACTGGAAGGAGAGGCGGCCAAAGAAAGAATTGGTTTTGGGGGTGACTAGAGAGATATACCTGCTGGAGCGTGTGCTACAGGTGGGAGATGCTATGGTGACCAGCGAGCTGAGATAAGGGGGGACTTTACCTAGCAGGGTCTTGTAGATGACATGGAGCCAGTGGGTTTGGCGACGAGTATGAAGCGAGGGCCAGCCAACGAGAGCGTACAGGTCACAATGGTGGGTAGTATATGGGGCTTTGGTGATAAAACGGATTGCACTGTGATAGACTGCATCCAATTTGTTGAGTAGGGTATTGGAGGCTATTTTGTAAATGACATCGCCAAAGTCGAGGATTGGTAGGATGGTCAGTTTTACAAGGGTATGTTTGGCAGCATGAGTGAAGGATGCTTTGTTGCGAAATAGGAAGCCAATTCTAGATTTAACTTTGGATTGGAGCATACCCTGAGTAAGTTGTGCCAAGAGATACTTTTTGGGGGACAAAGCTATGTTTACATTATTTCCTGGGATTCACAACATCCTGAAATATGTCTATGTCATTGTTAGAAAAAATACTATATTTCCCTTGACGTAGTGATGCTGAATGTAAAAAATGGCTCAAGATTCCCCACTCTCCCCTAACCCAGAACGTACAGTACTGTCCCAGGGTGTGTCTGAAATGGCACCCTATTCCCTAGAATATACTTTTGACCAGAGTCCCAGTGACCCTCCAGACAGACATGTCTTGTGGCATCCCAGACACATTGACAGGTGCTCAGCCGTCAAACAGAGGCCTGGAGCCTGGTCAGGGAGCTCCAGTAGACAGTCCGTCCAGGCAGAGCGGTGAGAGAAGCCCCTTGCCCTGGGAACGAGGGGCAGATACCAGTCCAGGCATGGTTGTCTGACTGTCTGTCTCTGTGGTACACTGCTTGTTTGTGGAAGTACGTACAGTTAAGGAAGGCTGTACTTTCATCTGTAGACCACTTGGTTATGATTCACTGTGAGAAACAGGGTGAAACCTTTATGACATAGCTTGGGTTTCAGCAGTGGTGTGTGTGTGTGTGTGTGTGTGTGTGTGTGTGTGTGTGTGTGTGTGTGTGTGTGTGTGTGTGTGTGTGTGTGTGTGTGTGTGTGTGTGTGTGTGTGTGTGTGTGTGTGTGTGTGTGTGTTTGAGAGGTCTTTGATTACTGTCCTTGGGCTGAACTTGGATCCAGGTTGTTGAATTTGAGAGTCATGGCTGCCATGGGTCCGTGTCAAACACTGCTCACTGAAACCATGACCTCAGTCTGTTTCGTAGTGACAAAGTAAACAGACTTGTGTTTAGTCTGAGTCTAATATAAAATTAAATATAATGTGTGAATATCCATGATAAAAGATGTCTGCTGAGACGACAGTCAAGTTCAAGCAAATGTCACATTTTAACAACTGATTATACAACTTTGATTATACATAGAAAGGTATTCCTATTTTAATGTGTCTTATTACAAAGGACACTACATCAAAGTGCTCTCCCTGACCTCCAGGCCAATGTCTTGATTTGGAATTGGTCCAGGCTACTTTCTGTGATGTGCATTAAAGTCATTGTGTAACCTGTAACCACAGAGGTCTGAATTGTCTTTGTAGAGTTTTAGTGAAAGGTTCTGTCCAGGGCTTTGCCTCAGTGTTACCTGCTACTTATGTTAGCACAGGCTGGCAGAGAATGGCTGACGATGCTTACATAAGACCACCACCCTCTCTCTTCCAGTCACTCTCCAGGCAATAGAGAGTGAGAGAGGAATAGGGAGAGAGAGGGTGGTGGAGAAAAAGAGAGAGAGATATAGAAGATGGAGGAGAGAGGGGACAAGTTGGCAGTGGTCAAGAATGCAATTAAAATTCTGGTCAAGGACGCAGAGTAAAAAGCCCCACTGGGGAGGGTGGGTAGTTTGTGTGAGAGCAGACTACTCTCCATTGCGTCATCACATGCAAGGTTGCGTTGGCAGGCTACACCGCATCACTGATATCGCCTGAGAGTCCACTAAAACATGCATCACAGATGAATCGATGAGTTTTATCCATGAACATAAACACACACACAACATACACACACCGATTGTACATTAGTTACAGATGTAGGATCTTAATGTGATCACTCTTTTGTTGTTGAGAATTTTCCTGCACAGCAGCAAATGCAAACGTGTAGTGTATTTGAGGCTTCTAAAGCTTGTCATTTCCACTTTGGAATTTCAGACATGATTTGCCCTAACAAACAATGTATCAACCCCCCAACACAAAAGTCCATTAATTATAATCCACATAATAATTCACATTTCCAGTTAAGGCAGGATTTCCTGCTGTAGCAACAGGCTCAAATCTGCATGGCATTAGGTGTACGTTCAAAGTGTTTCCGTTATGTCATCAACCTCATGACATCTCCAGCAGGACTAAGTCCATTATCATTTAAGGAACTTGTAAAGTGGATCACTGTTCATTTAGAATGATTCGGGAGGCACGTTCTCCTTCTGGCAGATCAGACAGCGATGTTCACTAAGGCGTGGTGAAGGTTCTAGCTGCAGATGGCGTATCCATCGCCTATATGGAAGTGAAGTGAACCATCAACTCAACACATGTAATGTAACCTATGACATCGTGGATCAAGTGTCTCAGAATAGGAGCGCTGATCTAGGATCAGGTTCTCCTCTATCCATCTACTCTTATTTTTATGATCTAAAAGGCTAAACCGATCCCAGATCAGCACTCCTACTCAAAATGCTTTATGGATATGTACTCAGTTTGGCTCTGTGTGGAATTCCAAGTAACCTTCGTCCTCATCAAAGTATCATCTTGAGTTGATATTACCACTGACATACTGTATTTCCTGGTGGTTCATCTTTAATTCATTTAGAGATGCATGCATCCTCTTAGAAGAATGGTATGACTCAGCATAACTTCAAAGGTTGGATTGGACAGGGAATATGCCTATTATCCTACCTCTGTCTGTCTCTGTCGCTGTACCCCCGCCATCTGCAAATGAACACATAGATGTGTCTGGACAATGTGAGCGATACTTGGAAAAGCAGTTGAAGGAGGCAGGAACAGTTTGTGTGTGCTTTTGTCTGTCTGTCTGTCTGTCTGTCTGTCTGTCTGTCTGTCTGTCTGTCTGTCTGTCTGTCTGTCTGTCTGTCTGTCTGTCTGTCTGTCTGTCTGTCTGTCTGTCTGTCTGTCTGTCTGTCTGTCTGTCTGTCTGTCTGTCTGTCTGTCTGTCTGTCTGTCTGTCTGTCTGTCTGTCTGTCTGTCTGTCTGTCTGTCTGTCTGTCTGTCTGTCTGTCTGTCTGTCTGTCTGTCTGTCTGTCTGTCTGTCTGTCTGTCTGTCTGTCTGTCTGTCTGTCTGTCTGTCTGTCTGTCTGTCTGTCTGTCTGTCTGTCTGTCTGTCTGTCTGTCTGTCTGTCTGTCTGTCTGTCTGTCTGTCTGTCTGTCTGTCTGTCTGTCTGTCTGTCTGTCTGTCTGTCTGTCTGTCTGTCTGTCTGTCTGTCTGTCTGTCTGTCTGTCTGTTCTGTCTGTCTGTCTGTCTGTCTGTCTGTCTGTCTGTCTGTCTGTCTGTCTGTCTGTCTGTCTGTCTGTCTGTCTGTCTGTCTGTCTGTCTGTCTGTCTGTCTGTCTGTCTGTCTGTCTGTCTGTCTGTCTGTCTGTCTGTCTGTCTGTCTGTCTGTCTGTCTGTCTGTCTGTCTGTCTGTCTGTCTGTCTGTCTGTCTGTCTGTCTGTCTGTCTGTCTGTCTGTCTGTCTGTCTGTCTGTCTGTCTGTCTGTCTGTCTGTCTGTCTGTCTGTCTGTCTGTCTGTCTGTCTGTCTGTCTGTCTGTCTGTCTGTCTGTCTGTCCTGTCTGTCTGTCTTGTCTGTCTGTCTGTCTGTCTGTCTGTCTGTCTGTCTGTCTGTCTGTCTGTCTGTCTGTCTGTCTGTCTGTCTGTCTGTCTGTCTGTCTGTCTGTCTGTCTGTCTGTCTGTCTGTCTGTCTGTCTGTCTGTCTGTCTGTCTGTCTGTCTGTCTGTCTGTCTGTCTGTCTGTCTGTCTGTCTGTCTGTCTGTCTGTCTGTCTGTCTGTCTGTCTGTCTGTCTGTCTGTCTGTCTGTCTGTCTGTCTGTCTGTCTGTCTGTCTGTCTGTCTGTCGTCTGTCTGTCTGTCTGTCTGTCTGTCTGTCTGTCTGTCTGTCTGTCTGTCTGTCTGTCTGTCTGTCTGTCTGTCTGTCTGTCTGTCTGTCTGTCTGTGTCGTCTGTCTGTCTGTCTGTCTGTCTGTCTGTCTGTCTGTCTGTCTGTCTGTCTGTCTGTCTGTCTGTCTGTCTGTCTGTGTCTGTCTGTCTGTACTTCTTTCTTTCTTTCTTTCTTTCTTTCTTTCTTTCTTTCTTTCTTTCTTTCTTTCTTCTTTCTTTCTTTCTTTCTTTCTTTCTTTCTTTCTTTCTTTCTTTCTTTCTTTCTTCCTTCCAGTGGAGTGACGTCACCGACAGTGTTTCAACAGGGCTCTGAATCCTCACGCAGGCCACGGCGGGAAGATCTGGTTGCCATGGTGACTGATCTTGTGTTAAAGCCGTGTTTGCCAGGCGTGGGGTAGAGCTTTGAGCCACAGCAGACGGTCACCCTGTGATTGGCCGGCTGAGAGAGGCACAAAGACATAAAGCTTTGGCGTAATACACTTAGAACACAAACAAATACACATGTATACACATACATACAGTGTATGTACAGTATACATAAACAATGCATTGCACACATACACAAATGCCCACAAAACCACCTCTACACACAAGAACGCACACATGACAGAATATACAGTTTCTCAAAATAAATGCCTGCTTCAATTGTATCCAGCGATTTATTTAAAATGATTCATATTGAGTAAGGTCCTCTTAACTACACTGTATAACTGTAGTTGTACTGGATAATAAGAACATGGACCCCTGTACTCCAGATCAAACCATGGTGATTAGTATTCCATCTACTGCTTGTTTGTAGAGCGAGACGGCGAGAGCCTCTGTAAATCCTACTAAGGCCACTCTCCTGTCATGTCCCAACCTTGCTCTGCCACTGCCCTGTCCTCAACGTGACATGAGTGGAGGAGGAATACCAATGGGAACTGAACAGCTGCTCCTAATTCAATTAGTGTCTCGCTGCCTGTCTTTGTTTCTGCTGCTGGTTGAGTTAAAGACTAATGCGTCTTGATCAATACCCTGTATGCTGGGAACAGCATGTGCTCTGAGTCTCTCTCTGTGCTTGACCACAGGGCTGGTGGGAACAAGAGGGTCGTATTCATTAGGGTACATCGTAGCACAACATTTTGTAATGCAATGCGAAAACAATTGTTTCTTATTGGACAAGTTCAGAAAATCCCTCTCTGTCTGTTTCCTTTTGTTTGGTGCCTAATGAAGCTTTGCCCCCTCCACGTGTTGAATAGTACTGTATCTGGAGGTATAACTGTAGAAGGCATCAGTTACCATCCTCGACACCCTCTGTTATTTTGTACAGTACCTATATTAAGTTATGTACTGTAAGTCCAAAATGGAGAGGTTTCCTTGGGTCACCCATGTCTGGACCACTGACCACGACCTTTGACCTCTCTGACTTCTCCATGTCTTGGCTAGGGCCTATCGATATTGAACCCAGAGACCCAATAAAGAACAGGCCGTGTGAGGACTGCGTCCAGTCAGTGAGGCCGCTGCCAGACCACTACTGCTGTGTCAGCCCTGCCCTGTCACAGCCCTTGTCTGAGGTCTACTTAAATAAATATAGCTCTGACACTGACCACAGAAAGCCACTGACTGACTTGGACTGAATCTGTCTCTTTCTCTCTATCTCTCTCTGGAGGATAGCCTGCTGGGTCTTGGCCCCTCAGACAGACTGGAGTTGACTATGGGGTGTTGTCTCAGGTTTAGTCTGGATAGCAGCATCACAAGAGTGATCAAATTAAGATCCTACATCTGCACATAATGTACAATTGGTGTGTGTATGTTTTGTGTGTGTTTAAGTGTTTATGTTGTTTAAGGATGAAACTCTGAGGCCGGATTCATGTTGAGACAAAACTAAAGTGCACCTATTATGTCATAATTCTGAACTCCCGGTGTACACATATCTGATGAATGACTTAAATGACATAAGAACTGGTGCAGTTGGTTTTAGTTTGAATAGATGATCCTCCAAGGTTTGCTTGTTGTCTACCAGGAATTCTATCATTCTTATCAGCAGAACTCAAACACAAGTCTGTAAGAAGAGCTCCTCGTGTCATTTGAGTGTTTGTTAAGCTTTAACGACATTTCCCGCCCATATGCTCCCAGTAGTGATTATATGTCTATGGGCCCTACGGAAGAACCAACACAGTCACATCAAACCGGTCAGCCGACAATACATTGCAGGAGGGGAGGGTCACCTTGCATCATGTACTCATCCCTTTATCTCGTTCTATGGCTCCCTCTTAGACTAATGAGTATTAAGAGGTCACGGACAGAATGACCCCAAATCCTTGTCTCTGATTCAGACTGTTAGGCAATGGCAATTTAATCTTACTCTGCTCTGTTATTTATTGGTTTTTCAGTGTGTAAAGGAAGGCTTGTTTATCCGATAAAACGGGGCTCACAATAAACTGTGTGTGTCCCCAAATAAGTAACACATGGGGACTCAGCAGCACTCTTGCTCTCCCCTCTCTCTGCGTTCCCAGCAGCCCTGTGCAGTGTGCTCTCCATGCTCAGTGGCCCGTGTCTGAGCTCCTAATGACTGGCCCATTGATGAGCATGCCCATTAGTGTCCCTGCTCTCATCAGCACACCCACCCTTTATGAGCCTCCAGTCTGGTCACCCAGATGGGAGGGGCCCTGCCGTGTAAATCAGCCATGACAGGTGGGGAGCACAGCCAGTAAGAGGCTCAGACATCCAGGGTGTGGCTCTCGATAGTCCCTATGTGGCCTGCAAATCTCCTACAGCATACAACACTCTGTAGGCCCGTTGTTGGGGGCAACACAGGGTGTCACAACACATCATCACACCACAGCATTTCAGATCTGTCATAAAACTAGCTTTTGCATCTATTAGCCAGGCCTCTCTGTAAATACAGTTGAAGTCGGAAGTTTACAAACACCTTAGCCAAATACATTTAAACTCACAATTCCTACATTTAAACTCACAATTCCTACATTTAAACTCACAATTCCTGACATTTAATCCGAGTAAAAAGTCCCTGTTTTAGGTCAGTTAGGATCACTACTTTATTTTAAGAATGTGAAATGTCAGAATAATAGTAGAGAGAATGATTTATTTCAGATTCTATTTCTTTCATCACATTCCCAGTGGGTCAGAAGTTTACATACACTCAATTAGTATTTGGTAGCATTACCTTTAAATTGTTTAACTTGGGTCAAACGTTTAAGGTAGCCTTCCACAAGCTTCCTACAATAAGTTGGGTGAATTTTGGCCCATTCCTCCTGACAGAGCTGGTGTAACTGAGTCAGATTTGTAGGCCTCCTTGCTCGCACACGCTTTTTCAGTTCTGCCAACACCATTTCTATAGGATGAGGTCAGGGCTTTGAGATGGCCACTCCAATACCCTGACTTTGTTGTCCTTTAGCCATTTTGCCACAACTTTGGAAGTATGCTTGGGGTCGTTGTCCATTTGGAAGACGCATTTGCGACTAAGCTTTAACTTCCTGACTGATGTCTTGAGATGTTGCTTCAATATATCCACATAATTTCCCATCCTCATGATGCCATCTATTTTGTGAAGTGCACCAGACCCTCCTGCAGCAATGCACCCCCACAACATGATGCTGCCACCTCCGTGCTTCACGGTGTTCTTCGGCTTGCAAGCCTCCCCCTTTTTCCTCCAAACATAACGATGGTCATTATGGCCAAACAGTTATATTTTTGTTTCATCAGACCAGAGGACATTTCTCCAAAAAGTATGATCTTTGTCCCCATGTGCAGTTGCAAACCGTAGTCTGGCTTTTTTTATGGCGGTTTTGGAGCAGTGGCTTCTTCCTTGCTGAGTGTTCTTTCAGGTTATGTCGATATAGGACTAATTTTACTGTGGATATAGATACTTTTGTATCTGTTTCCTCCAGCATCTTCCCAAGGTCCTTTGGTGTTGTTCTGGGATTGATTTGCACTTTTCGCACAAAAGTACAT
This sequence comes from Oncorhynchus kisutch, assembly GCF_002021735.2. Lineage (NCBI taxonomy): Eukaryota > Metazoa > Chordata > Actinopteri > Salmoniformes > Salmonidae > Oncorhynchus > Oncorhynchus kisutch. Next base: position 42,054,467 of record NC_034177.2, read on the forward strand.
TAATCTCTAGGAGACAGAACGCTTCTCCTTCCTGAGCGTTATGACGGCTGCGTGGTCCCATGTTGTTTATACTTGCATACTATTGTTTGTACAGATGAATGTGGTACCTTCAGGCGTTTGGAAATTGCTCCCAAGGATGAAGCAGACTTGTGGAGGTCTACAATTAATTTTCTGAGGTCATGGCTAATTTCTTTTGATTTTCCCATGATGTCAAGCAAAGAGGCACTGAGTTTGAAGGTAGGCCTTGAAATACATCCACAGGTACACCTCCAATTGACTCAAATTATGTCAAATAGCTTATCAGAGGCATCTAAAGCCAATTTTCCAAGTTTTAAATGCACGGTCAACTTAGTGTATGTAAACTTCTGATCCACTGGAATTGTGATGCAGTGAATTATAAGTGAAATAATCTGTCTGTAAACAGTTGTTGGAAAAATTACCTGTGTCATGCACACAGTAGATGTCTTAACCAACTTGCCAAAACTATAGTTTGTTAACAAGACATTTGTGGAGTGGTTGAAAAAAACGAGTTTTAATGACTCCAACCTAAGTGTATGTAACCTTCTGACTTCAACTGTACATAGTGGAGATGATAGCCTGGTTGTGCCCTGAGGCAAGGCTGCATGGGCTCATACTGTGTGAGGGCGTCAACCGTGTGTGTGTGTGTGATTGTGTGTTCCACTCAGGGCTAAAGGCAGTGTGGTAACTGTAGATCTACACACACTGACCTTTTTTTCTTGAGAGCCTGAATGGAATGTGAGCCCACCAGCACCCACTCACACATGTTAAAGAGCCCGTCAATCCCCTACTCACTTCCAATATGTAAAGCAATAGGGCTGAGGAGGCAGGCCTGGCATACGCTGGGCATACCGAGGCTGGGTTTATCCACATACAGTACATAAAAAGGATACTAGGCTTTCTGTTCCAGAAACAAGATAGTAAGCTACTACCAAATGCCTGATACTCATAACATGATATGCTTCAAATATAGACACCGAGACCAATAAAGTTGGAGAACACTAACATTAATGGACTGTAGTAACCCACCACAGTACACATTCAATCTATACTTAAAATGTATCAAATTGGCTTTTGATATCGAGTCATTGTGTTCCACTTTATTCATGGACTTGATATTGAGTTCATTTTAAACCACAACAGTTACAGTACAGTTCATTTTAAACCACAACAGTTACAGTACAGTTCATTTTAAACCACAACAGTTACAGTACAGTTCATTTTAAACTACAACAGTTACAGTACAGTTCATTTTAAACCACAACAGTTACAGTACAGTTCATTTTAAACCACAACAGTTACAGTACAGTTCATTTTAAACCACAACAGTTACAGTACAGTTCATTTTAAACCACAACAGTTACAGTACAGTTCATTTTAAACCACAACAGTTACAGTACAGTCGATACTCTGACTTTAGGAAGGAAGGAAACCATCTGTACTGTCTTTTGTTCTACACCTTCTTTTATGCTGATGATCAAAGCTCTTCTCTGTCTCTTTGGAAAAGTCAACATAACTGGAAAATGAATGGATTTTCATGCATTTGGCTGCGACTGATTTGTGTGTGTGTGTGTGTGTGTGTGTGTGTGTGTGTGCGTGCGTGTGACCAACAGGATGGACCACTCTTTACTAAGGGCTAAGGGCTTCGACTGCTGAGGTAATTGTCTCATGTAGGATCGTCTCTACAGTTTACTCCACTAAGCCACGTACAGTTCTAACATTACCACTTTACATGGCAACAAACCATAAAATAACCTAACACAAAGGCACTCAATCTAAATGGAAAACTTTTGTGTGACGAATAATCTTTTAAAAACGTAACATTATAGAGTATACTGTATAATGTAATGTTATATTGAGTTACACTTTCATTTTACTCGGCTGTTCCCTTGGAGAAATGGATGCTCTGGTTACAGGGAGAGCACGTTTTATTAGTAAGCCTAACACTTCACCAGTCTGTCTGCCCAGCTACAGTATTGCATTAGAAGTGAAAATACATAACTCTGGAGTGCTGCGTTTGAGCAATCTCTCTGATTGGCTGTGACAGCCACTGTCCCAACAAGACCTCAGCCAGAGCCAGCCAATCACGAGACTGTATGTTCACTCTGGCAAACACAGATCAGAGATAACAAGACAGTTAATGAATTGTTCACCGAAAACCCTGGGAAGTTTAGCTGAACCTTATTCGAGCAGTAGTGCATGGTCATTTTGTGTATGTCTGTGTGGAGTGGTCCTGATTTCTTGGGAAAACGGTTGTATTTGTTGTTGTGATTGTCAAACTTAAGCTTCAGAAAGGAATGTCATTGAAGTCCATTACAGTATTCAATGGACAGGATCAACTCTGTGTTGAATGTGCCTTTCACGAAGAATGGAGATGCTCTGAAAATGAGTGTGTTCGTGGCAAAGACTACACAATGACCTCGCCGGTATGTCCCAGAAACACTTTCACATCTCCTCCCGGGTTTGGCAAACTGGACCAATCACAGACCATTGTCTTTGCCTCAGTGTCTGTGGCCTGGGTGAATCAGGGTGTACCCTGGACCATGATCACAGCTCACATATGTCATCCTTTGGAGGGACAGTGAAATAGAATGACACCCTCTTTCCCAAAATGGAGCTAAAAATCCTCCCGACCCGCTTTTCAAATTCTTTTGTTTCCACCATGAACAGTGGAATGAATGTTCTTTCCCAGCTCCCCAGCCACCAGCTAACTGCACTCCAATTGCTAGCTGCACTTGGTCCAAGCCCCACAAGCCTCAACTCCAATTTTCTTGCCTGTAAAACGTCAGCAAATCTAAAGCAGGTTCTTATCATTATGTAATTATGGCACTTATGCTGTTCAGCAGCCTGTCCTATGTCGGTCCATTGGGCTTCTTGCTTGTTTCACTCTTTTCAACTGAGGCTCTGGCAAATGTATTCTATTGATGAAAGTAAGTGTGCAGTAATCTGCTCATTCAGGAAACTCACCATTATGCACCACTTATTGTTAGATATGAGTTATCAGCAAAGGACAATCAATACTATTTGACCTTACTTCAAACAGAAACCTTGGTCTGTGCTACTGAGTGTATAGACACAATGAGTTCTGTCATGGGGGATATCATCTGACATTGGTCTTTGTTCAATGCCTCAGTCAAGTCGATAGTATATAATACATTGTCAGGGTGTGTATGTGTTCATCTGCCTGAGCATGTGATCTATTGTTTACCATTCACAGGTATCTAATGTGCATTGTTCAAGTGTTCGCATTTGCTCACGGAGTATAATTTACACATACGGTAGATTTGACTGAACAACAGCAGTGCATCTATCTGGTTTCTCTGTATATATGTATATGGGTGAATCAGGGTGTACCCTGGACCGTGATCACAGCTCACATTCAGGCTGGGAGCATTGGGAGTACATTTTGTGCCCACCCCATTACAAAGCCTAGCCCAGTAGTAGTGGACAGACAGGCAGGCAGACATACGAGACAGACACCTCTCAGATCAGTCAAGTCCTTCCCTGTTGCCTTGGTGCATTAGCTCCAGTTACCCCACCCCTTCTGAAGACTTTCCATTGTGTGTTTCTTTACAGGCGGCCCGGGAGCCCTCCCTTTGTGAGCCAGTGGGCGTGTGATCTCACCGCTGAGAGGAGGGGCCCCCTTTCCCCTGTCTGGCCAATCCTTGAGCTCGGTGACTAGGTCACGTGAGAATCCCTCTTTCGGGTTGCCATGACAATGTGCACTGGTCCAGACAGCATCTTACTGTGGTGAGAAGGGAAGAGAAGAGGAGGGAGGATAGACAGAGGGCGGGAGAGCAAGAGAACAAACCCCAGACACCTATGCTGCACACCTTTCCTCTGTAAGTACTGTCACCACTCTCTCCTACACACCCAGCACGCTGAATGTATATTTGCTGCACGAGTGACAACATGTGTTTATTATGAGCAATGTCCTACCCGGTAGATGTCTTTGAAGATTGCAGGGATGACATCATGCATGTTTCCTTTGTTACGTGTGGAATGTGTGAGGGACTCTCTGTCATAAGTAAGAGTCCTTTGTCTACAGGAGTCAGTGAGATCTCACAGATGTTCTGTGTCTGTAGTGGACAGATCTTCACTGAAAGAGAGGTGTCATAAAACAAAACAAAAAGAGGGGCGGTCACAGCTGAATGATGTCACCTGCAGAGATCTGAGTGGATCCTCTCTGATGTTTCGTAATGACTGTCATCCTCTCAGTGGGCTGTGCAACTCCTCTTTTCTACCTCAGTAGCTCTCTTTTATTAGCTCCTCACCCAGCAAAATCTCTCCCTCTCAAGTCAGTTGGAGTCAGTTGACATTATTTTGGGCCCCCTGCGGTTTGCTTAACTAGCAAAACCCTGCAGATACAACTAGGGCAACCTGAGGCCCAGTATGTGGAATGTCCTTGTGACGATGACAAGAGACTGGAGACGACGTGCTCTCCTTCACTATGGGGAGCACAGCTGGTACTACTAGTGTGTGACATGGATCTGTAGGTAGGATCACTGGTGTCAATGAGTCATTAGACTGTGCAGATGATTTGTCCATTATGCAAACTGTTTTTAACCTAAGATATGTGAGAGCAGCAATTTGAAATCTATTCAACCCTAGCCAATGAATATGCTGTTTTAGCACAGCTAATGTGGCATAACATTATCGCCATAAAATAGAATTATTATTAACATGCAATCTACATAATACATAATACAGAACTGCAGTATAGTCATGTCATTTATTTGACAGCAGGATTTTTCATAGAAGCTGGTTTTCCCCCATTTAGTGTAATTATCATAGCTCTGTAAATGGCAACTAATGTATGACGGCAGAACAGCGTTTTCTGTTTACTTGACTTCATATGGAACCGTCACACAAGACCTTGTTTCACTGTGTGGTTGAACGTTAATGAAAAGGTTACTAAACTGGCTACTGTTTTTACTTAACTCGGAGTCAGTGTGTGAGTGTGTGTAGCCCCAGGAGCCCATCTGTCTACCATTGTACTGTAGGCCTACCTAAACCTCTATCAGATCATCTGCATGATAAGAAATACATGGAGGTAGCAGTGTGTGTGATTCATGTTGGTCTTTTCTTCATGCTTTTTCCAGTGGCTTTCAAATTCTTTGACCCTTTTCTCTATTTGAATTGCTTACTTGTGAGGTGACAGTTTAACCACTTTACGTGGTGGTTGAGACATACAGCAGGCCTTTAGTGTATTATAGCATAGTTACCTGGTCATATCTCTCTTCTCTGTTACTTTACCGTTATCAGAATATTTTGTATTTGACCTTTATTTAACTAGGCAAGTCAGTTAAAAACAAATTCTTATTTTCAATGACGGCCTGGGAACAGTGGGTTAACTGCCTGTTGAGGGGCAGAACGACAGATTTGTACCTTGTCAGCTCGGGGATTCAATCTTGCAACCTTTCGGTTACTAGTCCAACGCTCATACAACTAGGTCACCCCTGAATTTAAAGCCGAGGCCATATTTTCTGCTTAACACACATTTCTTACATCCGCTGTCCAATGAAATAACAGATAATGTTTTTTAATTTCTCCTTCCGGAGAACAGTGCTGCCTTTTTTACCTTGTCAGCTCAGGGATTCGATCCAGCAACCTTTCGGTTATTGGCCCAACGCTCTAACCACTAGGTTACCTGCCACCCCAAATGTCAATGCCATAAGAAAGCATTGCCCGGCCAAACTGAGCAATTTGGGGAGAAGGTCCTTGGTCAGGGAAGTGACCAAGAACCTGATGGTCACTCTGACAGAGCTCCAGAGTTCCTCTGTGGGGATGGGAGAACCTTCCAGAAGGACAACCATCTCCATATAGAGTGGCCAGACGGAAGCCACTCAGATTATGAGAAACAAAATTCTCTGGTCTGATGAAACCAAGATTGAACTCTTTGGCCTGAATGCCAAACATCACGTCTGGAGGAAACCTGGCACCATCCCTACGGTGAAGCATGGTGGTGGCAGCATCATGCTGGGGGGATGTTTTTCAGCAGTAGGGACTGGGAGTCTAGTCAGGTTTGAGGGAAAGAGGAATGGAGCAAAGTACAGAGAGATCCTTGATTGAAAACCTGTTCCAGAGTGCTCCGGACCTCAGACTGGGGCGAAGGTTTACCTTCCAACAGGACAAAAACCCTAAGAGCACAGCCAAGGCAATGCAGGAGTGGCTTCGGGACAAGTCTCTGAATGTCCTTGAGTGGCCCAGCCAGAGCCCTGACTTGAACCCGATTTAACATCTCTGCAGAGACCTGAAAATAGCTGTACAGCGACGCTAACCATCCAACCGGACAGAGCTTGAGAGGATCTGCAGAAAATAATGGGAGAAACTTCCCAAATCCAGATGTGCCAAGCTTATAGCATCATACCCAAGAAGACTTGAAGCTGTAATCGCTGCCAACGGTGCTTTGCTGAGTAAAGGGTCTGAATACTTATGTAAATGTGATGAAGTTTAAAAAAATGTAATACATTTGCAAAAAAAACTAAACTGTTTTTGATTTGTAATTATGGGGTATTGTGTGTAGATGAATGAGGGGAAAAAAACGATTTAATCAATTTTAGAATAAGGCTGTAATGTAACAAAATGTGGAAAGTGGTCTGAATACTTACCGAATGCACTGTATGTGTGTGTTACAGGGGCTCTTCCTGCCAGCATAATACACTCTTGTTTTTGGTGTGCTCACAGCTGCATTCAATCCCCCTGAACACTCACGTTAGAACAGATAAGGGCCTATTTGTGATACGTTTATCTTGGCTTTATCTCAACAAGTCACATTTTGGAGCGGTTGTTCTGTCCCGGTCTTGCCTCTCCTTTGTGAACATTTGTACATTTGCAACTCACTTTGATACTGAAGTGTGTCTTATTAAGGGCCAGCCAGCACCGGTATGCCATTGACCTTTCCTTTGGAACAGTCATGACACTTCAATGCTATTAGTACAAGAGGCAATGTGAGTTTATGGTGGTCGTATAGAGGCCTATCGGTCTGATGATCTTTAGGGTAATGAATCTCTGATGTGTTTGTTCTGGCAGGGCAAGCTAGAATCCTTGACACAGTCATTTTCTTGGATGCTTGATTCACAAAGAACAACAGGAGTAGTATAACAGTGACAATGTTGATTTTTGTCTGTAATGTCTCTCTCTGCTCTGGGCCTTTTCATCCGATGTCTTGCCAAGTGGGATCAAATGGGAAACCTATCATTTTCTCACACAGTAATTTTAGTTTGATGAGAGGCATTGCGCCCGCTCAGCCTTTTCTCATCTACAGTTAAATAACCAAAACCATTATAGTTCTTTGTGCTTCACTGCTTGTTAAACTCGCCCTGCCACATCAGATAGACTCTAGACTAGGTGACAATAATAATTTATTGGAGCACCTACCTGCACCTACACGCCCACTTTCATCAAATACAAATGTCTCACAGCATCGCAGGTATCTGCATACACATATTGATCTTAGCGATCAAACAGACAGGTGAAACAATTCCACAAGGCTTTGCTGCCTCTACTGATGTTTTGGTCTATTGACTGCATCCCACTCTAGCGTCACGTTCGAAGAAACCAATCGGATTAAACGGAGTTAAAACATACGGTCTCACTTTGAACAGTTGAAGGGGTTTCTCGTTGCAGTTGTCTGACATTCAGAGTTGTATAACAAAATGAGAACTATTCCCTTTGATTACAGCAATCTAGTTTTTCTATATAGTGGTTTAATGTATGTCATTGGAATACTTGCGCAAATATGTTGTCTTCGAAAAGCGCTTCTCTTGTCGAAGGTTTATGCCACCCCCTCAACATCGTTATGCGCTCTCCCTCTCCCTCTGTCAGTTTTCAAGTTGCGTCTTCTCGCCGAATGTGCCCAACCAAGCTGCGGTATAGCCCACATAAAACATAGCTACAGTACATACATACATACCAGGCGGAATATAGAGAAGGCAAGAATAATCGAAATATGATATCTTCCCGGATATACGGCTGGATTCAATAAACATATGGACCAAAGCTAAGAGTTGCATTCGCGGATCTTTTGTAACAGTGCCGATTTTATGAGATTCTAGCTAGATTCTAGCTAGCTAACAGGAGCTAGGTAAGTAGGCTACTCCTCCTGCACGTTTCGGAATGTCACGCTTTGGTGATTAAATTGTTTAAATAATCAACTCCTTCACATCCGTTACCTTTTCTGAACTGTTTCTCCTCTAAAATTGACGTGCATTCGGTTGCAGAATACAATTTTCACTCGTTGTTTACATTAGCAGTTGCCGATTTTTGTTGGTTTGCCACATTGTAACACACGAAAGAGCTAAATTGTATAAATGATTGGCTATTATGTATGCATATCGACGTTTCATGTACTGCAAGTGGTTGACATTTTACCAGGCTTGTTACATTGTCTAATTTCGCATGAAACAATTCTGTTACGCACGAGATGAGGTAGACCTTTCTGCATTGGCTATGATCATTATTGGTCCTATATACACAGTAGGTTACACATTTTTAATGCACTACCATTTGTTCATATTAGTAACTGGTAGACGGTATAGACTAAGCTATTTATAGGCTATAAGAAAGTGGACTAAAAAGTCTACCATGACATCTGTCCTCATCACCCCTAGACCAGGCTGTTGGTATGTCTCCGTTTTCTATTTGAGGGAGAGATGTAGGCTGGCTTCTTATGCAACTTGTTTTCTTGCTCAAAGCTAGGAATCTCAAATTGATTTATGCAGATTATGGAAATGCAGGTCAACAAAAGGGTTACACTGAAACACTGGAAAATGTTATTATTCAAGACAGGAGGGAGACTGACTGCAAAGCATTGACGTCCCTAGGCACAATGAATGGGAAATATTGCACAAGAACAACAGAACGGCCCCATTCAATGTTAGAAAATTCGGTCAAAATGTTCCATATCAATCAGCGGATTTTGTTTAATATGTGCCCTTGTCAAACCATGTTTGACTCTCAAATGCCATTTTGGGTAACTCAATCTTTGCAATACTAGCTTAATGTACTGTACATGACTCATTCTGACCCAGATTTGACCATCCGCTCATACCCAAAAATCAGTCTGTGGCTAAGTGATAAGGTCTCAACCTGACAGACGTTTCCTCTGTGGACAAATGGGTTCTTACTCCTTCTTAGCAGAGCAATCCTTTGCATTTAGCCTACATCATTGATTTAGATTTTTGCTTGATTCCACTATGCTGCATTTAGCCAGGCCATTTAGGTACTGTATGCTCTGGTCATCCTAGGCCAGAACAAAGGTCTTGGGTCAGTGTTCATAGGTGATAAATACATTGCTAAGTGTCTGGGCTAACCCAGGCCCCTCTGGTCTGTGCTACTATAGATCTGCAGTCCCTTTCCCTAGAGACCCGGGATACAGTCAGAGGAGGAAGTCTGCAGGCTGACTCAGCTTTTCCAGCTGATTTTGAAGGAAGAGACTGTTGCAGTCTAGTTGGACAGGTTGGAGCTAGATTATAGAATCACCTCTCTCAGCTCTCACTATGCCACTTCACACAGGGGTCATGTTCATTAGGGACCAAACGAAGAAGAAAATGGACTAGAACAGGGAGAGACTACCTGGACTTGTCTAATAAGAAATGCCCATTTTTGTTTTCTGTTACAGAACATTTTGCTATGGTGTGCCCTAGTTAATATGACCAGGGAGAGAGTGTCCATGTGCTCCTCTGACCTATAACAGAAAGTGACTGACTGGGATATGGAAGGGAACACCATGGAGATGAAAGCAAGTGTTTAAAGTCAACTCCGGTAGAGGAGGAAGTAAACAGCTGGAAGTGACTGTCAGATTTCCCCTGAAAAGCATGGTAACATGACCCCCCCAGCCTAGTGTGTTTGGTTAGCCTTAAAAGGATATGTCTGATACCCATGCCTGTGCCAGCAACTGTTATGGTTGATGTTATGTTTTGTAACAGCTACCTCAGGAATTTATTGAGCAAGCGGCCATCTTTCATTTTAAAATCTGTCCAGTGTTCCAAATGAGGTCACCCTCGACCATTATCTCAAGAGTGTTGAGCCAACAATCTCCTTTGGCTCATGGAAAAGGACATACCATGTAAAAGCAGCCTACCGTGGAGTTCATGTGGCAGTTATAGTAGTAACTGATAACGTCAAGGAACACTGAGGTAGTCCTATCCAGTACCAGACCAGAACCAATGAACAATAATACTGTCAAGTTTGAATGAAAATGGTGCTTTTCCCATTGAGGGCAATATACAGGACATATCAGTTGTTCTTGACATGTAGTTGGTCAGTCACAATCTCACCTTTATAGCCAGTTAGTGTAGGCTATTTTGACTAATTTATACATTGACTGCAGTTTACTGATTCTCATTCTTCAAACCCTTTATGTCCTTCTGAAGGTCATTGTTGTCATATTTCACTTTTTCATCGGTTCTTCGAGGGCAACGTCAACTTAATCAAAATAGGCAGACCTTAGGGACTTTTACGATAAAGCACTTAGCTTCCTGCCAACTTAACCAAATATCTAAGTATGCCATCAAATATTAAAGAGCTGGAATTAGAAATGTCATTATATCATCAAGAATGTGGTAAAAGCTGTGCCAGCAAAGGCATTGCTGATTGTCTGATTTAAAGCATGAAGTCTAATGGTCAATTGCTTGCTTGGGGGCATTTCCATGTAAAAGGACCCATGAGCATGTCAAATGAAAAATAAGTCTATATTTGAGAAATTAAGGCATATATACATTTTTCAACCATTTTCCCTTTTAGGAATAAGCAAAGGCTTGGATTTCTGGTCAAACAGATGGAAAAGGGGTCTTAAACAACATCTTTTATATTTAGTTTCAGGAAGAAAAAAAATCTGCCTTCTGTAAATTTAAGAAACCTTGTATTTCCGTTATCAAAAATCTACATAACTTGATGATATTTTGTAATTTCTCATGAGGGAGGATAATGAAAGTTCACAGAAGTAACAAGTAAAGGTAGACCTACCAATTAGTTAGTGTATTTACTGATTATGTTTTGTTTATGAATTGATTAAACGTGTAATTCTGTTACCAAATTGGGAAATCAATAAAAGTCACAGACTACTGTTGGGTCACCTGCTACTGTCATCTCTTCCACTGGCATACTGTTATGTTCAGCTCATAACTGTTTTTCCCCCTTCTGTTGTCTGAATGCCAAAGCAAGACTGAAAACCTTCTGGACAACCCCCCCCCCCCCCCCCTCCCCCCTCGCTCTCACTCTGCCCCTCTGCCCCTCTCTCCTTTCTCCGTCCAGTTAATGTCACCTGTCCCGGTTCTTACTGACACTTACCATGACACCTACCCTCTTTCAATTTTACTTTACTTTAACAAGCATCCTCACCTACTGAGCACCAACCAACAGTGAACGTCCATGGATGTTGAAATTTGGTCAGTCCGCACTGGCCGGTCCAAATCTGAACCAATCATAGATGTCTATGTTTCACAAGTTTGGAAAGTATAGTATAATGTACTGTACTGAACTCTTCTCTGCTGTACTGTACTTTGCTGTGCTCTACTGTGCTGTCCAAACTTGTGAAACATAGATGTCTATGGTTGTTTCAGATTTGGTCTGGACCAACCAAACATGGTCTTGTTTGGGGGCAGAGCTCATTACAATATTAGCCAGTGTGTAGAATATTACCCAAATATGCAAAAGAAGGATATTGCATTTTTCTAACTTTTGTGTACAGGATACATCACCATGAAGGGAATGATATTCCTATCCATAATAATGCATTTATGTACAGTACAGATCAGGGACCCATGATGTCATTCTGTTACTGGATGTAAATCCACTTCACCTACTGTAGTTCAATAATCAAATATATATTTTTCAAACTCAAGGTGTCATGTCATAGCTGACACCCCATTCTTTCTGCAGACATCTTTTGAATCTTAATTGGGAAAACGTGGTTGCATTAAAAAACTGAGGGAGATTTTACTGTAATTCTGTTACCAAACTTTGCATCTGTACGTTTCTGCCAGTAAATGTGTTTTTGTGACATTTTCTGCATAAACGGTTCAAAAGAGGCTTTTTGCATGGACTTGTATGGTTTGTTAAACTTTGAAATCAATGGTTTTTGTCTGTGTACCAGTTTTTGAGATCTGAGGGTCAGGACTGGGTCAGACGAAGCTGTTTACATTTAGCCACTTAAGTGACCCTTGAACTTTTCCAGTGCAGCCGCAGTGGTTTTTGTTAAGCTGTATGAAAACCGGACATACAGGTAATGTGGGCTTTTTACAATTTTAAGACCAGATGTTTTTGTTTTAAGGGTTCAGCCCAAAAGCATGATACTTCTCTGAGCTCTATATGGATGCTTGCACAATTGAAGACAATTATGTGTGTGGAATAAAATGCAGAATCTCTGTTTTAAATATCCAGGGTCTGCAATTCGTTATTATTGTATGATGTCCAAATTTGTGAATCATTTCCCTATATTTGCACGGTAGAATTCAATGACTATAGTCAATTTTTACATGTTGCCTTTGAGCTGCTTTTTGAAAGCAAAAGTCGAATTGAAAACAGTGTTGGTATTGCTGAATTCGATTCTCATAATAGCAAGCTAGGACTGGTGGTTTTGCTAGCTAAACTAGCAAGTCTGTTTATTTGGTGACCATGGCAACCGCTGTGTCTATCTAGTAAAAACGTGCTAGCTACTTCAATGGATGTGGGGGAAAATGTATACTGGCAAATGAACACATTTCTAGTGGCAAATGTGTTCAAGTATAGCCATGGTATAAAAGGGATAATCAACTAGGGGCTCTATGCGTTTTCTGGAAAACAGTGCAACACAACTCCATGGAAGGTCAGTTCCACTCCACTAGTGCGTCGTGGAACACACCGTCCACGTTGTTGATTATTTTCCATAGCACGCCCCTAGTTGATTAAAACCCTGAACACTACATGATTAATATACCATTGCCTGCACTGAGGCCAGGGAGCAATGACACCCCTGGGTGTAGTACACAGCTGATTTCCCCTTCAAGATTACGCTGACTCTACCTTTCAAGTCACAGGCATCCAACACTTTTTCTCTGTTAACCCTATTTTCAAATGTTCCTCTTTGTTGTAAGTTAATAGTTGATAAGGCCACTGTGCTTTATAACAGGCTATACTGCAAGCATGTGCAACTCTTTCTCCCACAACACCCCTGCCCAACTCAAGCCCATCTCTTGAGACCACATCATATTTCACATTCGCTAACCCTCTGCATGTCAAGGTGCTCCCTGTCCCCATTACCTTCTTATCTAGAGAGAACATCATAATGGAACAGATTAACAGAACTGTGCTTGCTTGTCACAATGTCAGACTTGCTCTCATGGTGGCCCACCCCTCAGGGTCATGTGTGCTGCCCACCATATTGTGTCTCACAGATAACCTTCCCCCAGTGCCAGGCCACTGCCACCCTCGCCCCCAACTGCCCCCCTGCTGCACATCAAAGCACACGGTCGGGAAGCAATGAGGCACTTCCTCCCACTCCACCTCCTCCTGTTCCTTACTTGCTTAGCGACGGTAGTCTGGCATGCCAGGCGAGGGGGCAGGCAGGCAGAGAGAGAGATGGTAATAGGAGAAGGCACAGAAGCATGTGAGGCAATGAGTGGGAATCCATAGATGTATTAGGAGTTGGGCTTTGTTTTGTAGGTCAAAGAATTATCCATTTTCTTCTTTATGTTATGTATTTTTCTTTGTTCTTCAGGTGCAGAGCTGCATGTGCTGTCTTCCTGACCACTGTGACAGCTGTCAGGACTACATGGCCTATGTTAATTCACCTCACATTGCGTGGCTACATTCGATATCTAGGACTCTACTGGAGGAGCACTTGCTCAAGTCAAATCCCTTTAACCATATGCAGTTCAGATACTTGAAATCTACTTAATGCGGATGTACAAAAACACCCCAAAACTCTTGAGTGACATTCACGAATGAGAAACAGAGGAAGCAAAGAACCCACTTTTCACAGGCTGGCTTCTTCACACGACGTCTGGCCAAGCGTTAATTTAACTTGCCCCTGCTGCACGTAAAATCTGTTTGGGATTAAAGTGTAATTCAGGAGGAATCTTTTTTTCATGCTTTCAGGTGAAGCTATCAGCGTGTTTGACGGCTCGGCATGGTGCAGGGGTTTGGTTACCTTCCCACTGAATGAATCGACAGCAGAGCTGCTTCATTCACACAGGGAAAGCCTTTCTTCCTATGGCCCTGGGTGTTTAGAGTTGGCAGCAGCGTCTCTTACTAAACTGGGCGCGAGTGCGCATGTTGATTTTTGTCCATCCACACCAGATGGGATCAGGACACGCAGGTTGAAATATCAAAACGAACCCTGAACCAACTATATTAATTTGGGGGTTAGGTCGAAAAGCATTAAACATTCATGGCAATTTAGCTAGCTAGCTTGCTGTTGCTAGCTAATTTGTCTGGGATATAAACATTGGGTTGTTATTTTACCTGAAATGCACCAGGTCCTCTACTCTGACAATTAATCCACAGATAAAAGGGTAAACCAAGTTAGTTTCTAGTAATCTCTCCTCCTTCAGTCTTATTCTTTGGACTTTATATGCCGGTTGGCAAGCAACTTTAAGGTGCATTACCACTACCAACTGGACTGGAGGGTGGACCTCAGTTCATCATTCAATCACCCACGTGGGTATATCCTCCTATAAACCAATAAGGAAATGGGAGAGGTGGGACTTGTAGTGCGTCAAGAGTCACAAATAGAACCAAGTTCTATTTTAGCGCCGGGCTATGCAGACGGTCCTTGACGCGCAAGAGCAGTTTGGATGCAGTGATTGAATAACATGTATGTCTACATTTTATTTTGTAATGCGAGAGGTGTGGGCATGTTACTCTTGCATTGAGTAGTAGGCAGGGAAGAAATTCACAGGCTAAAATAGGCCTTTCCCACTTCTCCTGTCTCTCTTGGCCAAGTTGGCCTGGCCTGGTGTTTGGCTTGGAGCCTCCTCATGAGAGGTAGGTGACTGAACACTCCACTGCTGCTTAGGTGAAATGCTGAGAGGAGATCTTAAATAGTCTGTGGGAGGAGACTCCTCCAGTGCTGCCTGGGGGCCTGCTGGGGCAGGAGGGTTCCAACAGTTCCATAGGTCGTTGGCCCTGGGGGCAGAGGGCTGGTGGGGCCAACCTCTCTCTGTCTGTCTGGTCATTCTATGATGGACCATAGGTCCACTGATGGTGTACCCTCTGAGCTGCTCATATTCCACTCATCCAGTGGGGTTAAAGTGTGTATGTACTGCACTGTACTGTAGGCTGCAGGATTATGGCTTGTGCTCTGGGAATGTGTGTGTGGCACAGGACAGACATGTTGAAAGCCTGAGCAGTAAATGCTAGTCACTACACTACTGGCCATGATAAGGTAACCACATTTAAAACACCCAAATTTGGGACAACCGGATGAGTTTGCGGGTCAGTGTAGCCTACTTTTTTTGAGGGAGGCACCATCACTGTCAAACGTGAATGATATGCCAATCATTTGATCTCAATCAGTTTCATGGGAAGATGCATTAAGATCTTCTTGAATGACTGTTTCCTGAGCCAATTAGAGCAGATGGTGTTAACAAACTATTAGACTTCCTGTATTTTGTTTCAATCCAAGAGCATGCTGCCTATTGGTGTGCCCGGTTGATTTTTGTCTGCCTGGTAATAAAAAATAAAAAAAGACTAGTCAGCTAACCATACTAAAATCTCAAGAGGGAGATACCTAGTTAGTTTTACTACTGAATGCATTCAACTGAAATGTGTCTTCCGCATTTTACCCGACCCCTCTGATTCAGAGAGGTGCGGAGGGCTGCCTTAATCAACATCCACGTCATCGGGGGCCCGGGGAACAGTGGGTCAACTGCCTTGCTCAGGAGCAGAAGGACAGATTTTTTACCTTGTCTTCTTGGGGATTCAACCCAGCAACCTTTCGGTTACTGGTGCAACGCTCCTACCCACCAGGGTAGGTACCTGCTGCCCCTAGCTTACTCTTTTGCATCGTGCAAAATTTGGTGATGCAGAAATGAGACCACATGCTGTTTTTATGAAAATCTGGAAATATTTGGCCAAGGAAACATAGTTGGTCTCAGGGACTGTAAAACAGTTAGGAAGGGAGACTTTTAAAAGGGATTGAGTGAAGTAGCAACAAATACTGTGCTTTGAATTAGCAACTAATAAGCATGGAGAGCCTCACAAGTTTGACGAAATTACCTCTTTGTCAGAAGTGCACTTTTTGTAAGTAGTTAGGCCTAACTGTCCTCCAAGTCTAGCTTGAATATAGTCCAAAAGAATTTGAGGTAATGTGATGGTTGACAATAGGCCTATTACATACGTCTCGTCCTGCGCTGTGCAGAATATCAGCTCTCAACAACGGTTGGAGAAGTGTTTTAACATCACCAGTACCACATCCTTATGATTTATATATCTTTCCATAAGTACAAAGTGACCGGTTGGAATGTCTGACAGAAATACGGGGACAAATCAACCTTTTTAAGATAATAATATTGTCGACCCTCCACAGGAAACCTATTGAGATCATAGAAATGTGGATACTAGAACTGACATGACCATTTAAGATGACATTCAGCGGTGGGTGGACTGGACTGGCAGTCTTCTTTGTGGTAGTAATTAGAAGTTACAATTCCAATTAAATGTAAAATGTCAGTGCTGTGGCAGCTAAGTTGCAGTGGTCTGAAGGGATACTGTAGGTCCTTTCTATGAATTATATTTCTAGGATTGAAATGACACCCACCCTGCATTCAAGGGCATGTTGTGTCTTAACCGAAGGCAGGCACAACACAAAAACATCAGATGATGGGAAATGGGGTCTAAGCTATGCGAATATAGAAAAAAAAAGTGTTTTTTTGACAATTGACGGTAAAAGTTTAATAACGTATTTTTGTATTAAAGCACATTTTTGTCAAGAAATAATACAATTGTTTGATATAATTTAAACGCTTACAAACAGTGTTGTCAAACTCAACCGTTTGACCCAGTGATGAGGAACCTTTATCTACTGAATGTTTTGGCATTCAGGTCCAAAAATGCACTTTCTGACCACTTCTTCCATGGGCAAAAATGTAGCTAAAAGTTTCAAACAAATGGGATGCTGTCAAAAAGTGATTTAATTCAAATGGATTTACCCTATGAACAAAGGTCCCATATTACAAACATTGGCAAAAGGACAATGTCAGTCAATGGCAAACTGACAATGTTATTCTCATTCGAAAGTGATATATTGCATCTGCTTAGCCTATAAGAAATGATTCATTCCAATGATGGTAATTCCATGACAACAGGGTCATGGTCAAGATTGACCACATGTTCCAAATGTGCGGGACAGTCATGAATTTTGTCCCTTTGTCCTAGATCCCTCAACCAAACAATCATGTCCTGCATTTTTAGCAACGAATTCAATCACCACTCTTTTTTTTTTTAAATGGATATTCCCATTCAAGTCAACATTCTCTGATGTGTGGACCTCCAACTGTCTTTGTGGTACGATTTGTAAGTTGACATTTCAATTGTATTCCCATGATAGTACATTTAATTAGCCAAAACATGACATCCACCTTGTATCCAAGGTCATGTTGTCTCAACTGATGACAGGCACAACACAAAATCCTTAGATTATGTAAAATGGGGTCTAAGCTACAACATAATGTGAAATATGAAATAAATTGGAGTTTACACATTTTTAAGATAATTGATGTCAAAGGGGGGAAAAATGACATTTTTGAAAACATTAATATCAAATTGTTTGACAACCCTGTTTGCAAGCTTATAAATGATATCGATCTCAACCGTTTATCTTTTCCAGTGATGAAGACATGGATGTCTCATGGCATGGTGGGTTATGCAAAATGGGTCAACTTTGAGCAGCTTTATCTCTTTGAATGCTTGGGCATTCAGGTCTACAATGGGCAAATATGTATGGAATGTTTCTTTCAAATCAAAAGGAGTGATGTCAAAAAGTGATTGAATTCAAGTGGGTTTACCCCATCCTCGAGCGATACTGAAATGCAGCGTGTCTTAGTGGAACATTGCTGTTAGTTGACTTATTCTACAGCAATTCTGCAACCAAGAATGTATTTCATCAACAGCTGCTGTTGTGTTTTGAATCATGAACATGGTCACGAAAAACTTGAACTCTCTGAATGGCAAGTGAGATTTCATAATGTAAAACCGAGAGAAAGCGAGAGTCTGTTGTAATATTATTGCTACTGGTTAGGAGGAGTATTATGGCTCGAGCCCACACAATAAACGACTCTTTCACAAGCAGAAGGCTTATAGATGAAAAGCAAACATGTACCTAGTCTGAGGCCTCTTCCTCCTCTCCGGCTCCACCATTTCACAGTTGACGTGACTAAGCCTTGGAAACTACTCGCTGTACGGCTCTGTTTGCTTACAGGTTTCAGGTTAGATCCCTAGGAAACCCAATCTAATGAGTAACTAGAGATACGCCACCACACACCCTGCTATTTCCCTAAAGTATGCAAATGCTTGGAAAGATAGTCAGATATCGAAATCCCTGGAACCGTGTAACCAAATGGATTTATGACATGCAGTAGCAACAGATGCTGATTTTGTGGCTCTATTTATTAGTGCCCTGTATTTTCTCCTGTATTTTCTCCTATCTTCCTCTGTGTTCCTTTGTGTGTGTTGATGGCATTGGCAGCTGTAATGGCTGGGGCAACCCAGGGCTGGGAAGGAGGTGGTGTCTGAGTGATTTGAGAGGTAGCCTACACCAGGTGAGTGACTAGCCTGGCAGGCTCCTGTAATTGAGCATGTAAATGAAAACACACTGGCCATTCAATCCGATTATACAGCTACTGGTACTAGTAGAATTTAAAAGGAGCAATCTTTTGTTGCTGCTAAATACTCCCCTTGAGTAGTTAAGAGATTTTGAGTTACTACTATAAAGTAATTCATTTCTTTCCATGGCTTTGACTGAGTTCCCTAACAAATCCAATGACCCATAGTCTGGGATGGGATGATTTTTTAAAAGAAAAATCTGGAATTCAATCGCTTTCCAATTCAGAAGAAATCCCATGTCCAGTTAAATTGGCAGGAACTGAAATGGAATTCAACTCTGTCCTTGAAGGGTCAGTCCAGTGTCTGACCCAGTGGTGCCATATGGAATATTGTTTGCGTGAGCTGTAGGACAATTGATGTTGTGGAAGAGATGGGTCGAGAGGTTTTTGGGTGAAGGACAGGCTCGCAGCACAGGCTGGCTGAAACCTGACCGCCTGAACATGTGAACATAACCAGACAGCCTAGTTAGAGAAAATGATGATAGATCGGACTAGATGCCCAAGAGGTGTCTGTTATTCTGCTGAGCATTAGTTTGTCTGGATGGAAATGGTTTTCCAGTCTGGTGCGGAGGTGAAATTCCCCACACATTATCGCAAGTGGTTTTGTATCAAAATCAGAGCAGGGGTTTGTGAAGTATGACCATCACAGCCTGAAGTATATGTTTTTGCTTCATATAAGATGTGAAAGACAGATGGTTCGAAGTTGGTCTTTGCCAGATGTGGTTTTTAGTTACAGTCAACAACAATTGTGTACTCAATGTGCTCTGAATCTTTGTCTTTTCGTAGCTTTTTGACTAGACAACCATCTGTTCCTGCAGTGGAAACTGAAAAAGGGAAAGGGTTGAGCCTGCCCTTGTATGTTTTAACTTTTATTAGTGATATGTACAGGATACACATGGTATACACTGTCCAAACAAATGCTTACTTGCAGGTTCCTCGACAAAGCAACACCAATAAGAAAAGAACATGTAGTAAATGAACATGTAGTAAATGAACATGTAGTACATGAACATGTAGTACATGAACATGTAGTACATGAACATGTAGTAAATGAACATGTAGTAAATGAACATGTAGTACATGAACATGTAGTACATGAACATGTAGTACATGAACATGTAGTAAATGAACATGTAGTACATGAACATGTAGTAAATGAACATGTAGTAAATGAACATGTAGTAAATGAACATGTAGTACATGAACATGTAGTACATGAACATGTAGTACATGAACATGTAGTACATGAACATGTAGTAAATGAACATGTAGTACATGAACATGTAGTACATGAACATGTAGTACATGAACATGTAGTACATGAACATGTAGTACATGAACATGTAGTACATGAACATGTAGTACATGAACATGTAGTACATGAACATGTAGTACATGGCTCACTAGAATATAATACATTTTTAGCCGAAGTATAATACACGGAAGGCACAATTTATAGTCCAATATTTACACGTGTATCAGGGAAGGGGGGGATTATGGGGCAAGTGTTTTAAATTGTGCAGTATTAGCAATAGCAAATCAGAGTCTGGTGGCAACAGTTGTGATGTGATTGTGTGTGGAGATGACAGGCTTACAAAAGGTATATTTGATTTAGAACAGAATGGTTAGTGACCAGGGCTTAGGCCAACCCCCATATATTCACCTATTGACTTCAGGGCTCTAATAATGTTGACATGGGCAAAAAAATGATATAGAACATCCGTAGTATAGTCTGCCCAGGTCAGTATGTGCTCCATAAATGTTCTGATAACTTTAAGGTCTAATATAGCTCCACATTTTCACAGATAATGTTTATATGATGTTGGATAAGGACATGATAATGCTTTCATAAAGCATTTGTTGTGGAACCAGAGTTTCATCTGGCTTCCACATAACCATCTGTGTGTCATTTTATCTTAACTAGTGTGGAGCCCTACAGCTGCTGCGGTCACGCATTCCCTGTAGCCAAATCTCCGCAGCCTGTTCATAATCACACCTTTTATCTTGTCCTTGTCGTCTGTCTGGCTGGCTGGAGGGTGGCGGTCTGTGCAGATGAGAACTGACTGGTGATTCTGAGTCTGCCACTTGAATGCGTACAACATTTCTCAGAAAGGGCCGTAAATCAACACGTACTGTAACTCATGACATTTCTGATTTTCATAACCACCTGCCTGGCGAAAAGTAATTCACTTAAGGTGAGCAAGAATTGAACGTGTTTTGTGTCCACTCCGGACCGTACTAATCCAGCCAGCCTTGGTACGTTTTGCTCCACCACCCAGTCCCTCCTCTGCCTTTAATCCCAGACAGAGCATGTGAGAGGAGTTGAGCTGTCAGAAATCCTGCTCACCGCTAATCACAGGACAAAAAAACTATCGCTCCATTCATCAAAATCACAATTTAACCAACACCCATCAATTTTTTGGACTTACCATTTGGTTTGGAAGTATTGAAACCAAACCATATGATTTGAATGGAAAGTATTATAATAAACATGAAAGGTGAATGCAATAAGCGCTCATAATTTCAAATAGGCCACATGTCATATTAAACAGCATATAAAAACTCTAAATAGGTCAGGAGCCAGACGGGGAGACTAAGAAGGAAAATGAGTCCATGTGATGGTTCCTGGAGAGCAGGTCAGCAGTGGAGAATATCCTCTCCACACCTGCAGAGCCACTGGGGATGATAAACACCCTTTATGCCACTCTTGCTGGCTGGGCAGGGATGCATTTGGTTCTCTATAGGTCGGCCTGAAGGTTTTTAGGCTAAATAACCCAATCAAAATGGAAAGCTCCTTGAAAGAATATGCCAGACCTATTGGACCAAAATCAACTATGGCCTATTGTATAGATAATAGAACAGATTTTTTTGTTTATAATTACGTTGCTATAATGACACATAGCTACCCACCACGTTGCTATAATGACACAATTAGCTACCCACCTCGTTCCTTTCTTTTAGCATGTGCACATAGTAAGTACGCCATCATGCTTTCGGGATATGTGTCTTTTCAGGTTCCACAATGATTATTTAGTTGTGGATGTTACATCACTGCACTCCCTCTTTTGCTATTGGTCCTCATCTTTGTAAGTCACCTTGATTTAGCACCTGTGTGTTTGATCGGTTTCTTTATGAAAAGATTTAGCTAAAGCAAGGGGCTATAGATAGCAGAACACAAGTAGACTACAAATGCATGCTGGGACGGGCATGCCCTGATCTCGTGAAGTGAGCGCTATTGGAGTGAAATTGGAGCGGGCGAGAAGGCCGACGCTCCAGCCTTTTGGAATCTCGCTCAGCCTCCAGTCAATTAGGCACACTCCTCACTCCAGCTCCACTCTGCTCACATACTCTGAACACAGAACCACATTTTGCGTGCGCTTGCCAGCTATTCGTCTGTCACTGATACTACCATACCTTAAACACAGCCTCATCCCAGGAGCAACAAGAGAAGGGCAGCAGAGATGATTGTGTGACCACACACTAGCTGCGCCACTGGGATTCCCCTGGTCCCCAAGGTGTGGTTCACTTCATCCACACCACCTGACTGCTCCGTAGAGGGGATTTGACATCATGCTGTCATCTTACTGTGTTGTAGTTCAGACAGCAGTGTCAGGGCTAGTGATTCCTGGAGCATCGGGATCCCTTTCCGGGAACTGTCTCTGGAGGCTTCCATTGCAGAGTTCACTGGGAGAGTGCTTCTCTCTGTAACAAAGGAAAAGAGAGGAGAGTGAGGAAGGACAGAGGGAAGCATAGTCTGGAAAAGGGACAGTAGAGAAAGGAGGGGGATGAAGGAATTAGATGATTGAGGTGATTTATTGCACATTTTCACTCAACGTTGTAAAGCTGAAATCCATTGTTTGACTAGGTTATCTGAAAATAACTCTTGTTCATTTCCGTTTACATCTTAGTCATTCAGCAGACTCTCTTATCCAGAGCGACTTGCAGGAGACAGAAGGGTTAAGTGCCTTGCTCAAGGGCACATCAACAGATTTTTCACTTAGTCAGCTCGGGGATTCGAACCAGCAAACCTTTAGTTACTGGCCCAACGCTCTTAACCGCTAGGCTACCTGCCGCTGTCCTTTTGTATTGTAGGCTACTGATTTGTAAATGAACATTATTTACAGTACATTTTCCTGTTACATGGCAGTGGACTTCAGTCTCTGGTGGAAGTAGGCTCCAGCCTTAATGATCTGTACATAGAGACCAGTGGACTATATGATACAGAGGCGATAACACATGGAGGGGGCCTACTGTAAGAACTTCACTTTTGGTGACCTTTTTTAAAGGGATCTTCACATTATCTTCCCATTATAAATTGCAAAAGGGGTCAGGTGGGGATCAGTTGAATGCTTGTTCTATTGCCAACATGACTAGCTAAGATATAAAATACGATCTTACAAGTGTTAGTCTTTCATAAGGAAATTCAGAGAAACAGATTGTTGTTTTGGTGCGCATAGAAAGTCATGAGTGCATTCATGTGCGTGTCCCGCAGTGAACAGACAAACAGGCTCCTTCTGTTCAGAACAGGCTCAATTCGTCAGGGCATGGACTCTACGAGGTGTCAAGTGTTCCACAGGGATGCTGTCCCATGTTGACTCCAATGCTTCCCACAGTTGTGTCAAGTTGCCTGGATGTCCTTTGGGTGGTGGACCATTCTTGATACACAGAAAACTGTTGAGCATGTCCTTAATTTCATATGCGGATTTTGGTTATTCTCCGTAATGGGTCCATATGCACGATTACTGCGTCCATAATACCACAGTCGACTGCAGTTACTGCACTTTTACTACAGTTTCAAAACTGCAATGTTTTTTTTGTAAGTGATGGAATCGGATATTTCAAACCACCAATCTGATTACCCTGCGACTTGTGTCCGAACAGTCAAATCTGATTTATTTGCCCTTTTTAGGCTGTTATTTGGCATAACTTGTTGCTTGCTAGCTTCTCTGTTAACAGCTTTGACAACAACATGTGCTAGCTAAATAGCTTGTTTTTCACAAACAAATTAGTGAATGCGCTGGAAAGTTGAACAGCTAGCTAGTTGACTGATGTGGCTAGCCAAAAATGGCATCTTATCCTTTGAGGCATTAAAAAGCGTTCTTCCACTGATGTTGAACATTCAAACGTCCATGGCAGGCACCTTCGCTTGCTACATAACTTCTGAGTGATGGAAAACACCTGCACCACCAATCAGCCTACACCAATGCGCACACCCGTCGTTACTATGCCAACTACAGTAGCCATGTCAGCAAATGACTGCTGTCTGAACACACAAATCTGATTTGGTCACTTGCAACTTGCTGTTTGGACAGTCAATATTCCAAAACAGATTTGAAAAACGAAACTAATTTGAGCATTAAGGCCTGCAGTGTGAACAAGGGTTTAAGTCTTCAAGATCCTCTCCATTCAAACACGTTTTAGAATAGAAAGTGATATAATCCAACCTCAAAGCTGTGTGTGTGTGTGTGTGTGTGTGTGTGTGTGTGTGTGTGTGTGTGTGTGTGTGTGTGTGTGTGTGTGTGTGTGAACGCTTACATTTGTGTGTGTATGAGCTATAGGTAACTGCCAGAATAAAGGAAACACCAACCAGGTGTTAATAGGGTGTTGGGGCACCACGAGCTAGAACAGCTTCAATGCACCTTGGCATAGGTTCTACAAGTGTCTGGAACTCTATTGGAGAGATGCGACACCATTCTTCCACAGGAAATTCCATAATTTGGTGTTTTTGTTGATGATGGAAAACACTGTCTCAGCCAGCGCTCCAGAATCTCCCATAAGTGTTCAATTGGGTTGAGATCTGGTAACTGAGACCGCCATGGCATATGGTTTACATCATTTTCAAGCTCATCAAACCATACAGTGACCACTCGTGCCCTGTGGTTGGGGGCATTTTCATATGGGGCAGAGCCATGGTAGCCTGTAATGTGTGTGGTGTGTGAAAGCCTGTCATATAGCCTGTCTTATATCTTATATCATATCTTTCATTTGTTTCTTCCCAATAAAAGCCCTGTGCGGGGGGTCTTAATAAGGACACCTTCTGAATAAGCCGATGACACAGGAAACGTCTTGATTTCCGGGCTTCGGCTTTGGAAAAGCTTGAATTGTTTGCATTGAGTGGCCCATTCCTGTCTCTCCCATCCCACCCGTTCTCTCTCTCGATGTCACTTAGCTATTTCTAATCATGCCCATGAAGTTAAGTTTCCGCCACTGAGACTTGATAGTGTTTTCTTAATGTCCTCTGAGTTTAATTTATACCTACTCTATGTAACAGAAATACATTGCACAGTATTTCCTTTTGCGTGGATAGTATCCACATTACTCTAGCCTATAATTGTATAGTCTTATCTGGTCTGGAAATGGCCAGGCATGGCAGTGTAGCATTTCACATGGGATCTGGAACACTAGCATACGGCGCACCGGTGACATGGCACATCCTGTGTTGACTGTCTGGCTTGAATCACCCGGCCAACCGCCACCCCCCTCCAGACCTTGAGTCGTTTCTGGGTTGTAAAATGTTTATAGCTTCATTAGAAGTGAGGTGAAGTGTGCCATGGGGCTGTGATTCTGGTGAAATGCTCTTTGCTCCATTGATGCTCCCCCATTATGACGTGTCCTTCCCTCCACACTAGGATCTAGCGGTTTGGGTTTTCAGGATCTTGAGAGTAAATCCTTCAGTCCCTATGAACAGTCAGTGTGGAAATGACCACAGAGAGAACACCTTTTCAGGATCTGCTCAATTCCAGTCAGTTTCAAAAGGGGGATTATTGTCCTGACAAAACAAAAGGAAACTGGGATACTCTGTCCACATGGTGTCTGGGAAACTTCTCTGTGTTTCTGGTTATCCTTGGCCTCAAAAGTGTTCCAGTAGCTAGAGGGACTGTTCTCTCCTCCCCTGTCCTGTGCTGCTTAACACCATTCAACGTCATATTCGCCATCTCCAGCACCACCCCAACATCAACATATGTGGGAATAGTGCGTTTCTGTTTCGTAGTAAAAAAAGAGAGAGGAAGATAAGTGTTTCCAATGACATCATTGGTATGAATCATGTTATTTTAACCAATTATGACTAGGCGTTGGAAACACTTATCTTCCTCTTTATTTTTTTACTACAAAACTTAGAAACTATTTCCACATATGTTGGGGTGGTGCTGGAGATGGTGAATATGAAGTTGACATTTTTGGAAATGCCCCTTTTTAAAAGTCTGATTCTGACCCACTGTTCTTAGATGAGACCATATAGGGCAGTAAGGGGCACACAGAAATGTCATTTTGGAAGTTGAGGACTGTAACTGCTGAGGTGTTCCACTACTTTCAGTGTTAGGAAACATACACCGTGTATGAACAGAGGATCCCAGAGGAGGAGCCTGGTTCATAGTTACTGTAGTGTGTTCCTGTCTCCTGCCGGTGTATTTCAGAGGTTATCCAAGGTACAGGGAGGAACTGAAGGTGGCTGTAGGTAGTGTACACCAGCTGGAGAACCCACACAGACTGAACACCACAGCTGCAGACGGCCTTCTCAAGGAGCCCTTTGAGGTATTTAGGGAGAGTGGAAACATGTAGGTGGTGGTGTCCAGGGAAAGGGATATGTGGGCCATTGTGGAGAGGCCACCTCTGCAGGCGCTGCACTTCCAGAGCTGAGAGTTGTTTTGACAGCGGTGAGGAGTTGGCAGGGTGTGAAACATTTAACAAAAATATAACACGCAACATGTAAAGTGTTGTTCCAGTGTTTTGTAAACTGAAATATAAAGATCCCATAAATGTTACATAAACTCTCATATGCAGATAACATCTATGCTGGCTGGGTAGCATACAGGTTTTTAGCAAATGTTTGAAAAGGGCCCCTTCACAAAAGCTATTGTGTCAAATCCAGTGCTCTTCAGATCTCCTTCCATGCATTCGTGAGGGTATTTGAAATGTATAAAACCTGAAAAGCACAAAAATCTTATTTCTCTCAAATGGTGTGCACAAATTAGTTTACATCCCTGTTATGAGCATGGCATATAAGCTGATAAACCTCTTAAATGTAATGGCAAAATGTAGATTTCCGCCTAAAAAGACATACCCAAAAGTAACTGCTATTCATGTGTAATTACCTGATTCTGACATGCAAAAACGTGGTATATTTGGAAAGAAGACATCTGGGTGAATATGAGGAAATGATCAGAAGATAGATAGGAGTTACATAGTTCAGAACACACAAGATCAAGCACACACAAAATAACCGTATTTCATTGACGAGCTATAAGTGAATTATTGATTCCCAGAGCTGAAAACACATCAGATGGCTTCCACGTGATTAATATCAGAAAACAATATGGTTTTGATAGACCTAACAACTAGAAATGGGCAGATGTTGTAGTAAGTGGTGTCACGTTTGGTCACGGGACATTTCCAAGTCTTCCTAAACCTCTCCGAAGTGGCATATGTTAGATAATTACAGTGCTATTACATATTTGCAATCCCTAAATGCTATTTTTTCAGTATAAAAACACAATTTCTACCATATCAACCTCACTCAAAAATTGTGGTGGTGTTATGGGTAATTCAGTGTCCTTTCAACCTCTCCAAACTGTCTGAATGTGGTAATTGCACAGTTTTTGCACACTGGATGTGCCTAAAAGTTATTATTCACTATAAAAACTACATTTCTACAACACCAACCCCTCTCAAACATTGTGGTGCTGTGTTTTTTCAAACTCTCCAAAGTGCCTGAACGTTTATCCTAGGCATGTCCAATGTCTTGGGCCTACATACAAATGAACTGTTTACAAAAACTGAATAAAAGCAACGTGTATATACACATACATTTAAAAACCAAAATCATGTCTGATCAAACCAACTTGGTTACACACATGTCCTAAAGAAGGTGCAAAAATAGAAACAAGCTGAACTATTTATGAATGGTGTTGGTTTTACATCCCAGGTGTAGATGATTCCACTTTCCCCATAGCTTGTGCATGTCGTGATGAGTCTTTGAAGCAGTCCCTCTCTGTCAGGAAACAAAAAGTGACCGGACAGAAGGTCTGGCATTTCCCCCTTTCCCCCCCTGTGTTTTGAGCAATGCTGCAGTTCTTCCTTTTGTCATGTGTGTTGGATAGTGGCGTTCAGCTTGAGGGGGGGGGGGGGGGGTCCTTGTGATGGTGTTGAGGTTGCTCAAATAAAGGGATATATTGTTGTAAGACACAAAATTACAGTTGACAAAATTTACAAAACGACATTACTATGAAGTAAAAAGACCAAGCCTAAACGTTATCTGTAATGTGACTCACATGGAAGGTGTGAAGCACACACACACACACACACACACACACACACACACACACACAATGCAAACAGTAACAATTTGGAGACACAGGCAGAGGTGAGAAACTCAAATTAACAATGGCCATGAGAGTGTAGTGGCCTCTACAAAGATACAAGGATGAAACTTAGAAAATAACTACTTTGAAATGATAGAACATTGAAATGACTTGTTACACAGGCCTATGTCAACTAAATCCAAAGCACAAAAAGCAGACCACTTCTAAAAATACTAAGCAGGCGACGTCATATTTTTGATGCGCAAAGATGTAGTCACTCGGGGGACATTCGATGTTTCCATATCATATAACATTGGCAATAGGCTAGATTTGTTTCTACCAACCTAAGGATTCATTTGATATCCCCATGTAGCTATAGCTCAAACACAGGCCAAATCGAAGCTTACCTTGTTTGCTGCTTGGTGAAAACATGTAAAATAAACATTTTGACTCTCGGGCCTGGTGGTCAATAATGGTAGGTCACAGGCAGACTAATATGATACCCTCATGATCTGTGGAGTCCCGGCTTTCGGCGTGTATCAACGGATTCCGTGTTAAAACCTCTCTAGGGTATGTGGGACGCTAGCATCCAGTGAGATTGCAGAGCGCCAAATTCAAATTCAGAAATACTCATTATAATAATTCAGAAAAGATGCAACTATTTTACATAGTTTTAAAGATTAACTTCTTGTGAATCCAACCACGGTGTCAGATTTTTTTTTTAAAGAAGCTTTACGGCGAAAGCATACCTTGCGATTATTTGAGAACATAGCCCAGCAGACAAATCATTACAAACAGTAACCAGCCAAGTACAAGAGTTACACAAGTCAGAAATAGAGATACAATTAATCACTTACCTTTGATGATCTTCATATGGTTGCACTCAGAAGACATTCATTTATTCAATAAATGTTCCTTTTGTTTGATAAAGTCTCTTTATATCCAAAAACCTCCGTTTTGTTTGCACTTTTTCTTCAGTAATCCACATGCTCAAACGCAGTCACAACAGGCAGACAAAAAATCCTAATAGTATCCGTAAAGTTCGTCGAAACATTTCAAACGATGTTCATAATCAATCCTCAGGTTGTTTTTAGCCTAAATAATTGATAATATTTCGTCAATATAAAATGTCAATATAAAAGGTAAACAAGAAAGGCACTCTCTCGGGCGCGCGAATGAAAAAGCTCTGTGACACGTCAGGGTCCACTCATTCAGACTGCTCTTACTCCCTCATTTTTCGGAATACAAGCCTGAACCCATTTCTAAGACTGTTGACATCTAGTGGAAGGCATAGGAACTGCCATTTGAGTCCTAAGTCAATGGATACTGCAATGGCATTGAATCAAACTGCAACAACAACAAAAATCAGTCTTCCGGAATGGACTTTTCTCAGGTTTTCGCCAGCCAAATCAGTTCTGTTATACTCGGACACTATTTTAACAATTTTGAAAACTTTAGAGTGTTTTCTATCCAAATCTACCAATTATATGCATATCCTATCTTCTGGGCCTGAGTAGAAGGCAGTTTAATTTGGGCACGCTTTTCATCCAAAATTCCAAATGCTGCCCCCTACCCTAGAGAAGTTAATTTAGTTTATGCTTCACAACGCTAGCAGCCACAGTTGTCTCAATTTTTACATGCTGACTGCAGTAATGTCCACCAGAGATGTTGCCAGAGAATTGAATGTTAATTTTTCTACTATTTAATTTTACCTTTATTTAACCAGGCAAGTCAGTTAAGAACACATTCTTATTTTCAATGACTGCCTGGGAACAGTGGGTTAACTGCCTGTTCACGGGCAGAACGACAGATTTGTCCCTTGTCAGCTCAGGGGTTTGAACTCACAACCTTCCGGTTACTAGTCCAACGCTCTAACCACTAACCACTAGGCTACCATGCCTCCAACATCGTTTTAGAGAACTTGGCAGTACTTCCAACCGTCCTTACAACTGCAAATAGCGTGTAAACATGCCAGCCCAGGACCTCCACATCCAGCTTCTTCACCTGTGGGATCGTCTGAGACCAGTCACCCGGACAGCTGATGAAACTAAGTAGTATTTCTGTCTGTAATAAAGCCCTTTTGTGATGAAAAACTCATTCTGATTGGCTGGGCCTGGCTCCCCAGTGGGAAATCATGTGAAATCCATAGATTACGGCCTAATGAATTAGGGTCTTATATGAACTGTAACTCAGTAAAATTGTTCCATGTTGCGTTTATATTTTGTTCAGTATAGTTTTAATCCAAAGTTAAAGGAACAATTTCCAGCATTGAATATAGGCTGTAAAAATACATTTATTTAGTAGGCTATACTCAAACTATTATCAGCTGCACCAATTTAAACTTGATATGGCCTGCTCTGCCTATGGTTTAAGTGAACGAAAGCCTGAATAATGAACTGATAATAAACTGAATTAGCCTATCGTAAACATGCCTGCTTGCACTATTTGCAGGTTGTGTATCCATCTACCAGGTTTTTGTCTACAATGACTCCAAAAACCTTCCAAACCAAACCGGGGATTTCACTCACACAGCACCTGTTTCCTAGATGGTGTTGTTCATAACCTTTCTTTTTATTTTTCCGGTTAGGCCTACGTTAGCCATTTTCATATGAGCTAGGCTAGCCAGGAAAACTCACGTGGCAACATATTTTCACGTGGGGGGGATGAAACCATAAGTTTCAGCACCACACAAATAACGGACAGTTCCCTGATCCACTGCATTCGTGGCTGGTAGCCTACATGTCTGCCTCGCTGCCCACAGAATGGAATTCCCAACACAACAAGCTCCTGGATTTGTAAAAATGAATGATGGATTGAAAACGTTTCCGACACTCAATATAATTGTTCTAAACTGGGAGTTGACCCACGGGTTAAAATAATGTTTTCATTTTTTTGCGGGTCAACTGCGGGGAACCGTGGATATCTGACCAGATGCAGGACTTTACTATCTGTTAAAGAATGAACTATGGCGGTTCATATTATTGTTGAATAGGTTTTGAATTCTGGAATTATATGGGCTAGCCTAATTCTGATGAATTTGAAAAGGTTGGACACTTACAGGCTCTAGGTCAGTGTCCAGTCTCTGTCCACTCCTGCCTGCAAGCTCTGTCCTGGAATATGATCTGACGACTTAGATCCCTGCTGTGTGGATCAAAGGATTGAGAGACATCATACCCACTGCAGTCTGCCGCACTGACCTCTCAGACAACCGATACAGTCCAAAGCTCTTTAACGGTATCTCAGTAACTGTGTCTTCCTCGTTTTATATCAGTAGCTAATAGCCTTGCCGTGACACATTCAACACGAAATTGATATAGGCCTATGCGAAGTGTGTATCACTCTTAATGCGCAACTATCACCACATTGTATAATAGTCCACGATCATTTTGAACTGAGATATTAAAACTCTTTACTGTGCCCTTCACAATGCAATTTGCCATTCAGGAGGTTAAAACATGTATTAGTTGTCCAGTGGTCAGATTGGTCTGAAATGTGATCCATCCTACTGCCTACTGAAGCACTATCTGTGAACATAATTGTGAACCCTGCTCCAACTTCTAACCAGGGACGTCAGCTCTCTTCCCTGTTGCCTCTGGGGATTTTTATGCGAACCGGGCACATCACAATATACCCATTGCTCTGCAAAAATGGTTGGATCACACGCAGTACAGTACAGAGGCTGTTGCCTGTCATTCACTGCTGACCTGATTACGTTGTCTCATGCTTTCTCTTCATCCTTGCATATCTGTGTGATTATGGATTCGTCAATGGAATTGAATTGCGGTACACAATCAGCGCTTGGATATTTTGTTGTGCTTTATGTTCTGGCGTTTTGTAGCTGATTCGGCTAATCTATGAATTTCCTGTTTTTGATGCAGCGGATATGATATCCCATTGGATCCTGTTGGATCACTTCTTCAAGACTGTCAATAGAACAACATAGGGGATAGGCTGCACCAGTGATGTGTGGTGAGGTCGGTGGCTGGGTAGGAACTGGCTATTATCAAAGCCAGATTTAATCAAATAAACCTTGATGAAGCCCAGGTTTACCATAAAACCGACAACCATTGTGAGGCTATTAACATTAACTGTACAAACATTTTCACCAAATGTAAATCCCAATGTAGTCGAGATACACAAGCGACCAAATAACACACTGCTCGACTCAGCTCAGCCATAGACCCGTTGTAGCGTGCAGAGTAACAACTGATAGGTGTGGTACTAAAAGACCAATATTATTCGGAAATAATTTGCAACGCATAGCCTTTCACAATGGATTTACAATTCTTCCAATGTGCGGTGTGCACACACACAATAATATTACGTGTGATATTATTACACACACATTTAGTCGCATCCATCTTGTAGAAGCCAAGGCTCGGGCCCGCACTGAGTGGCGGAGAAGCCCCGTTCCCCATATGTCGACAAAGTACATTGTGAAATTTTCCCACAAGTGGACAGTCCAGTACTCGTTGTTCGCCTGCCTGCCCGACCGCGAGGGAGATGGTGGTTGCCTTGCCTGTCATGAATATAGTCACGTGCTGTATGCTGCCCTTGTCTGGTCTTAACTTTCATTATAGTTGATGTTCCACTATTCGAAACCTCCATGATTATTCCAACTTGGAAAGTTGTTTGAGGTGCAGTATAGAGGTAGTGTCCGTACGTCAAGTTGTTTTTGCTAGAAATCTAGCAGTTCAGGTATGCTAGCAATCTTTGTTCAGCACCAAATGATGTAGACATGCCAAATGCAGACCCTGTCCATTCCGGTGACTGGACGAATGAAGGCCGCGCACGTCAAGGATTTTAATGGATTCAAATGGATGGAAAGAAAGTCATGAATTTTTAAACATAGATTTAACCTTTATTCATGAATACCCTATTATTCGGGAGGTTTTGTTGTTACAGTTTTAGAAAATGTTGAGATTTTGAGCATAACAGCCACCAGAATCATTCAGAAACAAAGATTAGATATCAATATATTTTCTTTCATTATAATAACATTTTTAGATTTGGCTTTTCACAGCAGCTTTTTAAAATGAGATTATTACAGAGTAAGCACTGGCTACACGTCACTGGTCTACACTGTAGCCAGAGGTCTTTCTAACAAGTTGTTTAAGGAAGATCATTCAAGGACGTTCCAAATCAAACTCGGTAATGTGTCATGATAAACTTGTGAAATATGCAAACATTCTCATAACTCCCGACGCTTCTCCTCTTTCTCCCTGACAGAATGAGGATGCCTGAGACGGGGAGATAAAGACTTCACCGGAGCAGAGTGTGTGCTTGAGCCAGGGGCTGGGGCCTGACCAGAGACCCCCAGAGGCCCCCAACTGGGGGGGGGGGAGGTCCATGGGGACCATGGGGGACCTGGGAGGCTTCACCACCACAGGGGAGAGGGTGAACCCAGCCCACATCCTGTTTGACCGCTTCGTCCAGGCCTCCACTTGCAAGGTCACACTCAAGGCCTTCCAGGAGCTCTGTGACCATCTGGAGCTCAAGCCCTGTGAGTACCGGGTCTTCTACCACAAGCTTAAGTCCCGGCTCAACTACTGGAAGGCCAAGGCACTCTGGGCTAAGCTTGACAAGCGGGCCGGCCAGAAGGAGTACAAGAAAGGACGTGCATGTACCAACTCTAAGGTATGTGATGTAACTTGTCTCATATCCTTGTTCAAAGTACCTCAGAGAGTATTATTTCTGTATATAGAGAGTTAGAGTTATTTCTCGATATAATAGGGTAGGGCGATATCCACATTTTCATGTTGTCTATTTTCCCTTGTTAAATATTGCGATTTAAATTATATTTTGTGATTAACAGTATATCGGCAATTGAACTTTATGGTAATATCAGCCCACTCTTGTATATGAGATACGGCATGCTCCCCCCTCCATAGTGTTTGATCATCGGGGCAGGACCATGTGGCCTGCGGACGGCCATCGAGCTGGGCTTCCTGGGCGCCAAGGTGGTGCTGCTGGAGAAGAGGGATGCCTTCTCCAGGAACAATGTGCTGCACCTGTGGCCCTTCACCATCCAGGACCTCCGGGGCCTCGGGGCCAAAAAGTTCTATGGAAAGTTCTGCGCCGGAGCCATCGACCATATCAGTAAGTGGATAAGACTACGCCCATTTCCTGCGCTCCATCTTTTATCAAACGGTTGAACTGCTTTCACGTTTTGCTTTGTGATCTAATATGATCTATGAAGAGAATAGTTCTGGTGCTTGCCAGGACCATGGATCAGCTGTGACGTTGCAGTCTTTTCGGTCGTCCAAGCTAATAAATAGTTATTGTTTGACGTTCTCCTCTAATCTAGTCTGACTCTCTGTGCAGGTATCCGGCAGCTCCAGCTGATGCTGCTGAAGGTGGCCCTGCTCCTGGGCATCGAGATCCACGTCAACGCAGAGTTCAAGGGTCTCATCGAGCCCCCCGAGGACCAGGAGAACGAGAGTAAGAGATGTGTTTATGGAACTGCGTTAAGAGCCGTCACAAGACACGACTTCTCTATAGCCAGACATTAAGGGGATAAGGAAGGGCCATATGTTACTGTATGTGACAGTGCTAACTGAGTGGTCTCTATTGGAAAATATTCCCATTGCTGTCAGTGAAGTCAAGTCCTATGTTAAATAAGACACAGTTACACGTCTTGTGTATTTCCCCGTGTTGTGTTTCTGCAGGGATAGGATGGAGGGCTGAGGTCCTCCCCAGGACACACCCAGTCAACGAGTTGGAGTTTGATGTCATCATTGGGGCAGATGGGAGGAGAAACACGCTGGCAGGTAGAAAGTAACAAAGTAACAGATCTGTTTTAAAATGAGTTGTGTAAAACACTATGAGAGCTGAAGCCCTCAAAAACACAGCTGTGGTTCGTTTACGAGTCCGACCCCTCTCTCTCCCCCCCCTCCCCCCTCATCCCCCTCTCTCTCCCCCTCTCTCTCCCCCTCTCTCTCTCCCCCTATCTCTCTCCCCCTCTCTCTCTCCCCCTATCTCTCTCCCCCTATCTCTCTCCCCCTATCTCTCTCCCCCTATCTCTCTCCCCCTATCTCTCTCCCCCTATCTCTCTCCCCCTCTCTCTCGCTCTCCCCCTCTCTCTCTCTCGCTCTCCCCCTCTCTCTCTCTCGCTCTCCCCCTCTCTCTCTCTCGCTCTCCCCCCCTCTCTCTCTCTCGCTCTCCCCCTCTCGCCCCCCTCTCTCTCGCCCTCCACTTTTCCTGCTGCTTTGTTGTGCACATGTTGTGCCCTCCTTCACTCCATCCATCTTTAGAGAGCACTCCTCCATGGCCTCTCTCTCTGGAGCAAAGCATGAACGGGTGAATTGGCTGTCTGTTTCCTGTATGAGCTGTATGAGCTAACAGCCCTCACAACCGCTCTGGGTGCCCTGTAGTGTGTGGACTGCTGTGACCCATCTAGCCCTGAGGGAAACTGCTTCCAGTAGTCACTGCATGCAATGATCGTTCTCAGCCTGCAGTCTTACATGAGATGGTTAAAAGAATGGCTGGTTATATTGATCGAACAGACACTGATGGTGTGCATCAAAGCCTAACAGGTGCAACCTTTTTTTTGTCCTGTTCTCTTTTACGAACGTGAGTTTGTAATACAAGGCAACTGTTAACGTGGCTCATTTATTCTCTCGACGTCTGACCCCTGACTCATTCACTGTCTACATAATGAACCCTTGACCCCCGCCTCTCTCCCCTACAGGGTTCAGGAGGAAGGAGTTCCGGGGCAAGCTGGCCATCGCCATTACAGCCAACTTCATCAACAGGAACACCACAGCCGAGGCCAAGGTGGAGGAGATCAGCGGAGTGGCCTTCATCTTCAATCAGAAGTTCTTCCAGGACCTCCGGGAAGCCACGGGTCAGTTATTGCTCCATAGGGAGACGACATGTAATAACTGTCGTTATGAGATATTATAAAGGCTCATAGGTGCTTATAATAAGTTATTAAGCATTACAGCTGTAGGCTCTAAGTAGCATTTTACAGATTGTTATATATTAGGAGTGTATGGATTTAGGTGATACACATGTATTTTCTGAGAGCCTGTCAGTTCCTATCTGCATGCTTTATCCATGGGTTAGAGAGAAGTCCTCGACCCGATTGGACCAGCGTGACAAAAAAAAATTATCAGCTAAGTTGCTCTTCTGCTTAACAAATAGATATTTAAATGTTGGCTAGGCCTTCTATAAGTCAATAAATTCACCTTAGTAGCATAAAATAAATATGCTATAAGCTATGCAGAGCCGTGGCCAGGTCCATTCGGGTCCTCTCGTTTATCAGCTGTAGTTACATGGACCTGAGATCCGATAACAATCAGGTCAGGACCCGACCCCAGACCCAAGGGAAAAGTTAGAATTTTGGAGCCGCAACCACTCGGGTCCCAGGTTGGGTATTCGGGTTCATTGTCCAACATTCCTCTAACAAAGACAACTAGAGAGACTGTCAATGGAGGAGCCATAGGAGCATCCGTAGAAAATACAGTGGTTTACCAAAAAAAAATTGCAAAACTCTCTTTCTATTGATTTGATAGGAATTGACCTGGAAAACATTGTCTACTACAAGGATGACACGCACTACTTTGTCATGACTGCCAAGAAACAGAGCCTGCTGGAGAAGGGAGTCATTCTGCATGTGAGTGATCAGAGGGTGAGAGAGAGACACATGTCTGGAGATGTCTCTCTCGTACACATGCATGCACACACATTCAGAACTGTACACTCACTCAGTCACTTTCCGTCTCTGTGTGCCTGTGTTCCTGCCTAATGGCCAGACCAAGCCAAAACTGTACCAGGAACAAACCGCCAGCTCAACCACACTTAATGAGAGTTTGTGTCCCCACACTTCATAACACTGCTGTTTCCTTTGACTAGAGTGGCCAGTCACTCTAGGACGCTTTTAGGACATCAGGACCTCTTTTAGAAGTTCAGCTTTCATGTTCCAGTAAAGTTGCCGCTGTATTTCGATCTTACTTTGTGGGGGGAAAAAAGGGTTTGGTAATATTTTACAGACCCAATCAAACACTCGTTATGAAGGCATTTGAGTAATTGGGAATGCTAACCCTTTTGATAATCGGATTGACACCCGAATGTGAGTTTTAATCAGCGGTCATCGGGCCAGTACAGTAGGAGGTTGAATGGCTGAACAGGCTCTGTAGGTCCAGTGCTGGGTCTTATTCATTAGGCACCAAAGGGAAGAAAATGGACTGGAACAGGGAGGGACTACCTGAACTTGTCCAATAACAAACGCCTGTTTTCCTTTTCCGTTGCAAAAGTTTTGCTACAGTGTGCACTAATGAATCTGATCCTGATGAGTCGGGCCAGGCTGCAGGCTGAGCGGGGACATGATCAAGGGTGAAAGTAAGGCGGCCCGGTACGGCATCCCGGCAAAATAAATATTGGGGGTACACCGTACCGGCAAAACATGAGCCTATCACAATAATTAAAACTAAATGTTAAGAAAGCTGTAGGCTTTTACACCACTTTTTATCATTTCGGCAGAGGCATGAAAAATTAGAGAATGGACTTGAAAACAGGTGGTATTTCCTATGCTCCAAAATGCAATGTGGTTCGACGGGGACAATGACATTTTGCCAAGGCAGTTGTCGCGTTTACGTGCTAGTCGGAACTAAGGAACTCCGAATCGTTCTACTTGCTAACTGGTTGAACACGGCACAGCTACAACCAGTTAAAATGTTGAGAAATGTCAGAGTTCTGACTAGCACATGAACGTGGCAAAAGTTGACACCGAGACGCGCACGGACAACAGCGGACCCATAAATCCTGGCCCGATGACACTTTGTGGTGTTTTCTGTAACAGATGTCTCTTTCTATTCATCACTCTGTTCGGAGGCTGGAATATGATGCCGCTAGATGAACGGGAGCAGGTGGCTTAGTAAAGGAGAACGTTGAAGTTATTGTTTGACAATCAGATGACAACATCATGACCGGTTGTGTTTATGCCACAATAAAAGGTCATACACATTAGAAGTTACATGACAAATCTTTACCGACTAGGCCCACATATATCCTATTGAAGGAATAGGGGTTCTATATGTCATTCCGTGATTAGGACCATAACAAACCGGTGACTTTTCAGTGGTGTGACGTACCGGTATGTATCCTAGCCCATAGATAAGTTTCAAAGACGATTTGCTTCCAGTCATGGTCCTTTCATATCAATGGAAATCACTCCATAGTCCCTTTTTTTTAATGCACCATTTAAATAAATGGGGGGGGGGGATTGGCAGGCAGCGTTGGCAGGCAGGGGTGCGGTGGGTCGGGTCCACACTGTTCCTCCTAGCACCGTGAAATAGTGTGTCACTCTCTCAGATCTTCCAAATGCTCCACCCTTCACCTCCCCTCCACCCATCCGGCTCACCAGTCAGCCAGCCTGACACTGCCAGACCCAGCCTAGCCAGGGAAAGTCAAAGGAAAAGAATGTGCCTCTTACCGGTCTCTTTCAAAGAACAGTCCATTTAGAGCTTGCCTTCATTTGATGCGACATATCGTACACAGTAAAGTATAATTGACTATGGGGGTGTTTAGATTTTTATATTGGGAATTAAAATACTTGTTTTTGGAGACATTGCAAACGGGCCAAAAGTGATTCAATTCAATATAACTTTCGAATGTTATTGACTTGATTCGGAATCAAAGTTCTGCTTTGGTGGTGCAGGCTAACCTGTGGAAAATATCTTCTCCTCCAAATACCACTGCGTGGATGTCATGCCTCATTCTCTGTGCGTGACAGTCTCTTATTAGTGTCTCTCCCTTCCTCTCGTCATCTGAGCCGTCTTCACTTCTTCATGTCTCCAGGATTATGCGGACACAGAGATGCTGCTTTCCAGGGCTAACGTGGACCAGGCAGCTCTGCTATCTTACGCCCGTGAGGCCGCAGACTTCTCCACCAACCACCAGCTGCCCACGCTGGACTTTGCCATCAACCACTACGGCCAGCCCGACGTGGCCATGTTCGACTTCACCTGCATGTACGCCTCTGAGAACGCGGCGCTGGTACGCCAACGCAACGGGCGCCAGCTACTGGTGTCTCTGGTGGGGGACAGTCTACTGGAGGTGAGGGGGGGGGGGCGGGGGGTCTACCGGGTGGAGGGTGTTTCAGTCTCACTAAGAAAGTATATTCTCAGTCACTGTGGATAAGGTAGAGTCTGACTGGCTCATTTATTTACAATAAATGAGAAAGGGAGTGAAAATCAGCGTGACCAAGAGTGTGGGAAAAATGTCAGTGAATTTAGAGAGCGATTTCAGTATTGACGTTTGCTTGCTTGAAACAGACACTTTAATATATAAAACGTAACGTGTGTGTGTGTGTGTGTGTGTGTGTGTGTGTGTATACTGTATACAGTACCAGTCAAAGGTTTGGACACACCTACTCATTCCAGGGTTTTTCTTTATTTGTACTATTGTCTACATTGTAGAATAATAGTGAAGACATCAAAACTATGAAATAACACATATGGAATCATGTAGAAACCAAAAACGTGTATGCGTACTTCACCATGTTACTGTGTTTGTCCCTCTCTCCAGCCCTTCTGGCCCATGGGCACTGGTATAGCCCGGGGTTTCCTGGCAGCCATGGACTCCGGCTGGATGGTGAAGAGCTGGGCCCAGGGAAACACATCTCTGGACGTGCTGGCTGAGAGGTGAGGGAGGGGACACGTTATAACACACACATTATACTCCCACGTCATACTTCAACTCACACACATACTATACACACATGCTCACAGTCGCATACATGCGCGCGCACACACATACACACACACACACACACACACACACACACACACACACACACATACATACTTTTGTAAGCCTAACACTGTAAGATTTTATTTTATAACTTAGCTAGCCATGTTGGCAATATAATAATAAGCTTTCAAATGATTCCCCTCTCTCTTTCACTCTCTCATATTAATATATACGGTACCGGTGAAAAAAGGGGATTTCTAAATGTTTTACTATTTTCTACATAGTAGAATAATAGTGCTGACATCAAAACTATGAAATAACACATGGAATCATGTAGTAAACAAAAAAGTGTTAACCAAATCAGTCTGAAGGAGTTCCCACATATGCTGAGCACTTGTTGGCTGCTTTTCCTTCACTGCGGTCCAACTCATCTCAATTGGGTTGAGGTCAGGTGATTGTGGAGGCCAGGTCATCTGATGCAGCACTCCATCACTCTTCTTGGTCAAATAGCCCTTACACAGCCTGGAGGTGTGTTTTGGGTCATTGTCCTGTTGGGGAAAAAAAAATATTCCCACTAAGTGCAAAACAGATAGGATGGCGTATTGCTTTCGTAGCCATGCTGGTTAAGTGTGCCTTGAATTCTAAATTAAATCACAGGCCGTGTCACCAGCAATACACATGGTGGGAACCACACATGCAGAGATCATCCGTTCACCTACTCTGCGTCTCACAAAGACACGGCGGTTGGAACCAAAAACCAAAAAGGACATATTTCCAACAATCTAATATCCATTGCTCGTGTTTCTTGGCCGAAGTAAATCTCTTATTCTTATTGGTGTCCTTTAGTAGTGGTTCCTTTATAGCAATTGGACCATGAAGGCCTGATTCACACAGTCTCCTCTGAACAGTTGATGTTGAGATGTGTCTGTTACTTGAACTCTGTGAAGCTTTTATTGGGGCTGCAATCTAGAAAATGTAGAAAATAGTTAAAGAAATAAAGAAAAACCCTTGAAGGTGTGTCAACTTTTGACGGGTTACTGTGAATATAACGGCGTGTGTGTGAGTGAGATATATATATATATATATATATATATATACATACATACATACTCCGTTATCTCTGAGTGCTCTACCAGGAAAAGCGTCTGCATTAGGCTCCACTGTCAGCCCCTCCCCTATTAATGTACTACTAATAGAATAAGAGCTTTTGGAGCTCTGAATGGAATGTGTTGAATCGTCTGTTCTTCTCCCATGTGCCTTTTCTATAATTCAATTATCATGGTTTCCCCTTTTTTCTTTTTTTAGGGAGAGCATATATCGCTTGCTGCCTCAGACAACGCCAGAGAACATCAATAAGAATTTCAGTCACTACAGTGTGGACCCCACCACCCGCTACCCTAATATTAGTCTCCACTTCCTCAGGCCCAACCAGGTAGGGTATACACTGAGAACATATGACTGTATGACTATGATTGGAGCATGATGTAGTGAATAGAGGTCGACCGATTATGATTTTTCAACGCCGATACCGATTACTTGGCCAATTTTTATATGCAGTTGAAGTCTGAAGTTTACATACACCTTAGCCAAATAAATTTAAACTCAGTTTCACAATTCCTGACATTTAATCCTAGTAAAAATTCTGTCTTAGGTCTGTTAGGATCACAACTTTTTTTTCACAAGTAGAATAATAGTAGAGTGATTTATTTCAGCTTTTATTTCTTTCATCACATTCCCAGTGGGTCAGAAGTTTTACATACACTCAATTAGTATTTGGTAGCATTGCCTTTAAATTGTTTAACTTGGGTCAAACGTTTCAGGTAGCCTTCCACAAGCCTCCCACAATAAGTTGAGTGAATTTTGTCCCATTCCTCATGACAGAGCTGGTGTAACAGAGTCAGGTTTTTAGGCCTCCTTGCTCGCACGCACTTTTTCAGTTCTGCCCACAAATTGTCTATAGAATTGAGGTCAGGGCTTTGTGACGGCCACTCCAATACCTTGACTTTGTTGTCATTAAGCCATTTTGCCACAACTTTGGAATTAGGCTTGGGGTCATTGTCTATTTGGAAGACCCATTTGTGACCAAGCTTTAACTTGGCTGATGTCTTGAGATGTTGCTTCAATATATCCATTTAATTTCCCCTCCTCGTGATGCCTTCTATTTTGTGAAGTGCACCAGTCCCTCCTGCAGCAATGCACCCCCACAACATGATGCTTCCACCCCTGCGCTTTACGGTTGGGATGGTGTTCTTCGGCTTGCAAGATTCCCCTTTTTCCTTCAAACATAATGATGGACATTACTGCCAAACAGTTCTATATTTGTTTCATCAGACCAGAGGACATTTCTCCAAAAAGTACTATGTTTGTCCCCATGTGCAGTTTGCAAACCGTAGTCTGGCTTTTTTATGGTGGTTTTGGAGCAGTGGCTTCTTCCTTACTGAGCGGACTTTCAGGTTATGTCGATATAGGCCTCGTTTTACTGTGGATCAAATCAAATCAAATCAAATCAAATTTATTTATATAGCCCTTCGTACATCAGCTGATATCTCAAAGTGCTGTACAGAAACCCAGCCTAAAACCCCAAACAGCAAGCAATGCAGGTGGAGAAGCACAGTGGCTAGGAAAAACTCCCTAGAAAGGCCAATACCTAGGAAGAAACCTAGAGAGGAACCAGGCTATGTGGGGTGGCCAGTCCTCTTCTGGCTGTGCCGGGTGGAGATTATAACAGAACATGGTCAAGATGTTCAATGTTCATAAATGACCAGCATGGTCGAATAATAATAAGGCAGAACAGTTGAAACTAGAGCAGCAGCACAGTCAGGTGGAAGTTGAAACTGGAGCAGCAGCATGGCCAGGTAGACTGGGGACAGCAAGGAGTCATCATGTCAGGTAGTCCTGGGGCATGGTCCTAGGGCTCAGGTCAGTTGAAACTGGAACAGCAGCATGGCCAGGTGGACTGGGGACAGCAAGGAGTCATCATGTCAGGTAGTCCTGGGGCATGGTCCTAGGGCTCAGGTCCTCCGAGAGAGAGAAAGAAAGAGAGAAGGAGAGAATTAGAGAACGCACACTTAGATTCACACAGGACACCGAATAGGACAGGAGAAGTACTCCAGATATAACAAACTGACCCCAGCCCCCCGACACATAAACTACTGCAGCATAAATACTGGAGGCTGAGACAGGAGGGGTCAGGAGACACTGTGGCCCCATCCGAGGACACCCCCGGACAGGGCCAAACAGGAAGGATATAACCCCACCCACTTTGCCAAAGCACAGCCCCCACACCACTAGAGGGATATCTTCAACCACCAACTTACCATCCTGAGACAAGGCTGAGTATAGCCCACAAAGATCTCCGCCACGGCACAACCCAAGGGGGGGGGGCGCCAACCCAGACAGGATGACCACAACAGTGAATCAACCCACTCAGGTGACGCACCCCCTCCAGGGACAGCATGAGAGAGCCCCAGCAAGCCAGTGACTGCAAGCCCCAGCAAGCCAGTGGATATAGATACTTTTGTACCTGTTTCCTCCAGCAACTTCCAAAGGTCCTTTGCTGCTGTTCTGGGATTGATTTGCACTTTTCGCACCAAAGTACATTAATTTCTAGGAGACAGAAGGTGTCTCCTTCCTGAGCGGTATGATGGCTGCGTGGTCCCATGGTGTTTATACTTGCGTACTATTGTTTGTACAGATGGACGTATTATCTTCAGGCGTTTGGAAATTACTCCCAAGGTTGAACCAGACTTGTGGAGGTCTACATTTTCTTTCTGAGGTCTTGGCTGATTTCTTTTGACTTCCCCATGATGTCAAGCAAAGATGCACTGAGTTTGAAGGTAGGCCTTGAAATACATCCACAGGTACACCTCCAATTGACTCAAATGATGTCAATTAGCCTATCAGAAGCTTCTAAAGCCATGACCTAATTTTCTTGAATTTTCCAAGCTGTTTAAAGGCACAGTCAACTTAGTGTATGTAAACCTTTGACCCACTGGAATTGTGATACAGTGAATTATAAGTGAAATAATCTGTATGAAAACAATTGTTGGAGAAATTACTTGTGTCATGCACAAAGTAGCTGTCCTTAACGACTTGCCAAAACTATAGTTTGTTAACAAGAAATTTGTGGAGTGGTTGAAAAATGAGTTTTAATGACTCCAATGTATGTAAACTTCTGACTTCAACTGTATTTGTAATAATGACAATTACAACAATACTAAATGAACAATTAACACTTTTATTTGAACTTAATATATTACATCAAATCTATTTAGTCTCAAATAAATAATGAAACATGTTCAATGTGGTTTAAATATTGCAAAAACAAAGTGTTGGAGAAGAAAGTAGAAGTGCAGTATGTGCCATGTAAGAAAGCTAACGTTTAAGTTCCTTGCTCAGAACATGAGAACATATGAAAGCTGGTGATTCAATATTCCAGTTCTTCAATATTCCCAATAAAATATTGACGCGTCTATTGACTATTAGATGTTCTTATAGGCACTTTAATATTGCCAGCCTAATCTTGGGTGTTGATGGGCTTGAAGTCATAAACAGCGCTGTACTTCAAGCATTGCTAAGAGCTTCTGGCAAACGCAGGAAAGTGCTGTTTGAATGAATGCTTACGAGCCTGCTGCTG
The DNA here is from genome assembly GCF_002021735.2 of Oncorhynchus kisutch. Classification (NCBI taxonomy): domain Eukaryota; kingdom Metazoa; phylum Chordata; class Actinopteri; order Salmoniformes; family Salmonidae; genus Oncorhynchus; species Oncorhynchus kisutch. The sequence goes on from NC_034177.2 coordinate 42,098,917, forward strand.
CCTACCACCGCTCAGACTGCTCTATCAAATGTCAAATCATAGGCTTAATTATAATATAATAAACACAGAAGTATGAGCCTTTGGTCATTAATAGTTTCCGGATTTGACCATATCATTTCGAAAATAAAACGTTTATTCTTTCAGTGAAATATGGAACCGTTCCGTATTTTATCGAACGGGTGGCAACCCTAAGCCTAAATATTGCTGTTGCCTTGCACAACCTTCAATGTTATGTCATAATTATGTAGAATTCTGGAAAATTAGTTCACAGTTGGCAACGAGCCAGGCGGTCCAAACTGTTGCATATACCCTGACTCTGCTTGCACTAAACGCAAGGGAAGTGACACATTTTCCGTAGTTAATATTGCCTGCTAACATTCATTTCTTTGAACTAAAATTGATTTTAAGAAAGACATTGATGTTTATGGTTGGGTACATTTGTGCAACGATTGTGCTTTTTTCTGTAATGTGCTTTTGTTAAATCATCACCCTTTTGGCGAAGTTGATATAGGCTGTGATTCGATGATAAATTAACAGGCACTGCATTGATTATTTGCAACGTAGGACAAGCTAGTTAACCTAGTAATATCATCAACCATGTGTAGTTAACTAGTGATTATGTGAAGATTGATTGTTTTTTGTAAGATAAGTATAATGCTAGCTAGCAACTTACCATGGCTCTTTTCAGCCACAAGTTCCTTTTGACACTGCACTCGCGTAACTGGTGGTCAGCCTGTCACGCAGTTTCCTCGTGGATTGCAATGTAATCGGCCATAATCGGCGTCCAAAAAGGCAGATTTCCGATTGTTATGAAAATATGAAATTGGCCATGCCAATTAATCGGTCAACCTCTAGTACTGAAGTACCCATACTTTTCTGTGCATGATATCCCATTTGAGGTGGGCCAGGAGTTTATCTTGACCACCTGACCTGACCAGGGATACTCCGGCCTAGGTTGTAACTAAGAACCAGAGTTTTTTCCCGGCTCAGATATGTGACCTGGTAAAAAACCCTGGCCCTATCTTCCAATGTGAAATCCTAATGGTATGTTGCCCCCTCCCCCACTGTTTTCAGGTACGACACCTCATAGACACAGGGGATTCAAGTAGGGAAATGCTTATCGAAATGGAGAATGTAGTCAACTCGTCAACACCCAAGCTCACCCGAAATGGTGAGTAGTGTTTGCATGTAGTAGTGTTAGACTGGGGTTCACCTTCCGAGGTCCTGAATGCTCTGGAGCAGGTTTTAATCAAGGATCTCTGTACTTTGCTCCATTCATCTTTCCCCCGATCCTGACCAGTCTCCCAGTTCCTGCCGCTGAAATACATCCCCACAGCATGATGCTGCCACCACCATGCTTCACCGTAGGGATGGTGTCAGGTTTCCTCCAGATGTGACACTTGGCATTCAGGCCAAAGAGTTCAATTTTGGTTTCATCAGACCAGAGATTCTTGTTTCTCATGGTCTGAGAGTCTTTAGGTGCCTTTTGACAAACTCCAAGCAGGCTTTCATGTGCCTTTTACTGAGCAGTGGCTTCCGTCTGGCCACTCTACCATAAAGGCCTGATTGGTGGAGTGCTGCAGAGATGGTTGTCCTTCTGGAATGTTCTCCCATCTCCACAGAGGAACTCAAGATATCTGTCAGAGTGACCATCGGGTTCTTGTCACCTCCCTGACCAAGGCCCTTCTCCCTCGATTGCTCAGTTTGTCCGGGCGGCCAACTCTAGGAAGAGTCTTGGTGGTTCCAAACTTCTTCCTTTTATAATGGAGGCCACTGTGTTTTTTGGGACCTACAATGCTGCAGACATTGTTTGGTACCCTTCCCCAGATCTGTGCATTGACACAATCCTGTCAACTGTGGGACTTTATATAGACAGGTGTGTTACTTTACAAATCATGTTCAATCAATTGAATTTACCACAGCTGGACACCAATGAAGTTGTAGAAACATCTCAAGGATGATCAATGGAAACAGGGTGCATCAAAGCAAAGGGTCTGAATACTTGTGTAAATGAGGTATTTCTGTTTTTTAATTTTGAATCATTTTAATTTTCAAAAATGTCTAAAAACCCGTTTTCGCTTTGTCATTATGCAGTATTGTGTGTAGATTGACAAGGAATGTATTTGATTGTATCCATTTTAGAATAAGGCTGTAATGTAACAAAATGTGGGAAAAGTCGTGGGGCCTGAAAACATTCCCAATGCACTGCATGTATGACAATGATCTCCAATAACCAAAAGTGGTCTAAAAATCCTCTGCTCTTCCCCTCCCAGAATCCATAGCTCGCTCCAGCAAGCTGCTAAACTGGTGTCAGAGGCAGACGGAGGGCTACAGAAAAGTCAGTGTGACTGATCTCACCATGTCCTGGAAGAGTGGCATGGCCCTGTGTGCCCTCATCCACCGCTACAGACCTGACCTCATGTGAGTCACATATACACATCTGGATTAAAGGTCGACCGATTAATCGGAATGGCCGATTAATTAGGGCCGTTTTCATAACAATCTGAAATCGGTATAAAAAAATAAAAAATAAATGTCAGTTAAAAACACATTCTTATTTTCAATGACGGCCTAGGAATGGTGGGTAAACTACCTTGTTCATTGGCAGAACGACAGATTTTCACCTTGTCAGCTCGGGGGTTTCAATCTTGCAACATCACAGTTAACTAGTCCACTGCAATAACGACCTGCCTCTCTCCCTCGTTGCACTCCACAAGGAGACTGCCTGTTACGCGAATGCAGTAAGCCAAGTTAAGTTGCTAGCTAGCATTAAACTTATCTTATAAAAAACAATCAATCATAATCACTAGTTAACTACACATGGTTGATGATATTACTAGATATTATCTAGCGTGTCCTGCATTGCATATAATCTGACTGAGCATACAAGTATCTGACTGAGCAGTGGTAGGCAGAAGCAGACGCGTAAAGATTAATTCAAACAGCACTTTCGTGCGTTTTGCCAGCAGCTCTTCGTTTTGCGTCTGTTTATGACTTCAAGCCTATCAACTCCCGAGATGAGGCTGGTGTAACCGAAGTGAAATGGCTAGCGCGCGCTAACTAGAGGGATGGAAGCTATACTGTTACACTGGCAATACTAAAGTGCCTATAAGAACATCCAATAGTCAAAGGTTAATGAAATACAAATGGTATAGAGGGAAATAGTCCTATAATTCCTATAATAACTACAACCTAAAACTTCTTACCTGGGAATATTGAAGACTGTTAAAAGGAACCACCAGCTTTCATATGTTCTCATGTTCTGAGCAAGGAACTGAAACGTTAGCTTTCTTACATAGCACATATTGCACTTTTACTTTCTTCTCTAACACTCTGTTTTTGCATTATTTAAACCAAATTGAACATGTTTCATTATTTACTTGAGGCTAAATTGATTTTATTGATGTATTATATTAAGTTAAAATAAGTGTTCATTCAGTATTGTTGTAATTGTCATTATTACAAAAAAAACACAAAAAATCAGTCGATTAATCGGTATTGGTCCTCCAATAATCTGTATCGGCATCGGCGTTGAAAAATCATAATCGGTCGACCTCTAATCTGGATGTTGTATTTCTGAACCTATTTCGCCTGTATTTATTATAATCCTCAATGTCTCATCTTTGAGAGCACATCAACTCCTCTCGATTTACAGCATTTCCCTCACTCAGACGACAAATGTGCAAAATTGGCGGGAGGGATGGGGGCATCTCTTTGTCGCGCGCTGTGCTCAAGTTTATAATGGCTGTCAGTCAAAACCCACACAGCGCTGTTAAACGGAGAACCTGAGCTCTGATATCATGTATAGCATTTTACTGTACAGCCACTGCGTTCCAATTTAGGCGATTTACCAATGACGAAATCTGCCAATTTCAACACATGTATACGGGATGGCGGGAAAGGGTTAAAACTGTCATGGTCCTTGGACTGGAATGTCCTATCTGCTATGTTTACGACGTTGTTTGTTAGTAGCATGTGTTATTTATCTCCTGGCTTTGGCAGTCCAGGCCTTGGTTCAGTCTGTATATCATACTAAATGACGTGACAGCTCACAGTCAAACTGCCTGATGAGTCAGGGAAAAGGGTGTATATGTGCGCACACACACACACACACACACACACACACACACACACACACACACACACACACACACACACACACACACACACACACACACACACACACACACAGCAGAGACTGACACATTGTCTAACGAGGGGTGAGATGGGGTTGTTACCCTCTCCTGGCTCCACAGCAATTAGCATTATAACCCATTTGTCTTCTGACTGACCTTACCACGCGGTTGTTCTCCTCTGCTGGCTTTCATAGTCCAGATGATGGTGGGAGGATGATCGGGGGCTGCATGGATGGGGAAATATGCTCTCAGAATCACTCCCAGACAACTGTGACTGGTTCCCACTTCCCATCACTAATGCTGCAGCACTAAACATACAAAGAAGGGGGGTAACATGCTAATGGTTTTAAATTGGTTATATAGATAAAGGTGAGGTTGTATACAGATGTTTCAAGTATGCTAAATGGTTTTATTTTATTTTCATATGCAATGTTATCACCCACAACAATTGACATCCACATCATGCGTGGATGTCAATTGAAGATGTTCAAAACAGTAAGGACATTCTTAATTATTACTAATACCCCCGCCCTCAGAACAGCCTTCATTTGTCGGGGCATGGACTACAAGATGTCAAAAGCGTTCCACAAGGATGCTGTCGAGTCATCTGGATGTCCTTTGGGTGGTGGACCATGAAAAACCCAGCAGCGTTGCAGTTCTTGACACAAACCGGTGCGGCCCTGGCACCTACTACCAAATCCAAATCAAATCCAAATCAAATCAAATGTATTTATATAGCCCTTCGTACATCAGCTGATTTGTACCACACCCCGTTCAAAGGCTCTTAAAACTTGTGTCTTGTACATTCAGCCTCTGAATGGCACATGTCTCAAGGCTTATTAGAAATCCTTCTTTAACTTGTCTCCTCCCCTTCATCTACACTGATTTGAAGTGGATTTAACAAGTGACATCAATAAAGGATCATAGCGTTCAGCTGTATTCACCTGGTCAGTCTATATCATGGAAAGAGCAGGTGTTCATAACGTTTTGTACACTCAGTGTATAAAGATTATACCACCACATCCTGCTTTGTGTGTTTGTCATGTTTATTGGGGAAAGTCAAGTGATGTTTACATTCACAGTGCTGATGGTTGTGTTGACTCCCATTTTGACTCCAGGTATTTTCCTGACTCTCTCTGCCCCACAGTGACTTTGACTCCCTGGATGAGCGGGACCAGCAGAAGAACAATCAGCTGGGCTTTGACGTGGCCGAGAGGGAGTTTGGCATCTCACCTTGCATGACGGGCAAGGAGATGTCCCAGGTGGCGGAGCCTGACAAGCTCTCCATGGTCATGTACCTCAGCCAGTTCTACGAGATGTTCAAGGACACAGTGCCCCCTGGGGCCGGAGGTAAGTACTGTATTTGGCTCGTTTTGTAACTTTGTTTTTTGGGGTGCAGGTTGAATGAAATGTTATAGCCGACGTGAGTAAGACCTTTAAACAGTTTAACATTCACAAGTCGGGATTTCCAGGAAGCATACTCGGAGCATGCGCTGAACAGCTGGCAAGAGTCTTCACTGACATTATAAACCTCTCCCTGACCCAGTCTGTAATACTTACATGTTTCAAGCAGACCACCAGAGTCCCTGTGCCCAAGAATGCCGAGGTAACCTGCCTAAATGACTATTGCCCCCGTAGCACTCACATCTGTATCCATAAAATGCTATTTTTTTAAATTATTAAAAAAAACTTTTACCTCCCTTTTTTTCTCCCCAATTTTGTAGTATCCAATTGGTAGTTACAGTCTTGTCCTCTACCTACTCAGGAGAGGCAAAGGTCGAGAGCCGCGCGTCCTCCAAAACACAACCCAACCAGGCCGCACTGCTTCTTGACACAATGCCCGCTTAACCCGGAAGCCAGCCCCACCAATGTGTTGGAGGTAACACCGTGCACCTGGCGACCGTGGCAGTGTGCATTGCGCCCGGCCTGCCACAGGAGTCGCTAGTGCGCATTGGGACAAGGACATCCCTGCTGGCCGAACCCTCCCCTAACCCGGACGACGCTGTGCCAATTGTGTGCCGCCCCATGGGTCTCCCGGGCGCAGCCGGCTGCGACAGAGCCTGGACTCAAATCCAGAATCTCTAGTGGCACAGCTAGCACTGCACTGCGATTATGAAATTCTTTGAAAGTCTGGTCATGACACACATGAACTCCATCATCCCAGACACCCTGGACCCACTCCAATTCACATACCGCCCCAAAAGATCCACAGATGACGCAATCTCTATAGCACTCCACACTGCCCTCTCCTACTTAGACAAAAGGAACGTGAGAATGCTGTTCATTTACTACAGTGCAGCATTCAACACCATAGTGTCCTTGAAGCTCATCACTAAGCTAAGGACCCTGGGACTAAACACCTCCCTCTGCAACTGGATCCTGGACTTCCTGACAGGCCGCCCCCAGGTGGTAAGGATAGGCAACAACACATCTGCCATGCTGACCCACAACACGGGGTCCCATCAGAGGTGCGTGCTTAGTCCCCTCCTGTACACCCTGTTCACCCACGACTGTGTGGCCGTGCACGACCCCAACACCATCCTAAAGTTTGCTGATGACGCGACAGTGGTAGGCCTGATCACCAACGACAGTGATACAGTGTATACGGAGGAGGTCAGAGACCTGGCAGTGTGGTGCCAGGACAACAACCTCTCCCTCAACGTCAGTAAGACAAAGGAGCTGATCAGGAAACAGAGGGCAGAGCACAGCCCCATACCTCACGGCTAGCAGTACAAATTCTCTAACTCTGGAACCAACAGGACCCTGAACAGCTTCTACCCCAAGCCACACTGGACTCTACCCCCACACTCACATACTTACGCTGACACCCCAACACACACACACGCACAAGTCCTGTGTGGCTCAGTTGGTTGAGCAGTTTGAAAAAATCTGAAAATATGTCTGCACTCACTACTGTAAGTCGCTCTGGATAAGAGCGTCTGCTAAATGACGTAAATGTAAACGTAACATGCATACATATTTTCTGCTACCTATATATAGTTATTTTATTTGATAACTATTTGTATATGTTGTTATAATGTTTTAACTCTGCATTGTTGGAAAAGAGCACCTAAGTAAGCATTTTACTGTTAATCTACACCCGTTGTCTACGAAGTATGTGACAAAAAAGAAGACTTTGATTCGATGTTCATTCGGCACCAAACAGACTGTACTGGGGAGTGTCCTACCTGAACTTGTCCAATGAGAAATACTTGTTTAAATTAGTGTGCCCTATTGAATGTGACCCTGGTGTACGGCCTTACATTCTCTGTCTGTTACATTTTCAGGGGACCAGAACATGAGCCCTGAGGAGAAGGCTGCATTGATCAACAGTACAAAGTCCCCCATCTCCTTCCTCAGCAAGCTGGGCCAGAGCATCGCTATCTCACGGAAGCGTAACCCCAAGGTCAGGACTCAAATCAATCAATCAAATGGATTTCATAAAGCCCTTTTTACATCAGCAGTAGGAAAAGCACAGTGGCCAGGACTCATAGCCCATTACATCAATGTCAGCAGTCTCATTCCCTTTAACACAGATTACTGTGTTTCTGTCACGTTTTAATGCTAATGTAGGAATCAGTAGGTGTCTGCCTGAAATAACCAGTGACATCATGTGATCGACAGGACAAAAAGGAGAAGGAGGTGGATGGTTTGGGGAAGAGGAGGAAGACCAGCCAGGCTGACCACTCTGAAGACGTGGGTAACACTTTCAAGGGTTCAAACTCAGACGCTGAACTCTACTTCGGAGCTTTGCAAACTGAGAGAAACTGTCACGTAAACTTTATTCTCCGACTGGTCTCTTCCTGTCCATGTGTTTGTAACAGGAAGAGGTTTTGAGGGGTAACCGTGACGACAGGCCATCTAACAGTACTGCTCTGACAGAAAGGAAGATGAAGGAAGAGTCAGCAGCTCTAGGGAACCACAACAAAGTCAAGTCCATGGCCACCCAGCTCCTCGCCAAGTTTGAGGAGAACGCCCCCGCTGAATCCAAGGGCCTCAAAAGACAGGTATGGAGAGACTCCTATGTGTCTGGTGGGTGTAAGGGGTAGTCTTGCTTGCCTGGATGTGGGAAGAGACGACAGTGAACTGTTTTAAACATGAGAACTGTTGCTTGGGATCTGGCCTTCCTGGATGGTAGATCACATGGTGACGGCTCTGTTTGCACACAGTGTTGTGTTTGTCAAATAGTAAATATGCAGATCTATTTCATCTCACGGCGTCTAACATGACTAATAGTCTCGTGATGCCGAGTGTGTAGGAGCACTGTACAACTGTATTATTGTGTTGAACACCAGGGCCTGTATAAAGAAGGCTTCTCAGGGTAGGAATGCTGATCTAGGATCAGTTTCCCTTTTTTAGGTCATGAATAATTCTGATATAAAGATGGATCAGCACTCCTACTATGAGAGACGCTTTGTGAATACGGGGCCCAGAATGCTAATATTAACGTGTCCCAGGCCTGGCAGGATATTGTTCCGTGGTAACAGAAGTGCTGATTGTGCTGACTGGCTTGCTCCTCCAGGACTAGGTCGTGAATGGGGTTTACAGAGCCAGTCTAAGACCTGATCCTGGGTCAGTCACCCTGAGAGGCCCACACTGCTGGCCTGGAGCAGTGGGAAGGCTATGTGGGTTAGTGGAACACAAGCCACTATTGTTGACATAGAAAGACACAGGCAGCATTCCAGAGTGTTGCCATTCCACAATGCCTGCTTGGGCTGTGCGTTTTGCAATCGCTACAACTGCTAAGATCGCTGATACTGAGGACCACTTGGTTCATGTAAATTGAATAGATGAAACGTTAGAAGTGAATAGCATGGCCCAGGTCAAGTGGTGTGCCGAGTGAACAAGCTTTGTGCCGAACGTTTGAAAGATCTCTCTTTTGGTCACATATTTGTACAATGTAAAATATGATTGATTCACCAGTCTTTAGTTGTCATCTTTCCTAATGGTATAATAACCAGCTACAAATGGCCCATTGAAAGACGATGTACATGTTGTTTAATAGGAGCTAAGCCCTACTTACGATGAGTCCCACTGGTGGTAATATCACATTGTATTCTGCTGCTGCTGTGTTGAATTGAATTGTGTCTGTTCCACCAGAATGGCTGAAAGATGAGCCTGTGTGTGTGTGTTTCCAACCAGTGGGCTTCACTTTTTCACCCCATCTTTGACCCTTCTGCTCTTTGCATGAAATACTGATAATGTATTTGCCACAGTGTCCATATTACAGTTCTTAATTCTGTAGTCAATTATAAGCCTAAGATGGGTCCAGCTGGTACAATAATCATGCATGTCATGTTGTAGTCATATTACGTTACACACAGGCAGCATGCTATTCTTATGACAAACTCCATTTCCTTTTGAGTCTTTTTCTCCCAGTTACATTTTTTTCCAACCAGCATGTCTCCCCGTGATTCACTTCCCTCTCTCTATGTTTCCTCTCTTCCAACATCTCCTCTCCTCCCACCATGGATCATGACCGTGACTCATGGGGAAATTGCTCACCGTGTCCTGGTCTGTTATTGACCATTTTGGCTGTCACTCATCTTCCACTGGTCAAAGGGGGATTCTCTGCCCAGTTTGGGTGTCGTCCTGGCGCTGCCCCCTCCCCCTGCCTCCCTGGGCCCCCCCAGGGAGCCTGTCCGCCTAGCTCCGGTCCCTGCATGGAGACAGGTAAAGGGTGGACTCCTCACCTCCCTCCCCTTGACCCTAGTCTAACCCCTAAGCAACCTTGCCTCTGCTGTGTTTGACAGTTGTATAGCTTTGTGTCCAGATTGTAGCTTACTAACTGTTATTGATCATAGACATAGCACGTCTTGTTTTCTGTAGACTTTGGAGTGGTGAAACCAGTAGTTTCGATTTTGTTAATGACAACCACAAGAAAAGGTCAGAGTACGTGTTCTAAAACTTCTGGATCTGATAGTTTTGTGTGTATTGCCAGAATAAGCAGCTGTGCGTGCGTGGGTGCCGTCCGTTGACTTTTCGGCCCAGACGGTGTGTGACGTGACGGTCGTGTTTTCTCTTGTCCCGTGTGGATTGTCCCTCTCCATCTTCTCCATCTCCCCTGTCCCGATCTCTTTCTCTCCCCTGTTTTCTCTTGTCTCGTGTGGATTATCCTTCTCCCTCTCCCCTCTCGGACTCCCTCCGTATTGTCTCAGAAACGCACCCAGCAGCAGGAGCAGCTCAGCTTCCGCTATAAGGAGACGGTCAAGTGTCAGACCCTACCTATCAGAGGGGAGCAGGTACTGCTGGCCTGGCTGACGCTGTAGTAGTCCATGCCTAGTAGGCCATCTCCCCTCTCCAGCTAACCATGCTATCAGTGCTAGCTACTAGCTAGCCTAGCATCTCATGCCTTCATAGACAGACATGCTTTCACTTTAGATGAGCTCAGTTAGCTTAATTGTGCTAATAATCAAAGATGTAGCTTAGTTAGCTAATCATTGTAGCTTCTTTGTCGTTTCTGTGTAGTTATTTTTAAATGATAGATGCAGAGTCTAATAGTTTGAGACACATGGCTAGTTCAGAGCTGTGCTTGATTGACCCTTGAAAACTAATCCTCAGTTAATTTGCTGGATATAGTCTGCAATTAAAAAATATATAGATTTTTTTTGTGGAAATATTAGTTAACACACCATTAAGCCATTAAAGGTAGACTCAGCGATTATGATGCAGAAAGTAAACAGCATAGTGGAACAGTTTCCACAACAACTAAGAGTGTTGAAGTGCGAGGCTCAACTTCTCTGGTGTTTTGGTGCCCTGCCTACCACACTGTGAACCAGACCCCCAGTGTCCGGTCTGGAGCATCACAAGCCCTTCTGGTCGGCTACTGCGTAGAGACCTAGCGGTGCCAAAAGCCCTAGTCTGCCCTAGAAAGCCTATGAAAATTGCGATCGGCAGAACAATTCATTTTTTGACTGTTGTTTTGGGCTCTAAAATGTGTTTTATTGTGATCAAGTTCGATCTCCACAGTGAATTATTTAAAAGCTTGCTATAAATTGAGATATTTAATTAACACACAGGACCACGTACAGACACAGACCAATCAAAGGCCGGCAGGCTACGAGGAGGTTCATTCACACTCTTTGTACGTGTCTCTCAGGCAGGATGAAAACGACATCGACCATGATCCTTTGCTAGTTAGGGCCACTTTCATCATGATCCTTAGCGTTTTTTTGTTGTTGTCCCATTCAGTCCCATTCAGCAATATGGCGCTTCAAATTCAAATACTTCATACGCCATCGGTAGTTTTCCATAGGAATACGTGTATGATATCTTGCATCTCGTTCATCTCAATATCTGCGGTGCTGCTCGTGGCAAAGTAATTTAGCTAAGTTTACCTTTAACATTTAGACTGAGTGGACAGTGAGAACCTTCCAATACCACATTTCCATCTCACACACTCATTTTCAGTGGTTAGTACTCCTGTTTTAGTAGCTCTTTAGACTCGCATAAGTATACTCTCACTCTCCACAGTATTTAATGCTTTCCTCCTCATGCGATTTAAAAAAATATATATTATTATAATATATTTTTTTCCCTCAACCCTCTTTTTCCCCATTCATCCACAAGGTTTTTGTGGCTGTTGAAGGGGAAAAAAATGCTTGCTCTCATGCTTGCTAACTGTATTCTAACTAGAGTTGGGAAATGTGGTTTATTCGCCATCATTTTCCACATACATCCAGTGGGTGGTCTTTGTGCGCTGTGTGTGTTCTGGTGTGTCGTTCAACAGTGTTGGCGTGAGTGTTTAGTGTAGTAGAATGCCTCTGGTAGTAATGTGAATGAGTGTGTGGGTGAGGGTAGCCCTGTAGCAGGTGATTGTTTTAGCCTAGTGGATGTGAATCACGAGTTAAATTGATATTAAAATGTAAATGTGTGTGTTGACTTCAAAAGTGAATTCAGATGAGGTAATATGATACCTTGAATGGTATCGATTTGAATGTGCGTGTTAAATGGTGGACGTCGGTGACACCAGCAAGTGATGGCCTGTCCTCCTCTCCTCACTCAAGCCAAGAAGCGGTACAGAGTGGTGTTCGGGCTCACGGAGCTGCCCTAAGAAAACCATTCTGCTTTCCTCCACCTCCTCGCTCTCTCTCCACTCACAGGTGACCAGTCTGTGCCCTACCAGACCAGACATACTCCCCTGTCCTCTTCCTTGTCGATCCAATACCTTTCCTCTCAGGTCTTACCTTTGTATAAGTTCTCCAAATGTGCTGTCAAAGTAGAAAGCTTGACTCTTCCTCCCCTTCCTCTTAGACAACTTCCAATCTAACTAAAATAAACTATCTAGTCTTAGTTTACATTCTTCTCGTCAGTGGGTTGCTTTTTGTTAACTTTAAGAGGGTTTGCTTATGTTGTGGCTGACCAGTGTGTAGATTGGGGCCTTGTTGCCATACTTTCTGCAGTGGAAGATCTGATACTGTATATAGCATGCTGCGGTTTGCTTATGAAGGCCTAGATCGGAGAAATATGGTCTTAGCTCTCAGTGTGTGTCTGTGTGTGTGTGTGTGTCTGTGTGTGTGTCCTTAAGCACTGTGATAGAGAAGGTTTGGAGGAGGAAGGGACCACACAGGACCAGACACCTCAAGCTCACCGGGTAACAACCATGGTTGCATGGACCTGCTGTAATCAATACTAACCATTGGGGAACGAACAACCCAGACAGAGTGTGTGTGACTGGATGTCTCTACGGATTGTGTGGGGGAGAACGGAAGGAATTATTGTGAGCAGACTATAATGGTTGGCACGAACAACAATCAAAGGGTTAAGCAGGTGATGACTTGTGCCATTTCAGGGCTAGTTTAATTTGGGCACGGTTGTTGTTTGTTTTCTTGTACCATAGCAGTGCTTCCATGCTAACTCGTATACAGTATGAATACATAATATGTCTGCCCTTTTTGTTGTTAGTGGTCTCATATTTAATAGCCTTTCATAGGGTTCTAGGCCAACCATACCAGCTAACTGCATCAAACCAGTGTCATCGAGTTTTGGGGAAAACAGACTGTAAACACACACACAAGGCGTACCTTGGTTTGCTCTGCAGAAATGGGAATCCGTGCAGCTTGAGGAACCAGAGCCTATTCACATCCCTAGCATCCAGGAGAGGTCTGCGTGGCTAGTCGCTAAGTTTAAGGGTAAACCCGAGAAACTAAAGGTGAATACCAAACCGTGCTGTCTAGAATCAGTGAATCCGTTATCTGTAAGTGATAGGCCTACTAGATGTATTGCATTTGTGAATAGTTTGTGTCTTTAGTGTTGGTTTACTCCAGTACACTTCATCATTCTGATCATTCTCAATCCTGTTGCCTTCTCTAAACAGTCCCATTTCTCTGTCCTCTCCCTTTGCCCTGGAGCTTAAGAAAAAGCCCTTGCGTTTCTTAGTAGAACAGTGGCACCTGTCAGCCAGAACCCTCAGCCAGAACCCACAAAGCCTCCTCTCCCCCCCTGAAGCTCTTGGACAGGTATCCTCTCCTGCCTGGGGACTAAAGACCTGCAGTGTGGAGCTGGCACTAACACACCTCTGCTTCCTGGAAACACGACCACCGTTACACTGATTTCCATAGATTGGCTCGATTAGAATTATACAGCACTCATCTCTAAGATAGATCTACTGCCATTAAGGACCGCTGCATTGTAACATTTCTCTGACTGCTAACCTCATAAGTTGACCAAGGCTGAATTTGCCCCTGTGTTTCTACTGCATGGCAAATGGAGATCAATGAAAAATGGTTGATAAGGGATGTGAAGGTGCAGCAGTTGTGACATCCTTGTTAGTATGCATAGGTCAGGCAAACCTGTCACGTAAAAATCACTTCAATCACTAACGCAAACCTCGACGATCTTTCCTGGTTAAATAAAGGCGAAATAACGTCAGGGTCTTGTGTGGAGCACGGGCTGTTTTGTAGAACAGCACTAAAAATACCATTCCATGTCTAAACTCTGCCTTTCCATTCCTATTCTATTCTTTTGTAAACGAATAATGACTTATTCTGCAGGAGATAGAACCGCTGCGCTCTGATGATCAACTGTCACGACGTGCCTTTAGTGTACAGGAGAGGGCTGAGCAGCTAGCTTCGCAGTTTCAAGGCAAGCTGGCAAATCCACAGGTGATATACTGTACGCCACCACCGCTCGATAGCCCCGAGTCCAAATTCCAAGTGAAGGACTTTACGACTACCAAGGAACCGGCCTCGTCTCTGACCTCTTTAGTCACTTTACAATTTATCACGAATGTCAGATGGAGCGATAAACTGATCAATAAAAAACACTTAGGTTTCGATTAGTCATACTATTTGCTCAGTATCGGTCATTACTGTTCTGTAGAATTGGAATATGAGGGATTTTCATATCAGCTTCTTTTACATCTTTCCTAATTTGTCTTTTCTCTAACCAAGTCATCCTGCAATAACTGCCCTTTCTCTTCCCTCTTTTACCCCCTGGAATCCACCAAAAAAATACTTTCATTTCTGTATACAAAAGGGGCACCTGTCCCACAGCCAGAACCCAGAGAGCCCCCTCTCCTCCCCTGAAACTCTGAGACCGGTAGCCCCTCCCTTCTGGGAAGATTGACAGTTGAAATCACCCTAACACTCACTGGCTCTTGAAGACGGGCCAAATAACTCACTGCCTGGCCTGTGATATGTAATTGAACTGATCTCCAATGTGTGTCCTAACAAGCAAGTTCACACTGCATACAGGAATGGTTCATATGATGTATGGATGTAAAAACGCATCCTGCCGTTTTAGTCAAAGATACTACTCAGATTGCTGTGGTGAAAAGTGTGATGACACTGAAATGTGGAAGAGAGTGTACTGTAGTCATAGCCATATGATTGATTTATGTTCCAATAGATTGCTGTAAGTAGTCCCTTAGGTGTGGCCTGCATTGCATTTCAGTTTTGTGGTCTCTGTGCTTAGGGGAGTCCTTGCCTGATGTTTTGGCCTCAATACAGTTTAATTTGATCCTCATGTTTGATCCCCTGTTCTGTTCCAACTGGGCTGGTGTAATCACGCCCCAGAGATGTGCCACTATAATACACCATGGTATATTTACGGTAAATCAGCCATACTTTAAAATATTTCAATCTCTTTTCTATGGCTTACGCTGTGCTAACTGACCTCAATTCTGTCTCTCTGCAGGATAAATGTTATTTTGGGATCTTTGTTGATCTAATCCGGGCCGTTTTAGGGTTACAGCTGAAGCGCGTTTGAGATATTACAGTGAATCTCTGCTCTTTTCAATGTGCACAGTTGATCCTAACTTCCTGTGTCCACGGTGACCAACTATCTTTCTTGTTTTATTAGCCAAAGGGTAGCGCAGGAAACATTTACACCATAAATCTGACTGTTTGTGTGTGTGTGCCTGTGTATATGGGTATAAGCGCATATAGCCACAGTCAAAGTCCAGGATCATACTCAGCCTCACAGAGCCAGTCAACAGCTTTCGCTCCTCATTAAAGTAATGGTGTGTACACATCTCATGTGTTTTATTGGTTCAAATCAAATAGGCTTTCTGTCGGACACTGCATGTGGCGCGGTGTGGGTAATGGCTTTCTTTGTGCCAATGAGGGTTCAAGAGTTGTATGCAGTTGGTTTGCATGGCTTTCTTTGTGCCAATGAGGGTTCAAGAGTTGTATGCAGTTGGTTTGCACGTATTTCTCTTCTGTTGAAAACACTAATTCGAAGCAGTTCATTGGGTGGGGCTGGTGGGCCGATCAACCGAACTTGGCCTAGTTTCCCTCTCACGATCAGTTGAATATTTTTGTCCTTTAGTGCCTTACATAGTGTACTACCTCACCTCCCATCATAGTTTACCCCTCTTCCTCATACAACTCCTTCTACTCTGCCATTTGGTTTTGCTCACATTCCTTTGCATGTCTTTTCTCTCATCCGTGAAGGGATACTTCGGGATGTTCGCAATGAGGCCCTTTTATCTCCTTCCCCAGAGTCAGATGAACTCGTGGATACCATTTGTATGTCTTGGCATGCAGTTTGAAGGAAGTTGCGAACTAGCACTAGCGCAATTGCTAACTAGCCTTAGCATAATGACTGGAAGTCTATGGTATCGTCTACATTGCTAGGAGATACCATAGACTTCCAGTCATTGCACTAATCCCGAAGTATCCCTTTGTCTTGGCATGTCTTTCTTTTTCCTCTCTCTTTATCTTTCTCATCCTACTGTCCTTTCTTTCTCTCTCTCTGCCTTCGATAGAGCTATTTAAAGATGTACACAGGGGAAGTGAGCTTATTGGCTGAGCAGATAGCCAATCAGGTTCAGCCTCAAGAGGAACCTAAGCCCTTACTTGACAAAAGGGAGTTGGTAAGAGCCAATGGCATCGTAGGACACTAGGCATGTTGTAGACCCAAGAGTGAAGTGACTCCAGCTAGGGAACGTAAATGTGGTGTTTGGTGATGATGAGTGTAACTAG
This sequence comes from Oncorhynchus kisutch, assembly GCF_002021735.2. Lineage (NCBI taxonomy): Eukaryota > Metazoa > Chordata > Actinopteri > Salmoniformes > Salmonidae > Oncorhynchus > Oncorhynchus kisutch. The sequence continues at coordinate 42,115,478 of NC_034177.2, forward strand.
GACTTCCTTCTAGTTCTAGAGACGGATTGTAATTGTAAGTGTGTGTGTGTGAGAAACATTTGACCCCACTTAAGCGTTGTGGCCTTTTGTGGTGGCTATAATCTCAGGTGTTTCTGAAAATCTTTTGCCTGGTGTTAAAAATAAATAAATAAATAAAATGTCAGTGGCTAATTCACAGCCATAATCTACTAGGTTGTGAATGGTTTGATATCAATGGAACATTTGATCCCATATCCCCTAACTCTCTACCAGTTAGATTTTTCCCACTTAGTTGTGAAGCCGGGGGCTTCAGGAAAATGGCCTCCCACTCTCCTCATCTCTCTTTACCTCTCCCCAGCCCCTAATACTGTCTCCTCTCGTCCTCTCACCCTTAGAGTTCCCTGAGGAAGGAGTTCCCCCAGAACATCGGGGGCAGTGACGTGTGCTTCTTCTGTCGGAAGCGTGTGTACGTGATGGAGCGGCTTAGTGCCGAGGGCAAGTTCTTCCACCGCAGCTGCTTCAAGTGTGACTACTGCGGCACCACACTACGACTTTCGTCCTACGCCTTCGATGTGGAGGACGGTACGTGGAGGAAGACCCTACTTTAAAGCCACCTGTTGTGGTTACAATGTGTAGTGTGCTTTTCGCTCAGTACAGATATGTTTGTGCTGTCTTCCCATTGAATGACTGTAGGAGTTGGTAATGTCATACAAACAGTTCTGGGATCAGACTAATACAAATGTACACTGAGTGTACAAAACATTAAGGAAACATGCTCTTTCCATGGTAGATTAGGTGAATACAGATGAACGCTATGATCCCTTATTGATGTCACTTGTTAAATCCACTTCAATCAGTGTAGATGAAGGGGAGGAGACAAGTTAAAGAAGGTTTTTTAAGCCTCGAGACAATTTGATACATGGATTGTATGTGTGTGCCATTCAGGGGCTGAATGGGCAAGACAAAAGATTGAACTGCCTTTGAACAGGGTATTTTAGTAGGTGCCAGGTGCACCGGTTTGAGTGTGTCAAGAACTGCAACACTGCTAGGTTGTTCACGCTCAACAGTTTCCTATGTGTATCATGAATGGTCCACCACCCAAAGGACATTCAGCCAACTTGACACAACTGTGGGAAGCATTGGAGTCAACATGGGCCAGCATCCCTGTGGAACGCTTTCGTCACCTTTGTAGATTCCATGCCCCGGTGAATTGAGGCTGTTCTGAGGGCAAAGTGGGGTGCAATTCAATATTAGGAAGGTTTTGCTAATGTTTTGTACACTGAGTGTACATGTGAATAGATATAGCTTGCATACACTGTTGATATGTTCACAGAAACATCCCGCTGAATGACACAATCACTTTGTTTTGACTAAATTCAAACAGGGCACAGACATTTCTGACACACAATACGGTCAATTTAGACTCAAAGGCACCTGTTACATGATGAAGGTACTGTAAAAAGTGTTGACTCATAGGCACACACACACACGCGCTATGCCAAGCCTTGTCTTTGTGGTTACAGTAAGAGTCATCATATTGTCCTCATAGTGTCTGCTGCATGATTTATTCATTTTCTCTCTCTGAGTGTCACAAGGCCTCTCTTGTGCTCATGGAACAAGTAGCAAATTGTTCACAATGACAAGAGTGGCTGTTTCTCCCAGTTTGAGTTTGTGATCCCAGTCATCCCACGGGTAGAGCAGACTCCAGAATGCCCAGTAGGAACTGAGGGAGGGAGGACAAAATGTTGTCTTTCTATGTGCAGCATTCTCTCACTCACACACACACACACACACACACACACACACACACACACACACACACACACACACACACACACACACACACACACACAGGCTTTCACGGTACTGAAGAGTATGCAACAGTCGGATGAGGTTAATGCAGTCTGCAGTATGTTTGTTTTGCACTGGTTTAGTACTTCTCTGTTTCTGTCTCCTCTCCTACAGGGAAGTTTTACTGCAAGCCCCACTACTGTTACCGCTCGTCTGGTCAGGCTCAGAGGAAGAGGCCGGCACCGAACCCTGCTCTGCTCAATGCTAAGGTACTACTGACCCATCATCCCCCCCACACACACACACACACATCCTCACACACACTCATTCTCTCTCTCTCTCACCCTCTCTCTCACCCTCTCTCTCTCTCTCACCCCCTCTCTCTCTCTCAATTCAATTGAAGGGGCTTTATTGACATGGGAAACATATGTTAACATTGCCAAAGCAAGTGAAGTAGATAATATACAAAAGTGAAATAAACAATAAAAATGAACAGTGAACATTACACTCATAGAAGTTCCAAAATAATAAAGACATTACAAATGTCATATTTTGTATATTTAATCTTATAACGATGTGCAAATGGTTAAAGTACAAAAGGGAAAATAAATAAACATAAATATGGGTTGTATTTACAATGGTTTTTGTTCTTCACTGGTTGGCCTTTTCTTGTGGCAACAGGTCACAAATATTGCTGCTGTGATGGCACACTGTGGTATTTTACCCTATAGATAAGGGAGTTTATCAAAATCGTGTTTGTTCTCAAATTCTTTGTGGATCTGTGTAATCTGAGGGAAATATGTGTCTCTAAAATGGTCACACATTTGACAGGAGGTTAGGAAGTGCAGCTCAGTTTCCACCTAATTTTGTGGGCAGTGAGCTCATAGGCTGCCTGGCTCTCAAGAGAAGACAGGCTTTCTCAATAGCAAGGCTATGCTCACTGAGTCTGTACATAGTCAAAGCTTTCCTTAAGTTTGGGTCAGTCACAGTGGTCAGGTAGTCTGCCACTGTGTACTCTGTTTAGGGCCAAATAGCATTCTAGTTTGTCCTGTTTTTTTGTTAATTCTTTCCAATGTGTCAAGTAATTATCTTTTTGTTTTCTCATAAGTCTAATTGTGTTGCTGTCCTGGGGCTCTGTGGGGTGTGTTTGTGAACAGAGCCCCAGGACCAGCTTGCTTAGGGAACTCTTCTCCAGGTTAATTTCTGTAGGTGATGGCTTTGTTATGGAAGGTTCTTGGAATCTCTTCCTTTTAGGTGGTTGTAACATTTTATGTCTCTTTTCTGGATTTTGATCATTAGCGGGTATCGGCCTAATTCTGCTCCGTTGTATACGGAGGATATTTTTTGCAGAATTAGAATGCCCTTCTTGCCTTGTCTCTCATTGTTCACAGCTTTGTGGAAGTTACGTGTGGCGCTGATGTTTAGGCCAAGGTATTTATCGTTTTTTTTTGTGTGTTCTAGGGCAACGGTGTCAAGATGGAATTTGTATTTGTGGTCCTGGCGACTGGACCTTTTTTGGAACACCATTATTTTGGTCTTACTGAGATTTACTGTCAGGGCCCAGGTCTGGCAGAATCTGTGCAGACGATCTAGGTGCTGCTGTAGGATGATGTTAGAGTTTTAGTATAGCCAATTGGAATTTGTTGTCTGTATATTTTATCATTTCATTGAGGATACCATCAACACCACAGGCCTTTTTGGGTTGGAGGGTTTTTATTTTGTCCTGTAGTTCATTCAAGGTAATGGGAGAATTCAGTGGGTTCTGGTAGTCTTTAATAGTTGTTTCTAAGATTTGTATTTGTTCATGTTTTTGCGGTTTGTTCTTTGTTATAGAGCCAAAAAGATTGGAGAAGTGGTTTGCCCATACATCTCCATTTTGGATAGATAATTCTTCCTGTTGTTGTTTGTTTAGTGTTATCCAATTCTCCCAGAAGTGGTTAGAGTCTATGGATTCTTCAATTACATTGAGCTGATTTCTGACATGCTGTTCCTTCTTTTTCTGTAGTGTATTTCTGTATTGTTTTACTGATTCACCATAGTGAAGGTGTAGACCCCGGTGTTCTGGGTCTCTGTTTTTGGTTGGACAGGTTTCTCAATTTCTTTCTTAGGGTTTTGCGTTCTTCATCAAACTATTTGTTGTTGTTGTTCATTTTCTTAGGTTTTCTGTTTGAAATGTTTAAATGTGATAGGGAAGCTGAGAGGTCAAATATACTGTTTAGATGTTCTACTGCCAGCATTACACCTTCACTATTACAGTGAAACATTTTGTCCAGGAAATTGTCTAGAAGGGATTGAATTTGTTGTTGCCTGATTGTATATATATTATTCACCTCCTTTGGCTCATGATTTGAGTATTGCCCTGTTCAAGTAGAGTGTATTTTGCTGTGATCTGATAGGGGTGTCAGTGGGCTGACTGTGAACGCTCTGAGAGACTCTGGGTTGAGGTCAGTGATAAAGTAGTCTACAGTACTGCTGCAGAGAGATGAGCTATATGTGTACCTACTGTAGGAGTCCCCTCGAAGCCTACCATTCCTGCTCTTTAGGCCAAAGGCAGATGACCTCAGACCTTGTATATTCCAGGATGAGATGGTAGAAGCTTTGTGTTCCATATGTACATACCCAGTGTGCGACAGAGCTGCAGGAGTTGTGACCCGTTTTTGTTGGTTATGTTGTCATGGTTGTGCCTAGGGGGGCATATGGGGGAGAGAATGCTGTCCCCTCCAGGTAGGTGCTTGTCCCCCTGTTTGCTGATGGTGTCAGGTTCTTGTAATAGTGGGGGTTGGACCTGTTTCTCTGCTCACAGCCTGGGCATATGTCCTGCTATCATGTTGAGGTCTTTGCCGCAGGGGTGGGGGGTATCAAATCAAATCAAATCAAATTTATTTATATAGCCCTTCGTACATCAGCTGATATCTCAAAGTGCTGTACAGAAACCCAGCCTAAAACCCCAAACAGCAAGCAATGCAGGTGTAGAAGCACGGTGGCTAGGAAAAACTCCCTAGAAAGGCCAATACCTAGGAAGAAACCTAGAGAGGAACCAGGCTATGTGGGGTGGCCAGTCCTCTTCTGGCTGTGCCGGGTGGAGATTATAACAGAACATGGCCAAGATGTTCAAATGTTCATAAATGACCAGCATGGTCAAATAATAATAAGGCAGAACAGTTGAAACTGGAGCAGCAGCACAGTCAGGTGGAAGTTGAAACTGGAGCAGCAGCATGGCCAGGTGGACTGGGGACAGCAAGGAGTCATCATGTCAGGTAGTCCTGGGGCATGGTCCTAGGGCTCAGGTCAGTTGAAACTGGAACAGCAGCTTGGCCAGGTGGACTGGGGACAGCAAGGAGTCATCATGTCAGGCAGTCCTGGGGCATGGTCCTAGGGCTCAGGTCCTCCGAGAGAGAGAAAGAAAGAGAGAAGGAGAGAATTAGAGAACGCACACTTAGATTCTCACAGGACACCGAATAGGACAGGAGAAGTACTCCAGATATAACAAACTGACCCCAGCCCCCTGACACATAAACTACTGCAGCATAAATACTGGAGGCTGAGACAGGAGGGGTCAGGAGACACTGTGGCCCCATCCGAGGACACCCCCGGGGGGTGGACAGAAGGGGTGTGGCCAGGGTTTGTTTGGGGTGGTCTTAGCTGGTTGGGGTGTGGTTGGTGATGCTGTGGCCTGGGTGTAGGTCCTCTTGGCGTAGGTTCTCTGTGCAGGTCCTTCAGGAGGGGGTCTTGTAGGTCTGGGAGGGTGTTTCGCTGGTCTCGGCGGGGTGTCCATTGCTCTGTTGCTCCTGTGTGAAGTGCTGGGGCTACGTCCGTCATGGTCCTGGCAAAAGTTGGGATGGCTGCCTTGTAGAGGTGGACCTGGTTGTAAAGGCTGTTCAAGTCCAGGCTGGAGTGGTGGGCCAGGTAGACATTAGGTTTTGAGGCACAGTCTCGCGAAATTCTTGCATTCACCCACTGTATGGTGGTGGCAGGTTAAACGTATGTTCGTGGTAGCAAGGTGCGTTGGGGAATGTGGAATAAGCCTTTTCAATCACTCCCTTGAGTGCTGTGGCTACCCTTTCCTGCTGGGCCCTCAGATCATTTGTGCCCGTGTGAATTATGATGTGGCTGGGGGACCCTAGTCTGTCCTCTGACAACAGCTCCAGGGCATGCCTAGTGTTTGGGCACCAGAGCTTAGCCACTTTGTGTATTGAATGTATTTGCCATTTGAGTCAATGAGGAGCACAATCTCTGGCTTTTGTGTGTCCTCAGTGGATGTGTGGGGGTTGTCAAGAGAGCAATCAGGGGAGTTGACAGGGGGCTGTTAGGAGGGGTTGGTGGGTCCTGTCCCATTGGGGGAGAGTCCCTGCTCTCTGTCACACCTCAGGTTTCTCACCTCCTCCTTCAGTGCCATGTGTGACTCTTAAATTCTCCCTCCCCAGTCCGTAGAGCGACCAGCTCTCTCAGACGGCCGTCCATCTCCACCTTCTGCCCTCCAGGTCTTGTTGGGGGGGGAGGGGGGGTCTGTTTTGTGGGTTTGTTCTGTTTGTATTGTGTGGACTAGCTCTCTGAGCTCTACCATGTCTCTCTCCAGCTCTGTGAATTTATTCCTCTCAATCTCTCACTATCACACTGGATCTGTTTCGTAGGATAATCAGGAAGTGTAGGATGTGTATTGACCCCCTCCTCCCCTGCACTTCTGTCTCGTCTCCAGGACAACCAGGCTTCCTTGCCCGCGGCGGTCACTGTGGACTCCCCTGGGAGGGGGGCGATGGCATCCCCTTCCCCCACCGAGCGCCGGTCCTCAGGTACCCCCACTATCCCGCTTTCCTCACCTCTAGCTGTGGTGCCACTGCCCTGCTTGGCCCCGCTGGCCCGGGGGAGTGGGGAGTGGCCCCTGCGCACCCTCCGCCGGACCCTGTCCTGGACCTGCCACCAGGTGGCACTAAACCCCTTCGACTCGCCATTCCTTTGTACCTACTGTGTCTACCTCCTTTGCTGTTTCACCCTCAACGCCCTGCTCAATCTCCTAGCATGACCTGTAGCATGGTGTACTACAGTACCCACAATGCTTTGTATAACATATCCCGTCTCCCTATGACCTCTGACTTCACTTCACCAACTAATTACTCTGAGTGAAACTGTATAGATCTAAGCTAGCATCCTCTATCCGTCTTTCGTATAGCTTGTTGACTTGCTGTCCTGTTGATGTAAATCTTGTGATTCTGTGTGTGTGGTGTTATTTATTTCTTGAAGATGCAGCATTCCCTCTCATTCGCATCCAATTTGGGATTGATTTTGGCTAGTAAAGTAGCCCGGCCGTCAGCTAGATTTGAAACAAATGGTGCATCTTCTTCTTCATTTCTCGGCCTGGAAATTAAAATAACAGTCAGGCAAAATGATGAGCCTTCGCTGTTTTCTTCTGTGGTTTTTAAGACCATTATACACCTTTTCTCACTGACTTACAGTAATTTAACAGTAACCTGTTGAATTGTAACCTGTAGTTATGTACATTAAATGTCGTATTTAAATTTATTTATGATATTTAACATGTTATATTACTCAAGAAGTGATGTGCTCAAGAAGTGATGTGCTCTTTTGCCTGCCTGTGCTTTAATCGATAGCCCAACTTGTGATTGTAACCTGTAGTGGCCTGTGACTTTCTTAGCTTTACCTTCTCCTTTTTGACCCGCTGACTAGAGCGTGCCTGTATCAGTGCTTGTGATTGGTTCTCTGTAAGCTTTACCTTTTCACCCTCCTATCAGAGCAGCCCGAAGCCAAAAGCTAGTGCTTGAAACAGTGCTTGTGATTGGCCCCTTGTGAGATCCACCATCCCTCTCCTCTCTGACCACACCGTCAGTGGCTGTCTTGTCTGTCCTCCTGCATTCCCACCTTCTCTCTTTGCATACGAACACCTCTACTGCCTTTCCTAAAATGTTACATTTCTCTTGCATGTACTGTGGGGTCATAGATGTAATAGCTGAAACGTGTAGCTTGATATATCTAATGTCAGGCGAATGATCCTAGGTGGGAAGTTTGTATCTTAGACTACTTTAATAGGTCATCTGTAGGCCTACTATGCCAGTATTATAATTTAGGTAAATATAAGGCTTTCACCCCCCCAACTACTAGCACATTTATACTTGGAACTAAGATATATTATATAAGATATAGGCAGGCCGCAGACATGACATATATTACCTGATAATGGCAATGACCTTGATCATCTCGTAACACATGCTGACCTTTGGGAATCCCTATCATTTCTGTTATAGTCCTTAGAGGTTAGTGGAATAAGACGAATTGGCTCGAGAATCTATCGTCTCATGATGCAGACAGTGTAATTGCCCTCTAAATGCTCCCCTGTGATACTAGAGTTCTGCATTCTTCAGTTTCACTCATCTGACATGAACTGTCACCACTAGCACCAGCTCATGAAAACAAATCAAATATCACACTCACTACCACACCATGCTTTGGTGAGTGTTGCGTAAGGTCATTGCTTACAACACATTGTCTGTTGGTATGTTTCTCACTCCCTTAACTTATAAGCTACATTTAGAATTTTAAAGAAAACATTTCTAAGGGTTGCTGTGCCCTGTAGATGCAGTAAAAAGGTCAATGGAACATGACCCAAACCATTTTTACACATTGGAAATGCGTGGGCTAGAGATCCCCAATCCCCTCATTGCTCACCAGCAGAATTAGCCGTCATTTAGGCTGTTGATTATACTGTATGTGTATTTCACAATATTTTGAGGTAAAAATCTGAGTTTAATGCTTGTATGGATGTCAATATCACTTATCAACTGCATTACAGTTAAACTACTTTGACTACCGTGACTAATTTAGGTATGCTAGCTATCCTACTAGCTCATACGAACGGGAGTTAACGTTAGCATTTAGCGGTCACTTCTAAATGTTATGCAGTGAAAATAGCCAAATATATCACAATCTGACTTCAGTAACCACATTGTGGGCCTTTTACAATATACACTGAGTGTAGAAAACATTAAGGACACCTTCCTAATATTGAGTTGCACCCTCCCCTTTTGCACTCAGAAGAGCCTCAATTCATCAGGAGCATGTACTCTGGTGTCAATAGCGTTCCACAGGGATGCTGGCCCATGTTGACTCCAATGCTTCCCACAGTGGTGTCAAGTTGGCTGGATGTCCTTTGGGTGATGGACCATTCTTGTGTCACGAACCGGCTCAAAGTTCGGAAAAAAAGGGAGACAACGTGGAGATAAGGAATAACAAAATATATTTATTAACTTAAGTAACCTAAATACAATTAACAATTGTATGTGTAGTCAGTAGTCAGTAGTGTGAGTGGTTGCGTGCATGATAATGAGGGGTGTTAAAAGGTGCCAACGCAAACAAACAAAAACAGCCACAAAAATGCCACGACCAAAATCTATCAATGTCTGCATGGAGAGAGTCTCCACAATGACTGGGGGAAGAGGTACATTTATCCTGGGACACACCCAAGCCCAGGTGTGTCCCATTTGTCCGCCCACCGACATCCTATTAAGGAAAACAAGAGCAAAGGGAAAGAATTTGGCAGACAGAGTGGGAGGGTCGTCACACTTGGTACATAAGGGAAACTGTTGAGTGTGGGAAAAAAACAGCAGCGTTGCAGTTCTTGACACAAACCTGTGCGCCTGGCAGCTACTCCCATATCCCGTTCAAAGGCACTTAAATATTTTGTCTTGCCCATTCCCCCTCTGAATGGCCCACAAACACAATCCATGTCTCCAATTGTCTAAAGGCATTAAAATCCTTCTTTAACCTCCCCTTCATCTATACTGATTTTGAAGTGGATTTAACAAGAGACCTCAATAAGGGATCATAGCTTTCACCTGGTCTGTCATGGAAAAAGCATGTGTCCTTAATGTTTTGTACACTCTGTGTATAAATCCTTACGGATTTGACGAATATCCACTTTGTAATATCAGGTTTGTTGAATGTGCCTCAATGACGGCGTCAGTGTCCTGTGTTCCATTGACATCTTTACCACATCTGTGCTATTGTATAATCTCACCTCAAATTTAGACTTTCAGTGTCTGTCAGCTTTAAGAGTTGCTTCCTGGGATGGGAAACAGGCAAAGTAGTACCAACCTTTACCCTGTTGCATATAGAATGTTATATGATTATATAAAGTATAAATAATATACACTATATATATATTGGATTTGTGAGACACTGTAGGAAACAAACATTTCTGCAATAAATTATTAGAATGGCTGTGTTTTGTCTGTTTTTCCTAGATTCCAAAAGAAATGTGTATATAAACCAAACAAAAATGTCTCAAACGTGACACAAATCAGTTGATAGAAAATGAGCCACAATAAATCTGTGCCCAACTATAGTCATGGAAGAAACATGGATGGAAACGTGATTATGGAAGAGATCTGGTTTCTAGTAGCACGTTGTTATACAGTAGGCACAGTATACTGGTCCGATGGTATAGTGCAAACCTTGAGAGAAGTTGCAGAGGAGCATAGCCCCAGTTTGAATGAAAGCTGAGCCTGCCTAGTGTCTACAAGCCTCGCATGGCTCTTGTGCTGCGGTATCCCTCCCGCTCCTCTCCTCAACCATGCTACCTATGATTTCTCAGTTGCCTGTCTGTATTCTCTCCCCCTCCGCGGTCCACCCCAGTCCCGGAGGTGAACGGGCTGCAGGAGCCCAGCCTGGCTAAGCGTCTGCGGGGCACGCCGGAGCGCATCGAGCTGGAGAACTACCGTCTGTCTCTGCAGCGGGAGGAGGACCTAGAGGAGGTGCCAGAGGAGACGCTGGCCGAACACAACCTAAGCAGTGTGTTGGACAAGGACGCGCACGCAGACCTGGGCTCCAGGTGAGACCACAGAGGAACAGTCAACTCTGCATGGGGTGACCTGTGGCAACAACTGTTGAATCTCAGCAATTTAACATAGGTCTATATATAGTCATGTACACAAAGCATGGCAGATACTTAAATGATCATTTTAATATTGCATGTTCGTATGTGATGATCGTTATGGTCAGTGGTTTTCTAGTACTGGATACATACAGTGCCAGTAAGTGTTGTTGGTATATATCCCCTTCCATGATGACTCCAACCCTGCCTGCTCTAACTTGCACCTCCCTCCCTTGCTTTCATACAGCAGCTCAGAGTCTGACATGGAGGAGGAGGACCAGGATGAAGAGGAGCAACATGAGGAGGAGCAGCAGGAGCCCCCCAGCCCCTCAGACCTGGGAGGAGTACCCTGGAAGGAGGCTGTGGAGCTCCATGCCAAGCTGAAGACTGACAGCGACCCAGGGGCTGAGGGAGAGGACGGTGAGGGAGAGGACGGTGAGGGAGAGGACGGTGAGGGAGAGGACGGTGAGGGAGAGGACGGTGAGGGAGAGGACGGTGAGGGAGAGGACGGTGAGGGAGAGGATGAGACACATGGTCACATCGCTAGGGATCGAGAAGTGGAGGAGGAGGAAGATGACGAAGAAGAGGAGGACGATGATGCGGAATCGACTGATGGTAAACATTTTTTTGAAGTTTCACAAACATCTATGCAGTTTGTCTGAGGTTTTCAGATGTCCTGTTGGTGTGCCGATCCCTGATATTCTGTCTGTTCTGATTCAATGTCAAGGTAGTAATATGACATTTCTGAATGTAGCTGCTGTTTCTAGGTGTTCAGTCAGTGGGTTCTGAGAGGTAGCCTCCAGTAAACTGGTGTCAGAGCCAGAGGGATGTCAATGTTTTCCCTTATGAGGTCTTCCTCATCCCTCCTCCCCATATGTATGTGAGCATTCAGTCTTCATCTCAGCTCTGTGACAATTTATCTCAAAACAGACTGAATCTGCTTCTTGTAGAAAAGTGTACCTTTTTCACCTGTCATTGTAAAGTCATCGTTTTCCTCATCTTCTCCATCTCTCTTCCTCCCTCTTCTTCTCCTCCTCTTTCCCACCATGTGTCTCCCTTCCTGTGTGTGTGATGTCTGTGTCTGAATGCGTTTGTGTCTTTCCCGTGTGTGTGTGTGTGTGTGTGTGTGTGTGTGTTGTTGTTATGTGGGCGATGTCTCCCCCAACTGGTAGAGGGGGAGTACTGCCCGTGGGAGCAGGAGCTCCAGTCAGGCATATGGCTGGAGAATCTCCAAGACGAAGAGGATACCTGTAGATTTAAAGGTAGCACCACTGCCTGCGGATGAGTTTTGCAGTTTGTACACTGAACATAATAACTACGAGTGAAGAAACATTCTCATCAATTTGTTTCTTTTTACCAGGCTTTCTCCAGGAGTGTTTTGTTTGCATTATTATGTTGTCTGATTTGGTTATGTTTGCTATTTCGAAGAGAGTAAGAGTGATTTATTTTTCATTCTCTGTTTTACATTTTCAAGCTGAAATATGACTTCCCGTTTTACCCTAACTTTTTTTTTTTTATCTTTCAACTTTGTACTAATCGACTAATACTAAGAAAATGTACAGAGTCAATTTTAGTCGTTACAGTTTTAGCATGATAGAGAGTGGTGTGATGATAAACATTGTTAATATCTTGTTCCTAATGTAATACTTTTACTGTTAAGCTGCTACTCTTGTTCCAGGATGCTAGTGCATGCAGTGTCCACCTTCCTGGTTGTGGTATATCATATACAACTCTACTGTCTCCTACTGGTCTTTAATCACCTCTCTGCCTTCTCTCTCCTTTTCCCGTTCTGTCCTGTCTGTTCCCCTTTCCCTTTGTATTCCCACCCTTCTTCCTCAACGACTGTCTCTCCTCTACTCTCTCTCACCCTTCTGCAACTCAAATCCACACACACCACCATCACATGTATATGACCCAACCCCTACACCTCCATACAGCCAGAAACCTGCAGATCCAGCAGGTGCTGCAACCTGTGGATCCGACGGGCATTAAGAATCTCAGAAGAGTCTCCACACTGTCAGAGGGGGACAAGGAGGAGCCTCCTGCCTCGGCCTCCCAGCCATCCACCATGCTCACCCAGTCCCCCTCCACAGGTAACCCAGCCCAGAGGGGGTGATCCCTGGGTACACTACCAGACCTGGCCCCGTGGCTTCTTGGCTGTGGGTCTCCAGGTTGAGGGAAGAGACCAGTGTTTCTCATCAGACCGGCTACTTTTGTGTGTCTGAGCCAGGGGGAGCCACCCTGTTAACCCCAACATTAACAAACATATTGTCTATAATTGTCTGTGATTTGTTTTGATTGACCTGCTTTATTTTCTGTGTCTAATTTTTGTCCAGCATTTTATGTTGTGTCTAATTGTTTATTGCGGGGGTCTGGGGTTGTGACTTGGTGGACAAAGACACCGGTGTCACTGGGTCAGGTCAAAGGTCAACAATCACACCCCGGCTTCCTTCATTTATTTTTCTCATTCTTTTTATACTGTCTAGTTTGGCTTTGTTTTGTTCTGTTGTTTCTTTCCCAAGTGTCTGTTGTTTTACGTTCATTTCCTATCCCAATGTTTGTTTTGAATGTAGCCCCCGCCCACACATCCACTCGTCATGAGGCTGTGCGAGTCTGGTTGGAGTCGGTGTCCGGAGGTAGTGCAGAGCGATATATGTGATCATTCTATATGATGATCCCTATATACTTTAGCTCGTAACTCTATGCTACTGTATACCGGCCTTGCATGGCAGCACACACTCACACAGACCCACACTCACAAGCATGCATGCCGGAATGATGCCACACAGGAGAGCGTATCTCTCTTGGGGTGAAGCCAACACTTGCACTACCGTTACCACTTCACTCACCACCCAACCCTGCTTCCCTGTGCATCGGACGATACAGTAACTACAGCAAATAGGAGTAGAAGTGGAGACGAGTTGCATAAGGTGTTCTAGACTTGACACATCTATAGCGGCAAGCACCATCAAGAATGTAAGAGAATGAACTCCCGAGTGGCGCTGTGGTCTAAGGCACTGCATCTCAGTGCAAGAGGCGTCGCTGCGGGAGACCCATGGGTTGGCACACAATTGGCCCAGCGTTGTCCGGGTTAGGGGAGGGTTTGGCTGGCAGGGATGTTCTTGTCCCATCGCGCACTAGCAACTCCTGTGGCAGGCCGGGCGCAATGCACGCTGACACGGTCGCCAGGTGTACGGTGTTTCCTCCGACACATTGGTGCGGCTGGCTTCCGGGTTAAGCGGGCATTGTGTCAAGAAGCAGTGCGGCTTGGTTGGGTTGTGTTTCGGAGGACGCATGGCTCTCGACCTTCGCCTCTCCCGAGTCCGTACGGGACTTGCAGCTACTGTAACTACCAATTGGGGAGAAAAAGTGGTAAAAGTAAAAAAGTGTTATTCTGCCTGGGGATGGGTATAGGTCGTGTTAAAGCCTGTCTGTCGGAGGTCAGGATGTGTTTGGGGTTGAGAGTCAGATCATTCACAGTGTGCCAGGCCAGCCAGGGTAAAGCTCTCTTTAAGCTATGCTGATAACACATTAGAATGAGTTTCTCTTGTAGGCTACACGTCACACTCACCAGAGCTGTTGCAAGTCTATGGTAGGTTGCCTCTGCCTACACAATGGTGCCACTAGGTGGGGAATGAATGAGGGTGGAGTTGACAGTTAGAGCGCAGTCATTTCTCTGGAATAGTTGTTTTCCTCTGATATTAACAGTTGCATGTTTCTGAGGTCGGGTGACTCTCATTTGAAGCTTTTTGGAGGGCTTTCGTTTTTGACACACAAAAAAAACATACAAACTAGTAACTCTCTCGCCTACACCTGTAGTGTATCGAGCTCACAAGGACGCTTTGGAGGAGGGATACTTTTGCTTGTCCACTGACATGTGATGCCATTAACCCGTTTTGGTTGTGCAATTGCTTGATGCAAGCGTCATGCTTTGCGTTTTGCAGAAATGGATCAGTGCATGTCTCATACCACTAATCATTCCATGATATATGCTCCTCTTTTTGTTTGAGTGTTTATGTGCAACTATGTCTACATGTTATAATGACGTGTCTGTTAATATCTAACCACAAATCTCTTTTTAAAGTTTGTCCCAGAAGTGTACCTTTCCTTAGCCTAGTCTGTAGTAGTTGTTCTAGCATAGTTTTCAATAATCCCCTTTCGTTTGCTTTTATCTCATTCCTGTTCTTCACGCTTCACATTTACCCAAAGGCATTTTCTTAAGTATTTGTTTAATAACACTTTGTTTCTTATCTTTTTACTCGGAGGTCAGACACGGAGAGGGTTCAGATTAGGGTTCCTTCAAAAAGCAACAAGAAAGAGGACTTTGACACCCACCCTCTCAAGTTGTTCTGAATTCCTGCTACATTATTTTGTTGAAATATAATTGGATCTCTAAGAAATTAAGCTAATTGTATTGCAACCAAATTGGCCATTTTAAATGTATAGGATTCAAATAATATTCAATAAATATACTATCCAACATCCTATTTGGACCAAACTTTTTTTCCACCAATTTGTAAGACATGGGTAATCAAAAATAATACTAATTTGAATTTCTCAGAGACCAAATTATATTTAAATGAAATCATGTTGTAGGAATGCTTATCTTATCTGTTGCTAACTACAGAAACTTTTTCAGAACAATCTGTGATCGTGGGTGTCATGACTTTCTGAAATGACATGGAACGACCCATTAGACTGTTTGAACCTAACTGAAAGCTCAGTTGATACCCCTGTTTAACTGTATCTCTCCTGTGCCTTCAGAGCCCTGTGAGGATGATGACCCGGAAGCAGAAGTGGGCAGCCATGATTTTGAGCCAGGCACCGAGATGGACCAGGGTATTAAACCAACTTATTCAGCAAATCTCTACTATTTCGTATCTAATACTTTATTGAGGCGTCACAGAAGGCTTATTAACAACACTGATCTTGCCTATATTATGACAGAGGACATTCCCTCTGACGCGGAGGCGGAGGCTCGTCTGCACCAGTCAGAGCTCAGTGATGCGCTTCCTGAAGAGGACAAGAAGTCGCAGAGTCAGGGGATCACCTATAGCATTGAACAACCTAGTGTCAGTCCGGTGAAGTTAGTTGCGGAAGTTGTGCTCTCGCCAGTCAAACCACCAACTCCACAGCCTGATTTACAGGTAAGAAATGTTTCCCTCTCATCTACTTCTTAGCCATTAGTTCTTGGCATTTAATGACTTCGTCAAAGGCTAAATGCTCCTCTTCCTCTGCTTGTGTTCCAGATGTCTCACACGTCTCCTTCCTACCTGGTCAAATCACCCGGAATGCGCTTTTTCCCAGATCCCTTGGCATCGGAGAACGTCACAATACCCCAGAGGACAGTTCAGACTCCCAATGCCAAGAGCCCCCAATACGCTACCCATGCCCTGTCCCCCATTCACTCCCCTGTTCAATCCCCTATTCGCTCCCAGCCTATCCCACTGCCTGAGACGGTCACCCAAAAATCCCCTGTCAACTCTCCACCCTGCTCCTGCCCCCCGACAGGGAACCCGCTGTCTCCCATCTGTGCCCAGCCGCTGCCCTGCCACGAGCCCTCCTCACCCCTCACCTCGGACTCCCCTGTCAGAACTCAGCCTGTCCCTGCCATCACCTCCACTCCGCTAGCCAAACCAGCCTCCTCTGACAGGACTACCCCCGAGCCTCAAAAATCTCTGGACCTCACAGACGAAACCCCGGTGAAGAAGACGGACATTATCGAGGAGTTCTGGCTGAAGAGTGCCGAGATCAGGAAGAGCCTGGGTCTCACCCCACTGGACCGCAGCAGCAAAGCCCCAGAGAAGTGTCATGTTACTGTGGGTAAGGTGCCCACTCCGGACTCCCCCTCGACCAAGTCCTATACCCCAGAGGATCTCTCAGAGGAGCTTAGGCCTTCCCCTTCTCCCTTCACCGGTCGCTCGGTCATTCGCAGGCTGAACATTACGGTGGAGGGCCAGGTCATCTCCCCTGCGGAGCCCAAGAGCATTGGCTCAGAACGGAGGGACCTCAGCAGCAGCTCCGGCCTAGGCCTCAACGGCAGCATGGCCACCAACCAGACCAGCCAGGCGGCCAGTGACAGCTACCACACTTCCGACTCCACCATGCTCACCCCACCATCCAGCCCCCCGCCGCCCCCGCCCAACGAGGAGCCAGCTACTCTCAAGCAGCAGCAGAAGCACCAGGTGTCCTGGGACAATGGGATCGATGGCCCCACTACACCTGAGCCAGCCAAGAAGCCAACCAAGGTGGCACCCACCAAGACCAACAGCCCTGTGCCTTCACCAAGGACCCAACTCAGCCCTGTGTCTATGCCAGTATCTGCACCCAAGCCTGCCCCCAGGACTACACCGGTCACCTCGCCAGTCACCTCGCCGGTCACAGCTCCGGTCACTCCGTTGGTGGTCATGAGACGGGAGAAGAGCAGCAAACCACGTCGGGAGGAGGTGAGGAAGTCATTCGTGGAGTGTGTGGCGGAGATCCCGTTTGCGGACGATGTGGAGGACACGTACGACGAGCGGACACCGGACACAACCATGGACAGGTTCTACACTCCGCCCAGCAGCAAGCCCAACAGGGAGAGGGAGAAGCGTCCCCTGCACCTGGCCCTGGCCATGGAAAACGGAAAGCCCATTTTTCCTGTGAACCAGCAGGCCTCGAAGAGCCAGAAGGCCCAGCAGTTCTCCCCTGAGGCCAAGGAAATAGCAGAGGAACGGATGAGAGCCAGAGAGAAGTCCATCAAGAGCCAAGCTCTGAAGGAAGCCATGGCCAAGCAGCTCAACAAGATGAAAGAGACGGACACTGCCAAGGTCGCCGCCGCCACGGCTAAAGTGGTGTGGAACGTGGCCTCATCAGAGACTTCCGGGAAAAGTACTAAGAAGTCATCCGGTTCTCCAAAGACGTATGCAGTGAAATCTCTTGAGTCAAAGAAGGCTGAGACTCTATCAGAGCGTTTCTTTAGCAGTCAGGGTAACAAGAGTCTGGACAGCTCGACCGTCTCCTCCGACGGCTCCGCCTCGGGGGGCAAGAGCAAGAAGCGTGGCTCGCTTTTCTCACCTCGCAAGAACAAGAAGGAGAAGAAAGCCAAGAATGAAAGCCAGCTCTCGGTCAAGCACGGCACAGACGAGACGCCGTCGCCGCCCAAACACAAGTCCCTGTGGAAGGCTGTGTTCTCGGGGTACAAGAAAGACAAGAAGAAGAATAAGGACGACAAGTCATGTCCCAGCACGCCATCCAGCTCCAACACCAACGACTCAGGGAAGAAGCGATTGTCGCCTCTCGGCAGGTCGTCAGGTGAGACTGACAGAGAAACACAGGATGTCATGGAGTCTATAGTTTACCATGGCATACCATGGCCTGTAGTTTACCATGTACCACTTGCTTAGAGCAAGGCATTTAGTCTTGATGTCGGCCTTTGGTTATATGTTCCTGGCTAGTTATTTTAGTTATGGTCACATCAAGTCCAGAGAGAAATAACAGTTAGTTATGCTGTCTTTGTTTTTTCCATTACAGATTTGAAGTCGCGCAGAAACCTGAGCTTCTCTGAGGACTCGGATCTGTCATGTGATGATGTGCTGGAGAGGTCTTCTCAGAAGTCTAGGACAGACGTGAGTCATGCTTGTCACTCTAGAGTTTTATTTTCATCCATCACCGGTTCACACTTGAAAACCTCACCCCAACTGTGGTCATTTTGTTGTGTTTTCATATGCTGTTTTAAATCCTTTATATTCCAAGCGGCATACGGACATCTTTGACCTAGTGTCAGGCATTCAGAAGGAAACGACAAAGGAGGAAAAAGCGGGGGAGAGGAAAGGGCAGAAAATAAGGGAGAGGGGAAAAGAAAGAGGTCGGGACCTTGATCGAATCATAGAGGAAGAGGAGGTACTACACTTGGTGCTACAGTGGGATGAATGCTTTTGAATTTCAAACAAGCATAACAATTCAAATGTTGAATGTAAATTACTATTCATTTTTGGGTTATTTTCTGGTTAGAATTCCAGACACCCTAACTCAACCTAAAACAGTATTATAAAATGAATCAAGATAGGTCTGAAGATTATTTTGGCCATTTTATTCTGTCTGCAAGCAAAGTAACAAACTATTAGTATAGTATTGGTATTAATAGTAGGGATTGGTTGAAGTTCAATGTTAAATGAAAATCTCCATACCATCATATCAAAGCCAATATGACACCAATGTTGATGAAAATGTTCAACAGCTCCCTTCAGTAACCACGAGCACAACCGTTCCTTGATTTTAACTGGCGGCTTTATTCTGTAGTTTTAGTCAGAATTATCACCTTCCGTGAGAACTATAAAGTAAATGAAAATACAGTTAAGCACACTCTTACAACCTTATCTTACGAGTGACTTATTAGCTTGGTATAACTCTGAAGTGCTTTTACAAACATAAACAGTTTAGCCGGAGCTATAACAGTATCAGATTAAACACATGAATGAAGGAAAAATACCTCATTGGCTGCTTATTACAGAAGGGAGGAAATCAAACTTCACACTTATTATTCCTGGCATGAATTCACACTTCATCCTTAATTATTATAATGTTATCATCCTAACATACACACTTCAACCTTTACGAATTTCACCCGATGACATGAAAACTTAGCTAACACAGCGTGGGATTGCCTTCCCTCCAAAGGTGTGTTGCTACAATACTGTCCCCGTTACAACAGTTATTAGCTACGTAGTTCCGCTTGTTTTATCATTTCCTCCGCATAGCGAACACGTAAACAATTCAAACAAAAAACGACATAGACTTACAGGTTACTTGTCAGTTACAACTCTGCCTGTGTGAAGCTAGCCGCAATAAGGATTAGCCACAATAGTGGAATTTACGATTCGCCTTTAAAATAAAAGCCCGCCATTGAAAGTTCAACAAAATACAATAGTTTGTTAATTTGACATATAAATCAGTTGAAATCGCACTGTGGAAGTATTAGACTTTGTAATTGCATTGTCGGCATACTGACCGTGTACACAGAGTATACAAAACATTAAGAACACCTGCTCTTTCCATGATAGACTGACCAGGTGAATACAGCTGAACGCTATGATCCTTTATTGATGTCACTTGTTAAATCCACTTCAAATCAGTGTAGATGAAGGGGAGGAGACAAGTTAAAGAAGGATTATTAAGCCTTGAGACAATTGAGATTGATTGTGTGTGTGTGTGTGCCATTCAAAGGGTGAATATGCAAGACCAAAGATGTAGGTGTCTTTGAACAGGGTATGGTAGCATCTGCCAGGTGCACCAGTTTGTGTTAAGACCTGCAACGCTGCTGGGTTTTTCACTCAACGGTTTCCTGTGTGTATCAAGAATGGTCCACCACCCGAAGGATTCCAGCCAACTTGACACAACTGCGGGAAGCATTGGAGTCAACATGGGCCAGCATCCCTGTGGAACGCTTTCGTCGCCTTGTAGATTCCATACTCTGACGATTTGAGGCTGTTCTGATGGCAAAAGGGGGGGTGCAACTCAATATAAGGAAGTTATCCTTAATGTTTTGTATACTCGGTGTATATGCACTGTACAGCCTAACCTATGGATGTTGCACCCATGTAATGGAGTATCAGCCTACCCAGTGACACTCACAGAACTGTGTAGAGTTGACACAAACGGGCAGCCAGGGGGGACACCGGGACCGAGTTTGTGAAATCCTGATCAAGGGCAGGAGTTAAATTGAATTAGTTTTATTTGTATCAGTGAACAGTCAAAATATGCAGTGTCTGGCAAATTCAAAAGTGTTTAGTTCCACAGCTGCTGCTGCTCTGTATCTGTGGAGGTTTATCCATTAGAATGGATGGAGCTCAGGGCCAGAGGCAAGCATTCCTCATGCTAACCTTTTTTATACACTTTCCAAAACAACTCGTCGTTAATGTCTTGCCCGCGGTTCTGATTTCAACAGACTCTGAACGTGTATCGGAGCCTCAATGGGCTTGGCAAGCATGACTTCGGTCATGGCCCCAACACTGAATATGTCTGATAGTACAGCATAAAATGTGGTTTTAGCAACAACAACAAAATAACTAAATGTAATTTCATGTTCGTTAACAGTGGATCTTTTCACTACAAGGGATCTGGCCCTGTGACGCTCATTGAGGAACATCAGGGATCATTTATACAGAATAGTCTCAATTAGTTTTGGTGTTCTGTGGTTGTTGTTTTTTAGAGACGTTGAGTAGTTTAATGTCAGTTCTGTGGAGTGAAATAGTACCTTTACTTCTCACTGAAATAGGTAGTCTACTGTATGTAATTGTCACTTATTTTTTGTCTCAGACTGCTCTGCTAGTATAAGTGCAGATTAATCTACACTTAACAAAAATATAAACGCAACATGTAAAGTGTTGGTCCCATTTTTCATTAGCTGAAATAAAAGATCCTAGAATTTTTCCATACCGACAAAATACTTATTTCGGTCAAATTCTGTGCGCAATCTTTTTTACATCCCTGTTAATGAGCATTTCTCTTTTGCCAAGATAATCCATCCACCTGACATGTTTGGTGTATCAAGAAGCTGTTTAAACAGCATGATCATTACACAGATGGGGACAAAAAAAGGCCACTCTAAAACATGCAGTTTTGTCAAACAACACAATGCCACAGATGTCTCAAGTTTTGAGGGAGCGTGCAATTGGCATGCTGACTGCAGGATTGTCCACCAAAGCTGTTGCCAGATAATTGTAATGTTTTCTTCTCTACTATAAGCCGCCTCCAACGTCTTTTTAGAGAATTTGGCAGTATGTCCAACCGGCCTCACAATCGCAGACCATATGTATGGTGTCGTGTGGGCGAGCGGTTAGTTGATGTCAACGTTGTGAACAGAATGCCCCATGGTGGTGGTGGGGATATGGAATGGGTGGGCATAAGCTACAGACAACAAACACAATTGCATTTTATCGATGGCAATTTGAATGCACAGAGATACCGTGACGAGATCCTGAGGTCCATTGTCGTGCCATTTACCCGCCGCCATCGCCCCATTTACCCGCTGCCATCATCAAATGTCTGTTCCTCCGTGGCCTGCGTATTCACCAGACATGTCACTCATGGAGCATGTTTAGGATGCTCTGGATCGGCATGTACGACAGTGTTTTCCAGTTCCCGCCAATATCCAGCAACTTGACACAGCTTTTGAAGAGGAGTGGGACAACATTCCACAGGCCTTAATCAACAGCCTGATTAACTCTATGGGAAGGAGATGTGTCACGCTGCATGAGGAAAATGGTGGTCACACCAGATACCGACCCCCCCCCCCCCCACCAAATCTGTAT
This sequence comes from Oncorhynchus kisutch, assembly GCF_002021735.2. Classification (NCBI taxonomy): domain Eukaryota; kingdom Metazoa; phylum Chordata; class Actinopteri; order Salmoniformes; family Salmonidae; genus Oncorhynchus; species Oncorhynchus kisutch. The sequence continues at coordinate 42,137,420 of NC_034177.2, forward strand.
TCCCAGTCATGTGAAAATCCATAGATTAGGGCTTAATTCATTTATTTCAATTGACTGATTTCCTGATATGAACTGTAATTCAAATCTTTGAAGTTTTAGCTTTTATATTTTAGTTCAGTATATTTTTGAGCAAAGTCTTCTCATGAATACAATCAGCTGTTTTGCGTCAATGTTTTCTTCACGTTGTCTCTGGACCACTTGGGTATCTATTTTAAATACAAATGATTTGAGTTCAATGTTTGATGAATAATTCATGGTAGAAATGTAGATTCACCACTCATCACTGCACCCTCATCTTTGTGTTGATGGGGGGGGCTTTTAACATTGCCTGTTTGATTGTACCCATTTAATCATTCCATTTGTTTGTTTTCTTTTTTCTGTTTGTTTTGTTTTCCCCAAGTCTGTTTATGTCCCTCACGCATTGGCGTTCAAGAGAGCGTACGCCACCAAGGTAGTGTGTACACACATGTCCATTGGCCCACGTCATATTACCCCAGCGCATGCGCCAACCGTTGCACTACTACCCTAACCATCTACGTCCATTTTGCCACAGTGGCCACCGTGACCGCATAACTAACCATTACTCTTCAGATGCATGCCACAGCGCCCTCACCCTCTGCTGGAGGTCCAAACTACTGCAGTCCTCAGTCTTCGGGTCACAATGAATGACAACTTTTCAATATGCCTACCCGTGCTGTTCCTCTGTCTGCTCCGGTCTGTTGTTGATCACCTTATCTTTTGTCTCTACTGGTCTGATGTTAACCCACTGTTCTCCAGCGCTGCTGTCAGATCCACTTGGATTCTAGCTCCCTCTCCTTGTTGCAGTCTGCTCATTTTCTTTACCACTATCTCTTTTCCTCAATCACTCCAGTAAAAAAAAAAAAAAGATTATATTGTTTAATTTGTTTTAATACTTTTTTTTTCCCCACTCCAAATTCAAATGTTTATTGCATAAAAGTAAGAGCTGAAAGAGGACAAGAACCTCATTAAACGTACATAGACCAACTCATAAAATGTGTTGGAAAATGTTCCATACATTTCTGATAATTTATAGGCTTGTAGACTGGGGAAATATTGCGATTTGGAGAAGTGATAGAAGGAAATCTAAGGTATATCATATATTTGTAGTTTTGTCTGTTCAGTTTGGATTGTGTGTTGTGAACTTCAAGTTGTACTAGAGCAGATTGTGGTAGCTGCCCCATCTATAAGATCCCTGTAGTTAGTCTTACCCTTTGAGCCCTGTCCTAATTATGCCATTTCTAGAATTGGCGAGCTCTTCTCGTACTCTCAATGGTAGACTTTGGTATAAGTGATTGCCACCTCCTAGAAAGAAACACCAGTTTTCTATTTAATTCCACTGTGGAGGAGGAGAGCTATTGTTCTCTGGTGTTTTCCTGCGATGTCATAGATTGTTGATTTCATTAGACCATATCAGTCACCCCTGTAAGCGCTCGCTGGACTCTTCACTTTAGAAAATGATCTGTGAATGTTCTTTGAACGTTCTGTGAACAGAGCAGTTCCACTGTCCTGTCTTGTGAAGGGCCTAGTTCCCACAGAGCTGGATGGGCCATCAGTCAAAGGCTTCTGACATGGTTGTAATGCTGTTTCAGAAAACCTACACAGAGGAGGAGCTCAATGCCAAGCTGACACGTAGGGTACAGAAAGCTGCCCGGCGACAGGCCAAGCAGGAGGAGCTGAAGAGACTGCACAGAGCCCAGGTAAGCAGCCAATAGGATATTTTGTGTTTGGGGGGGGAGACTTTGTGGGTGGATTAAGTAACTTGTGTATGGGTCCACACTGCACAGGAGTGTTTAACCGGTGAACCAAGACCGCTGTGAATTATGAATGATTTTAGCAAGCCCCAATTTGATGTCTTTGAAGATCATCAAAACAGAACTCCCATGCAGAGATCAAGACAATACTAATTAGCTATGCATCCTCGGTGTTGCCGCTCATGAATATTTGATAAGACAAAAAGTAAGCCTATTTATAGAAGAACAAAAACGGATCCAACTTTGAGACGGTAATTATTAAGATGGTTTCAGACACGACCTTTAAACTCTTCTCATACAAAACAAAATGTTGCCTATTGGAACTGTGTCGGTTCATTCAAATGTTTTGGATCTGTGGGCTATGAGAGATTCTCCCAGACCGTGTGTGTGTGTTCTGAATTGTTTGTTTCCTCCTTCAGACCATCCAGAGGCAGCTGGAGCAGGTGGAGGAGAAACAGAGACAGCTGGAGGAGAGGGGTGTGGCTGTGGAGAAAGCCCTGCGAGGGGAAGCAGGTATATATCTGTCACTCTTATGTCTTCTTATTCTGATTGAGTTACATACCCCAAGGGCCCGCCCGTGGGGTGTGGTCATGCATTTTAAATGTTGGGATTGGGGAAAGAGTTTGGAGATGTTCATTCAGTTTGTTGATGTACGAGTGTCCTAGTTGGGCGGAGATGATGCTCTTCAACAATATGTTGATGAATATGTTCATCTCTATTTTACAATTCTATATGTTAAATGCTACTATACGCTGCTTGTATATTAAATACATTATTGTTCTGCAAGTACAGATTTGACTGTTTGCCCTCTAAATCAACTCAACCACTCGCCAACGCTGTTACTGAGGGTTTCTTGACCGTGTAACAATGTTCCTCGAAACATGCGTTGACCTCCCTTTTACGTAATAAAAGTGGTTTTGATTGCAGCAGACTAGACTTCTAAAAGTGATGCTTTTCACAAACCCAGTCACCCAGGTTTTGTAATGAATGAAAGTATGTTTTACATTTATAGAAATCCTACTCTCGGATATGCAGTGTCTGCGGTATCTGTTACTCTGAAGCGATGCATTCAAACCGTGCAAGACAAGGGACTATCACAGACATCTGTACTTTCGCTCGGTGAAGAAGTCATTATTGGTTACTGTAGAACATGACGCGATACAATGCTAGCCCAGCTTTAGGAGGGTTTCTATGCATGTAAAGTATAGCATAGCTAGAACATAATCGGTCACTTTTCGAGGGATACATTTGAGTCTCAATATAATCTCTAATTACTTGTAATCTACATGATGCTTGCTGAATACGACACAAGCTGGTGAATGCTTGCTTATAAAATAGCTATGGTGATTTTCTACACCCCCAAGAATGAGACCAATTGAATGACAACCCTTGAGGTGTAGGAGTCGATCTTGATTGGTCATTGTTCTTATTTTACTAAAACTTTTTTTCCCCCATCAAATTTCTCTCAAATTGACTGTTTCTCTCAAATTGACTTTAACCTCTCTATTGTCTACTCTTTTAAAGGATTGTATAAAGGGACTTATTGTACTATACCAAAACAACACAAAAGACGATCAGGTATTAGACTCACTGTAGTTTAACACAAGACCCGTACTGTACATGCCATTAGTGGTGACACTGCAACAGTCTTCCATCTCTGAACATTTGATCTTTGTACTCTCATTTATTTTCTGTCGGTCATCGTCTTGAGCTGCATGCGATTAGGAGGATGTCTGTTTCAACATAGATTTGTGTGTGCTCACACTGGATGTGGTTGTCCACATAGCCTCTTTCTAGAAGGGTTCATATGCGCCAAGATTGAGTTGAATTTTGCCCCAAAGGGCTTCCATATCGTGCAACATTGTCTTTTATCTGTTGGTATGGTCAATAATCAAAAGTGGGGATACTTACAAGAAATTTGAACCCACCAACCCTTTGGGTTATATCACAATGACTCTCCAGAGCTGGTGTTGCCTCCTACACACACTGTTCATAACTTGTACACAGAGGCAGTACCCAGCCATACAGCAAATCTATGTAGCCATCCTGTCATTACGGAAAATGCCATGTAGTACAAGCCAATATGTGTACTTGACTGCATTTGTTTTGTGGTGAGTACTTGGGTGTATGTTGTAGTGTGTGTGTGAATGTGACGTGTATGCAATCACATGCATGACCCTGTTGTTGCAGATTGGTGTAGCCCAGTGGTGGCTGTGTGTGTGTATGTGTACAATAACTCGTATCTCTAATATATCCCTGTTGTAGACTATTGGGGAGAGTCTAATTACAGTGAAATCCTGGACTTGCATCTGGGCGGTATGTATTTCAAATCTGTCGCTTCCAACTAACTAACAGCTAACCCACCTATTTGTCTTCCCCCAGCTATGCTATCGGTCTGGAGCTTGTTTCCTCTTAGTTAGGTCCCCTGCTGCTGCAGTAGCCGACTCACCCTCTGATCCCTTCAGTTGTACTTCCAGCACACACAGTCCGAAAGATCACACACTTATCTCGTCTTCTTAAGATAGTCTGATCATTATCAAAGCCTCTTTGAACATTGTAACGTTAACGCCACTGCATTGATGACAGTGGTGGTAAACGTCAACGCCTTTATGCTTTGTGTACAAGTTAATGATCACATCGACAAAATAAAGATTTACGCATGCTAACACCCAACTGGAATGTAGTGCAGCCCTGCCTCTTACTGACCCCTAAACCTCTAACTAAACCCATGGCCTGGCCCTTGACTAGCCCCTAGCCCATCCCTACTACCTTAGAGCTGTGTGCTGTGGTACTAAATCCATCCCTGTAGTCCCAGCTCTGGCGCCACTGCTCCTCGGCCTCTACCATACCTGCCCCGTTGCATAACTCCCTGTACTGTACGTGTCCGTGCTGAAAGGCACCCGGTTCCCTATATAGTGCACTACTTTTGAACAGGGCCCTATATGGTGCATTACAGTTGACCAGGGCACATAGGGCGCTGGTCAAAAGTAGTGCACTACATCGGGAAAAGGGTTTGGGCCCTGGTCAAAAATAGTGCACCACACAGGGCCATAGGGCTCTGGTCAAAAGAAGTGCACTACATAGGGAATAGGGTGCCATTTGGGACACAGCCTGTGATTGTCCAACGGAGTCTCCGTCTTATTGACCCAGGGTGGATGTGGTGTGTGTCCGTCCGACTGTTGGACTGTTATTCTCTCTGTGATGATGCTGTCCAGCCATGTTGTCGTTGTCCCCACCCATTAGACAGGAGATGGTGTGGAGTGTTGTAAAACCCCCGATTTTAATGATCACATTCATGAATTTCATGCCCCCTTTGACGATTGTTCTTCACTTTCTCACTTTGTGGTTTATCGTGCCTCGGTTCAATTGCATGCCACCATCATAAATGTTTAGTTTCTTGAGATAAGGAATCCATTGCACAGAAGGTAAGTATTTCTGGAAGACACCATTGACACTTGGTTTGATCCTCCAAACTGAATTCCGTGGTCTCGAGCTTTTGGGCTGTGTGGAGGAGAAGGTGTGCATGGTCTGCATTCTGCAGGTTGGGGCTGGTCTGGCAGTGTTGGCCTGTCTGGTAAAGTGATGTGGGCTGGCAATCCATCGGACTGGCTCTGTCTGAGTCGTGCTCCGCGACACAGGCTGTTGTGAGAAGCAGCATGGCTGTGCTGTGTGTGTAGTAGCCCTGCAGGGGGTGCTAAAAGCTAGCGAACAAAACTGTCATGCTCTCGCTTTTGGCCAGCAGGGTTGACTGCAGCGACACATCTTGTCTATCACTCCATTTATGACCATAATCACCTCCAATAGGCATGCTAGTTTCACATTCCACTGATTCTCAATGATTTGGAAATTCATATACATGTTCTGTTACATGACTTTGATTTCATGATGAGGTGCGAGGCAGAAGCAATCCGCTCTAAAATCTGCCAGCAGTGAGTGTATAAGCGATAGCCTTTCTTGTTTGAGTCGAGAGTTACGATGATTCTACATGGTAGTTCTTCCGACACATCCTCCTCCTATCCTCTGTGATAGTCCCTTGTGGTTCAATTTCCCCGCATTCCATTCTCTCCCAGCTCTTTCACCCCAGGTCTCAGACTTTTCAGTACATTGTGTGAGTTTCCTGTCTGTATCGGTGTGTGACAGTCGATGACACCATCCCTCCTCTTCACGTGTCCTATCAAGATCCTTCCCATTGTGTGTTCCTGGGATAGAAGGCTCTTCCTTGTTGAGAAAATTCAATTATTTTGTCTATTTTCCACTTTACTAACTCTACTATATCCAGCAGATAGTATGAACTCGTTTTCTGTGAGAACATTCTCATAGAGGTTCACATGCATTTCTATGAAATGCTAATTTGCACTTCAAAATAGCCGCAATAGCGTCAAAAAATACAAGTTATGTTTACCTGGAAGAGCTTAAATATTTTCAAGAATGGAATAATGAAATCATCTGAGCGGGAAATAGTTATTTTCTATTTCTGTAAACCTCCGAGTGATGATGAATATAAAGCTGGTTTTATTTGGATGAATCCAATTTGCAGAGCATTGTCAACACATCAAACAACATTGATGTTGCAAAAGCTCCTGTATAGCACCATAGAACTCTGTGGACACAATACTGTCTTGCTGAGTTTGAGGGGTATTATTCAGATGAACAGATGAAAGAACAAGATTATTTTCCCTCCCGTTCTCTAGCCCTTTGTTTTTACTCTCCCTCCCTCCCTCCCTCCCTCTCTCCACACAACTGATCTCTCTCACCTCCTCTCTCAAGGTGTTTTCAGTTCTCCCCCCTAGTGCTCTCACTCTTTTAGATTTTTATCCTCACTGTTGTTTCTTCCTCACCTTCCCCCCCTCCTTCACTTCCTCTCACGCTTTATGCCCTCTACACTTTCTTTTCTGTGTCTATCACCTCTTCCTCTCTTCCACTCCTTGGCACTCTTTCACCACGTTGTGGAAGTAGTTGAGCCTTTTGTCGGGACCCCTCGCCGAAGACCTATCTCCTTCTGCCCCTGCTGTTCCCCTGAAGGTAACGTAATCTATTGCCTCCGCTGCATCCGGTTGCTGCGGGTTACCATGGCAACCGACCACCAGGATCCACAGAGCCGGGCTCCTCCCACCTGGTCTCCTGAAACTCCTCCTCCCTCTCCTCCTCCTCACCCTCTGTGTGCCCGGGCTCAGTAGATTTCCTCATGTCACCGTTGTGTATCTGCCATAGTCGTATCACACTACATTCAACAGTACAGTACACACTGTTATGTAGATATTTGGGAACTTGCTGGAACGGTGTAGAACATAAGGACAGGACATGTCTATGCTACTGATGTACTTTTGGTTTGTTGAGCTAAGGATACTCAGAAACCTAGTTCACATTGCCAACAATAGTACTTTTAAAAGGTTTATATAGTGACTGTCATGAAACAACCATATATACATTGATGTTTCTATAGACCCTCTCCCAGATGATCTTGCCCTTGAGTTTAAGTCTCAGGCAGAACATGGGTCAAAGCCCTCAACCCTAGTAAACAACTATCGTACACACCTTTTTCCATCATTCTAAGTAGCTGCAGCTAAAGCTAAAGGGGAAACCTCCTCTACTTCAGTTTGAAGTGTTTAATCAACAGCATGTCCTCTGTTTGCTGTAAAACTAATGGACATTTGCACGACTGAATGGTCTAGTCTCTCTATAGTGCGTGAAGGCTGTCAGACAGCCTCTGTCCCTCGACTATAGTGTGTTGCAACTAGACCGTGTGTGACGTGGTTGTGGGAAAGAAAACGAAATGCCTACGTCTGACACGTCTCAGTTTTGCATATTCTACCAACATACAGATTAGGAGATAAGTGGAACTTCTTGAGAAGCCTGCTGATCAATGTAGCAAACAACATGCCTGTGTGTGTTCTGTGCGATCGGGTTTTCAGGCTGGTGTGTTTTTATTGCTAATTCTGTGGTTCTTCTCTCCTGTGTTCTGGGAACCTGGGCTGAGGGTGGTGGTGGACGAGGCGCAAAGAGAGAGGGAGAGAAAAGCAAGCACATTTTTGGATAAGTTAGCAAATCCACCTGTTTCCATCTCTTCTTTGTCCTGTCTGAGGAACCCTGCTTTGCTTCTCTCTGTCCTTGTCTGTTAATCAGCGAAAGCCGGCAGCAGCACCCAAGAGCACAGCCATTCGATTTTTGTGTGTACTGTGTTTTTCCTTTTCGTTTTGCAAGAGACTCAACCACTCCAGCTAAGTACGTCATGCTGCATCAATGGTTTGCCCCCCCCCCCAGTGTCTCATTGAAACCGCTTGGCTCCACCTGCGTGCGGCAGATAGCATAGCATGGACTGGCCGCCTTTACAGTGGCACAAGGAAAAAGGTTCTGCGGCCCCTGGCTGCATTGGCCCTTGACTGCAGTAATGCATGCCAAATGCCAGTAGAGGCTTCCCTCTCAGGCAGACCTAATAGCAGAGTGTGATAGCTTCACTATTGGTCGAAATGACAGATCGGTGTCACCATTTGACCCAGTAGAAGCTGTAGGGAGTATGAAATAATTCATAACATGGGTGTTATGAAACCACTCCGCATAAATAGGATCCGACAAAATCCTTTATTTCTGCTGGTGGTTCATTGTTGCATGTAGGGATGTCGAACTTCCATTGAGATAGAACACCAGAATAGTTGTATCTCTGTGTAAAAAGTCCATAGGTTCCATGGGTACAATGTGGTGGAATAGCCAGGTTTTCTACTCCCTACCTATGGCCCTCTCTGTAAGGGACACACACACATTGGTAGGAGACGTCCACTGCTCTGAACATACAGTGGTCCGCTGGAGGACAGTTGGTAGAGCATGGCGTTTCCAACGCCAGTATAATGTGTTTGATTCCCAGGACCACCCGAATGATAAAAATGTATGCAGGCATGACTGTAAGTTGCTTTGGATAAAAGCATCTGCTAAATGCCATTTATTACTATTATTATTACTATATCATAGTACAGTAGCAGGGGTGTCTGTCTCAGAAGTCCAGATTGAGTGACACACAAATTCTCAACTTTGCAACACCCAAAGTTGAAATATCCTCCACGCCATCTTCTGTGAGCCGTACGGCCAGACCATCCTGACCCCTGCTCAACAGTCCGGTCAATCATACCCACCTCATCATCCATTCCCATTACAAAGACATCTTGGCTTGGCTGTCAATGCGTTGCCCGTGTCGGTGTCTGCATCAGAACCACCTAGAGCTTCCTCTGCCCTGCCGTTTCCCTCACTCCCCTTTCCGTGTTGCTGCTTCTTCCAGGGATGGGGAAAAAGGACGACCCCAAGCTCATGCAGGAGTGGTTCAAACTGGTCCAGGAGAAAAACGCCCTGGTGCGATACGAATCTGAGCTGATGATATTGTGAGTTGACCATTGATATCCTTTGTTATAGGCCTACTGAATGTTAACTCTGCATCCAAATACGCTACTGCAACAAAAAGTAGACCGACATCATTTAGACTTCAGACATAATACAGGTCCACCCACGGGTGTAATAGTTGGGCCGTAAGTCTGTCTTTCTGTCCCCCAGTGCACGAGAACTGGAGCTGGAGGATCGTCAGAGTCGACTGCAGCAGGACCTGAGGGAGCGCATGGCAATTGAAGGTTAGGATCGCCATTTTTCAATTCAATACATCTTTATTGTACCCAAAGGGCAATTTGTGTGCAGCATAAAAAAACATGGAAAAGCGGGACAATGTGAAACAACATCCATGGTTTCATCAAATTTCAGTGAGACTCCTTTCTCTTTCCTCTCCACATGTGAGCTCCTGACTTATCTGTCCCTCTTTCTCTCTTTTTCATCCTCAGACCACCTGAAGACAGAGGTGGAGCTGGCGCAGGAGAAGCACATCCTGAATGAGATGCTGGAGGTGGTGGAGCAGAGAGACTCCCTGGTAGCCCTCCTGGAGGAGCAGAGGCTCAGGGAGAAGGAGGAGGATAAGGACCTGGAGTCTGTCATGCTCTCGAAGGGTTTCAACCTCAACTGGGCCTAACACTAGACGCACCATCCACCCCCACTCAGATAATACACTACCCCTCCCCTGTGTCAGGGCTCAGTGAAGACCTAAATCACGGTTCCATGCATACAGAACGGAGTTGTCCTTTCACGGCCCTTCTGTTGGCGAATGTGCGCAGAGTTGTCCTATCATGGCTCCGCTGTTGGAGCAGTCTAAAATGTTTACATATCTACTCTGCCACCAGGCAGGCATCATTACCTAGTGAAAGCTCACCTCACGGTGGGAGGAGCAACTACAGCCTGGACTTTCTCAAAACCTCAGAAGGTCTTTTGACGTGATTCTCCAGAACGGGGAACTTACCTCCTCTAGGAAGAATGTTTTTATTTTTCATTTCTTTTCATCTCGATCAAAGGGAAGAGGTTTGGTCCTGCTGATGTAAAGGAATTCAATATATAATACCAGTTTCTGTGTATTGAATGTGCATAACACAACACATTAAAGAAGCTGTGGTTTTAGATGAGGGTAGGCCCTTTATCTATCGATTGTTAGAGTTTCTGTAGAAAGGGGAGGAGTGGACCGAAGCCTCTGGTCTCTCATTCTAACCTCATGACATCCTCTGCCATTGTGAATGCTGACTGAGGGAGGGACATCCTCTGCATAAGCTGGCTTCCATGTTCTGAGGAGCCAATGAGGATCACACTCTAAAAGGCCCGTCATTTTTTTGCACAGAGATTCACACTAAGAGTCAACGCTAAGGATCATTGGAATCTGGTCACTTAGTCGTTTTCAATTGTGTATTTATTAGCGTTGTTTTTACAAAGAACCTGAATTAACTGTTTTTAGTATTTTCGTTCATGGAAGAGAGTGCCTGAACTGGTGGCTCAACAGAATGCACTTGTGCTCTCTTTATGACATTGACAGCAAGGAAACTAACGGAAAACTCCATCACCCAGAAGCCAGTGCGTGTCAGGACTGTATGCTGCTGCAGACTCATATAGAAGCATATCATGTGTTAAAGTGCACGTTTTTGTCATTGCAGCTGACTTTAAAGGCGAGTCAGGACTGACTGATCTACAAATCACCTTGCATCATAACTAACTACTCAATATTATTTGTAGCTCAGTCAGTCACTATTTACCCATGATACATCACAGTTTTGATGCTCTAACCTGTAGCATAGATTAATTGACACATGCACACTTCAGCAAGCAACCCACTTGACCCATCTCTTAGGCTCCTAGTTCTGAGTGATAATGTGTCCTTCTCCATACGATGCCTTTCCCTGTATATCACATAAAAATGTCAGTTTATATAATCAGTTGCCCTTATTCAATACTAATTGGCATATACTGTACCGTGAAATATCCTCAGTGGAGATGAAATGTTAAAAAGAGAAAGACATAGCAGTCGAGTTAGTTTGATCTCAGAAGAGGCAGTGTCTTATTGGACTTACACAGTATATCAGTGCATCGTGTTATCATCATAATACCAGAAGTGAACTGACACGTCACTAACTGGTGTCACAGTACAGTTGTGTCAGTGAATATTTTGCAATATCAAAGGGGATAAACCACCACAGAACTCAAACACAGCCTCTGGCTTCGCTATCCCTGGGGCTGAGGTATATGACCTGCTTTGGAGCAAAATGCCTTTTTCATTTGTTTTAATATTTTACAGTTTTCTTTTGAGTTTCAAACTTGTATGTATCCCACCAGGGTACATTTAACTTTTTTGTTAATCCTTTTTATACAACTACAGGTCGCCAAACAGCAGTCATGAGTAGAAGTGGAGACACGAGGCTGCTCTACTGCTCGAAGTAAACCGCTTCTATTCAGTCACAGGAGCATGTACATTTGTTTGTCATACGAACCTACTGGCCTTTCTGCCAAACTGTAAACCTTTGGTTGGTCACCGTTTTTGTTGTTGTTGCTGTATAGAGTTACACACCGTGAGAATATGTGTAAGAATTAAACGGAGCTGTGAATAGATAAAAAAAGTTACAACATTTCAAGGCTTGGTGTTTTAGATGGTGTGATACGTTTGACAGATTGTATTGATATTTATTAACATGTGTGCAAAAATGTATCATATGTAAAGAAAAATGAATCCTAATTTTTAAAACACATGGCAGATATGTAAATGCTTATTCATGTAGCGAAAATGCATAGAGTGTTGGATGTATGCTGAAACGGCAATAAAACCATGCAGTTATTTTAAAAAGTATGTTGTCTCCTTTTATATAAAACCTATTACAAGTAGTGTTGGAGACAAAAGGGCGGCCTTGTAGGAGCATCCACCCGAACATTGTCTCTTCTCTTTGGTCTGTACCCTATGACCCCCGACCCGATACGCCAAGTACACTGAAGCACCCTGGAACAGGCTCAGGCTTGGCGGAGGAGGTAGAACTGCGCTTGGGTGAGGCCGTTCTCACCTCTCTGGCGATTGGGACATTGTCAGGCCATCCGCTTCTTCCTCTTCACCCCCTGGGTGGGGTTAGGGGCAGGCTGGCTCCTTGGTGCCATGGATGGGATAGGATGCTTCTTAGACCAGGGGCCCTTAAGGTTCTCTGCTGACCTGGGCTCGCAGCCTGGGGTGCTGGGCATCTGGGGATCTTAAAGGTCGAGGGGGGGTTGATCTGCTGCAGCCTGGGCAAAGGTGCGGCACAGGAGAGACACTGGGCTGTGTCTTCCTGGGCAGACAGAGCTGCAGGATTTCACCCTCTTTCTCCTTGTACCGTTTCTTCATCATCTTGACAGTGGGACCGAAAAGTCCTTTAGGGTCTACTGGAGTATCCAGAATCTTCAGCTTCTCACGATCAGACACTGTGGATAGGTTGCTCCTCTCCTGGGATATCATGAGCCCCGTCGCTCTTCCTGACACCTAAACAGCGGCTTTCAGCAGACGCAGGTTGAGGTCTGTGGCAATACAGATCTTATCCCACAGACCCGGCTCCGGTGTGTACTGAGAGCCCTCACCGCTGTGGCGACTGACCTGTAGACCTTTTCTGTTGCAGAGGACTGGAAGTGCTCCTACTTGGTTGGGAAGGTGGGGCCAGTAGTCGAGGTCATGGAGGACTTCTGGCTGGGATGCAGATGGGAAGCCACCAGGGTTTCGATGGGGGACCATGTGGGCAAGCCCAATCCCTGCCATGTCAACACAGTCTAACACCAACCTACCTTGGACAGGGTTCTTGGAGGAGAAAGGTGTAGTCCAGGTATGGGTAACCTCCTCCAGGCATTCTGGGAAGACTGGTAGTAGTTGCCTGGCTACCCGTTTGGGTAGCCTCTTACCCTCGTAGCGGGACATGGGGGTCTCTGCTACTGCAATGGGCCACCAGTTTATTCGCAGCATGTTTGCACACAACCTGAAGGTCTATACTGAGAACTGGTGGGGATGGCGCCCTGCCTACTTGACCGGTTTTGGATTCCCGGCAGGAGGCTTGGTAGCCTTGCCTGAGGGGACGAAGGAGTCTTTGTCTCCATCCGATGATTCCAAAAGGAGGCTGTTGAAAAACCCTGTGGCGTTGTTATCGTCTCCAATCAGGGAGGCCATTGTTGGAGTCCTCCAACAGCGGGGCAGTGGCGTTGAGCTGGTCACCCCAGCGAGCGCTAGCAGTCCCTCCACAGTTCCCTGTGGGGATGTCCATTGTCCCTGGTGAGCCATCGCGGGCTCCAGCCTCCATATTGAGGTCCTGTTGACTCAGGCTAGCTTGGCGTGCTAGCCTGCAACAGAGGCTCTTCACAGTGAAATGTGGACTGTAGCCAAGGGTGGCTAAGGCTTCCTGGGCACGTTGCAAGCTGAACACACCAAGTGGGTGTTTTTGACTGATATCTAGTTTCCACAGGAACAGATTCGTGCTGGGAGCTCCTCCTTGTTTGGGGTGGGAGATGCTTTTGTCGCCATAGCTTGGATGCTCTGTTTTTAGCTGTCGGGGAAAAAACTAGCGTGGTAGGCTAGTCCGATAGCTAGCAATTAGTGGGTTATCTCCGGTGTGATGGCCGGATACCGTTTCCGAAACAAGAAGTTAGAAAAGATAGCTTGGTGTAGTTAGTAAAAACTTTTCTTGTCAAAGTAAAACCACAAAAGCTAGCTAGCGTGGTGGCTAACTTGCTAACGACTAGTCAGTGTTTCGATACAGCTAACTTGGTCTTGAATGATTTAGCCGTGTCACAGCTGTACCCGTTCCTCCCTCAAATAATTTCTCTAACTATGGTGAAGGGAAAGTAAAATTGTCACCACCAGTCCCGAGAATAGCGCCCAGCGAGCGAGTTGTAAAACTCACTTCTCTGGACAGTTCAGCTTGTTGTGGAAAATGCTGTCATGTTGAAGTAAGCTTTCTGATGAGAAGAAGGTTTTGAATGACCCAGAGATGCTGCGTTTGACCTTTTTGTGGGATAGGAGGGACACCCTTTCCCGACGCACACAACCCAATAAAGGCTTTTGACAAACACGCTATAAGTGAAATGCCGAAAAGAATACTTGAAAGAGAACTGCCCTGCATAGCATGCTGCCCCCTGTCATTTCCAATTATTTTGTATATTCCAGAACTAGCACATCTGGTGTAAATTCAGCAGGAGGCAACAATCAGATAAATGTGCTATGTAGAACAAATATGCCTCTCGGACATGTAGAAAATAAATCACCCCGGCTCTATCCATTACTATCTGCGACCTTTGGCTACTGAACTTGGTCTGGATTCTCTAATGAAAAGATCAGTTTGAATACTTGCCCAATTAAAACCAGGAGTGCTTGTTTTATCTATGACATAGAGGCTACATCAAATAAGGGCAACTTTCTCCGAATCTACCCTACATAATGTGTAACATTTACCTGTGACATATTTGCTGAAAGGTAGCCTAATTTTCCCTTTCGCTGTACTCCAATTGTGATATAGGAGCGACAAGGAAGAAACCTGGCGTCTAGTCTCTACACACTGACAGATTTAGACCCAAGCCACTTGCTGGTTGAAATGTCCACTCCGGTATTTGTGTGTATCTCCTCAGTACAAAGGGCGGGTGTGTGCAGTCGAAACGGAAAAGTTTTTAGTCGCGCAAGGAAAAAGAAGACCGCTGCAGTTAGCAGAAATGATTGCGTCTAGTTTCAGGGATTGTCAGGTAAATTAACCAATGACCAGAGCTGCGTGTTATGTATTGGATTGCATATTATTATTGTTTAAATTCAATAGGCTATGATTATCGGGAAAGTAGAAAATAGGCTACATCCCACAGGTTGTTTCCTTCCATTAAGCTACTGCGCTGTTGATTGGCCATGCCAAATTTCAGATAGAGGTTAACTGTTTTATTTACAATGGATAAATTACATTTTACATTATTGTCCTGTCTTTTGTCGATAACATCAATGTGCATGACGGCAAGCTGCATAGGCTACTGTAACTTTTGTAGGCTACATTTTTTATCGCGATAAACTATTTTCTATTGCAGTAGCCTAGGCAGTGAAGGTGTCTGTCGGCAATAAAAATGTTTAGAGTTTCATGTTGAAGTCAGATAGACTTTGGCCGAGGGACAATTTCCTCCACACACTAAAATCCCGCTTGATAACAAAAGTCTCCTAAGGCAAACCGATTAGTTTCCTCTCAAGGAACGTAAGGTTAGTGTGATAACCGCTTTCTATTTCCTTAGGCTTGGAGGGCAGAGGGTCTACCATTGTCCACATCCAGCAATGAGGCCTGCAAAATGTATGATGCTATACTCACACAGGTAGTCATTTTATTAGCTCTGTCTACACATAAACACACACACATTTGTTTTACTATCATTGTGGGGACCAAACAATTGATTCCCATGAAAAATCCTATTTTCCCTTAACCTTTATCCCTAAACCTAATTGTAGCCCAGCGGCGGTTGGTGCCGTTTAAGATTAGGGAGGATAGCCTTATTTCTATTACAGCATATTGGATGATATTGGATATTCCATTCACCCAGCTCTATGTAACAATCGATAGGTTTATGCTACTACATGACACTTGAATTTGCCCAATACCCATCATAAGGTAGCTACAACCTAGCCTACAAATGAACGTTTATAAAGTAAAGGTTGAGACAAATTGGAGTAATCAAGGTGACACATTCAATACCACCTTCATCTAGCTGATCTGGGGTGTAATCATTAGTCCAAACAGTTAACTAAAACGATAGTTTCTGTTGGATAAATTCAGGCAGGTCCATCCCCGTTTTGTTCCGTTTGCATCAGTTTAATAAACGTTTTGGAATAAAAAACACCCCCGATCATCAGCACATACAGATTACATTTTCGTAGCAGCCGCATGCAGCGTCATCACTTTGCTTCTTGTATAATTCCTTCTTGCATTTACACTCTCTCCTTCTCATCACTTTGCTTCTTGTATAATTCCTTCTTGCATTTACACTCTCTCCTTCTCTCACCTTTTCCCTTCACTTGTCACTTCAATGCCCAACACAACAGCTGTTTGTCACCAGGTGAAAAACCTCTCTTAAGCCCAACCTTCATACCATAACTGCTAACGCTAACCACTACGCAGCCTATATCGTTCTCACCGTATTAGCTAACGTCATAGTCAACATAGCTACTAGAACGAACACGTTAGTAAACCCACAATCCAATCCATGTGTACTATCATGCAGTATAGCAAACAGTTTAGCAATTACACCGGTGGGCCTCGTGGCAATAAACTAATAAAATAGAAAGTTTACCTTGACTTGGAAGAGATGCAGTGTTGGCTAGCCTTAGCTTGCTGGCTAACATGAATAGCATTCCTCTCTGTTTTGAGTCAAGTTGTTGAGTTGGCTAAATTAGCTGCATTATTTAGCTACTGTAAGAAGGTGAAAGATAAAATACAATGAAATATAGCTAGCTCTCGCTTTCTCACTCATCGCTGTTGCTTCTCAATTTAAGAAATTATTTTAACTGTTCAATTATTGTCTTTCTCTCTTTGAGTCATCTCACCACACGTTATGCACTTCAGTGCTAGATAGCTGTAGCTCATGCGTTCAGAACTAGATTCATTCTCTAAATCCTTTGATTGGATGAACATGTCAGTTCATGCTGCAAGAGCTCTGAAAGGTTGGTGGATGTCCTCCAGAAGTCGTCATGAGTACCGTGTAAGTCTATGGAAAGGGGTGAGAACCATGATCCTCCTAGGTTTTGTATTGAAGTCAATGGACCTAGAGGAGGATGGATAATAGCTGTCCTCCGGTTACACCATGGTGCTACCCTAGAGGGTTCTGTTGAGGCTGCTGTAGACTTTCATTGCAACTGTTTTAATCAGTTATTTGGTGACCTGAATATAATTACACTGAACAAAAATATAAACGCAACATGCAACAATTTCAACGATTTTACTGAGTTACAGTGTATATAAGGAAATCAGTCCATTTAAGTTCATTAGGCCCTAATCTATGGATTTCACATGACGAGGAATCCAGATATGCATCTGTTGATCACAGATACCTTAAAAAATAGGTAGGGGTGTGGATCAGAAAACCAGTCAGTATCTGGTGTTGCCACCATTTTCCTCATGCAGCGTGACACATCTCCTTCGCATAGAGTGGAATATTGTCCCACTCCTCTTCAATAGCCGTGCGAACGAAGCTGCTGGATATTGGCAGGAACCGGAACATACTGTCATACATGTTGATCCAGAGCATCCCAATGCAGTTCTTGGAAGAACTGGGACATTTTTAGCTTCCAAGAATTATGTACAGATCCTTGTGACATGGGGCTGTGCATTATCATGCTGAAACATGAGGTGATGGCGGCGGATGAATGACACAACAATGGGCCTCAGAATCTCGTCACTGTATCTCTGTGCATTCAAAATGCAGTTGTGTTCATTGTCCGTAGCTTATGCCTGCCTGTACCATAACCCCACCGCAGCATGTGGCTCTCTGTTCACAACGTTGACATCAGCAAACCACTCGCCCACACAACGCCATACACGCTGTCTGCCATCTGCCCGGTACAGTTGACACCGGACTTCATCCGTGAAGAGCACACTTCTCCAGCGTGCCAGGGGCAATCGAAGGTGAGCATGTTCCCACTGAAGTCGGCTACAACGCCGAACTGCAGTCAGGTCAAGACACTGGTGGGAACGACGAGCACGCAGATGAGCTTCCCTGAGACCGTTTCTGACAGTTTGCACAGAAATTCTTCGGTTGTGCAAACCCACAGTTTCATCAGATGTCGGGGTGGCTGGTCTCCGATGATCCCGCAGGTGAAGAAGCCAGATGTGGAGGTTTTAGGCTGGCGTGGTTACACATGGTCTGCGTTTGTGAGTCCGGTTGGATATACTGCCAAATTCTCCAAGATGATGTTAGAGGTGGCTTATGGAAGAGAAATTAACATGAAATTATCTGGCAACAGCTCTGGTAGACATTCCTGCATACTAATTTCACGCTCTCTCAAAACTTGAGACATCTGTTTATTGTCCCAAGCACAAGTTGCACCTGTGTAATGATAATGCTGTTTAATTAGCTTAGTGGTTAGAGCTTTGGGCCAGTAACCGAAAGGTTGCTAGATCGAAAACCCAAGCTGACAAGGTAAAAATCTGTTCTGCCCCTGAACAAGGCAGTTAGCCCGCTGTTCCTAGGCCGTCATTGTAAATAAGAATTTGTTCTTAACTGACTTGCCTGGTTAAATATAAATTACAATTATATGCCACACCTGTCAGGTGGATGGATATATTGGCAAAAGAGAAAGGCTCACTAAATCGGTGTAAACAAATGTATGCACAAAATGTGAGAAATTAGCTTTTCATTGCATTTGGAACCTTTTCTGGGGACTTTTATTCAGCTCATGAAACATTGGACCAACACTTTACATGTTGCGTTTACATTTTTGTTAAGTATAGTTTTATCAACAAAAATAGCCTTTCGTGACCTAACACTCTCAATTTACTGACTTTGCTGATAGCTACTTTATTGAAGAAAATGTACTTCGCTAGATGGGACAACCACACATCACAGTATCTTAAATGCACCAACTGTAAGTCGATCTGGATACGACCGTCTGGTAAATGACTAAAATGTAAAAAGGATCACTTTTAATGTTTCACTTTACATTTTTGTGAAATTGAGTAGGATGGTCCTCCCTTCCCTCCTCTAAGGAGCCTACACTGTTGTAACCTTGAATCTAACCCCTAAGCCTAAAATGGCCTTTTTCCTTGTGGACAAAAAAAAGTAACAATGGTCATTGTGTATAATTGCTGACATACCTTACAACTTACCAGAGAGAGACATATGTTCCTTTTTGTGATCTGAACACATTCTGTAAAATTTTTGGGGGGTTTGTGCGTTATCTTAAATCCCAGTATGTAACCTGGCGCAATGATGAGAACCTTGGAGGAGTCGAGGGATGCATGTCTGCAGTCAAGTCAGCTGACCCTGACTTTGGTATGTAAGAACATAGACTTCTGGTAATACATTTTTCCTCATAAAAAGATAGCATTGTATGGGTGTTAAACCCTTAGTAGGCCTGCACAGAATCCTATTCAGCCTATAAAGATACATTATTAACAAGCACTCGAAAGGTTACTGGAGCATTAAGGCTATAGCAATGACACTCACTAGGCTACATTCAGGACTTCAGTCTAAATACAGTACAACATTGTAACATTGAGGATTAAGCTAACATTGAAGTGTAGTACAGTGCTGTGAGCGTCCCAGTCTGAAATCAACCCTAGCCTTACGTCAGGACACTTCTCATAGATCTGAACGGAGCGGATGGGTGTAACCAATCTGGTGGAAATTCTACCTTCCTTTCAGATGACGAGGTGGAGCCATGGCCATATTATTTTACATCCATACAATTCTTTCAGATCATTGAGAAGTGTCTAGGATTGGAGCTATGAGGTTGAATTCCAACGATCCGATGTGAACTCTGAGGGTCTACATTTATCACGACTACTGTAGCTTTTGAGAGAATAGTGAATGAGTATCTAGGGGTTGACTAGGCCTTCAGACTTACCAAAAGTGTCCCTGTGCCCTGTAGTGATGGGTCATGTGATCAGCACGGGGATGGAGCTTGTGGGGACAGGGAGTTCGGTTCTTCTGAACGAGCGCCTGGCCAGCGCGGTGAAGAGGACTGTAGAGCTCGGCCAGATCCAGCAGGATATTACTACCAGGGAGAGGCTGCACGTCAGGGCCATGGAGCACTTCTCCAAGGGGTGAGAACCAGGGAACCACTGGAGATCTGAGAGCGATCTGGGTCTGTAGCCACAAAACATCTTAGAAAATGTCCTAGGAATCCTGTTAACCTATTTTAAAACGACAACAAACACCCAGCTAACGGTAGGTTTTTAGGCTGATGGTAGTACACTGCCCAGACAAACTCTAAGCCAGGAGTAAAATCAACTCATAAGTTTCTCAGCTGGTCATCCCGACAGTTTGAGTTACCGCAAAGGAAAGCTGGTGATGACGCTCTGACTTTGTTGCAAAATGATGGGGAATATCCAATCGCTGTACGGCATCGCCATCTGTGAACTCTATAGGTAATGTACTTCAGACAACCACGGTGAATGTGACTACATCAAATGTTGCAATGGTAAAAAGTTTGATCTAATTGTCACCTGGCATGATCACTTTGCCTACTCTTAATTATTGCCTAATATGTTGGCCTGCATAACCGATTCTGATGGTTGTTAAAAGCAGAATTTGGACAATATTACCGTCAACACACTTGTCACTCCCGTTTAACATCTCCAAATTGCTTTGGTACAATAGGGGTGTATTTATTAAAGAAACTGTTTACCGTTTTAAGAACTAAACGGAACGAAGCGGGGAGGGCCCTACCTGAGTTTGTCCAATAGAAACTCTTGTTTGCATTTTCCATTTGGAGTGACTGGTTTCTGTTGCAAGATGTTTTGCAAATCGGCATAATGATTACACTTGCCGATAATGTTGCATACAACGTTAACATAAGCCCTAGATGACTTCAATTGCCCAACTTCTAGGCATACCCAATGCTCCAAAAGGATAACTTGAAATAACATGATGTAGCTAATTAAATAATAAAGCCAAACGTGTATTAGCTTAGTGGTTAAAAGTATTCAGGTGTATATATAATTGTGTAATAGGCCTCATGTGAAATCATAGTCGGAAGTGCAAGATGTACAGTACCAGTCAGAAGTTTGGACACCTACTCATTCAAGGGTTTTTCCTTTACATTCTACATGGTAGAATAATAGTGAAGACATCAAAACTATGAAATAACACATGGAATCATGTAGTAACCAAAAATGTGTTAAACAAATCTAAATCGATGACTGCCAAGAGTGTGCAAAGCTTTCTCTCAACCAGCTTCATGAGTTAGTCACCTGGAATGCATTTCAATAACAGGAGGGCCTAGTTAAAAGTTCATTTGTATAATGTCTTTCCTTCTTAATGCGTTTGTGCCAATCAGTTGTGTTGTACGGGTGGTATACAGAATATAACCCTATTTGGTAAAAGACCAAGTCCATATTATGGCAAGAACAGCTCAAATAAGCAAGGAGAAATGATAGTCCATTATTCCTTTAAAACATGGTCAGTCAATGTGGAAAACTTAAGTAACTTAAGTTTCTTCAAGTGCAGTTGCAAAAGCCATCAAGCGCAATGATGAAACTGTCTCTCATGGGGACCGCCACAGGAAAGGAAGACCCAGAGTTACTTCTGCTGCAGAGGATAAGTTCATTGGAGTTACCTGCCTCAGAAATTGCAGCCCAAATAAATGCTTCAGAGTTCAAGTAACAGACTGATCTCAACATCAATTGTTCAGGGGTAACTACGTAAATCAGGCCTTCATGTTCGAATTGCTGCAAAGAAACCACTACTAAAGGACACCAATAATAAGAAGAGCCTTGCCTCGGCCAAGAAACACGAGCAATGGACATTAGACCAGTGGAAATCTGTCCTTTGGTCTGATGAGTCCAAATTTGAGATTTTTGGTTCCAACCGCCGTGTCTTTTTGAGACGCAGAGTAGGTGAACGGATGATCTCCGCATGTGTGGTTCCCACTGTGAAGCATGGTGTGGGGGTGCTTTGCTGGTGACACTGAGTGATTTTATTTAGAATTTAAGGCACACTAAACCAGCATGGCCACCTCAGCGATACGTCATCCCATCTGGTTTGTGCATCATTTCATTTTCAACAGGAAAAGTGAGTGATGGAGTGCTGCATCAGATGACCTGGCCTCCACAATCACCCAACCTCAACCCAATTGAGGTGGTTTGGGATGAGTTGAACAACTGAAGGAAAAGCAGTCAACAAGTGCTCAGCATATGGGGGAACTCCTTAAAGATTGTTGGAAAAGCATTCCAGTTGAAGCTAGTTGAGAATGCCTCGAGTGTGCAAAGCTGTCAAGGAAAAGGTTGGCTACTTTGAAGAATCTAAAATATTAATTATATTTTGATATACACTTATTTTGTTAGTTACTACATGATTCCAAATGTGTCATTTCATTAGTTTTGATTTCTTCACTATTATTCCACAATGTAGAAAATAGTAAAAAGAAAGAAAAACCCTTGGAGTAGGTGTGTCCAAACTTTTGATTGGTACTGTAGGTCTAAGTTAATTATGGATTGATCATATAGAAGTATCAAAACCATTATTTTAAGAACTCCAAAGAATTTGCATGTGGTGGAGAAACCACTGACTCGCTGCATTTTTCTATTATCAAGACACCTGCTAGTAACACTTAACTGGTTAGGATAGCTCATGTGGTCTCCTAAATATCTGACTAGGTGTGACACTGATGACGAAAGAAGCTTCATGCATAGATTTTTACCCGTAAGAGTAAAATGTCTCTATCCTCCCATCTTCTACTCGGGAGACGCTTAGTGGATACGGGCCCTGATTTACTTTATTGCTCCCAGGGGACAATAGAACTGTACCTGCACTGATATTGAGGTCCACATTTTGGACTGCAGAAGAGATTCCACAAGCGAAAACAAAACCACATCTGTTCGGCTCGTCTTGTGTAATAGCCTTGGAACAGGGTCAAAGGAATACCCTGGAGAATTGAGGTCACCCAGCAAAACAGACCATTCACACACCAGTATCTTTGTTTTTACCAGGCGATTCAGCCTTATGACTTGGTCACATGCTTCTAAAAACAGTTCCTTCCTTAAGTCTACAAATACATCTAAGCTATAGAGAAATAAAATGAATCTCCAAGAGCACAATTAAGTAGCACAACTCCAATCTAAAACCAAGGTACCATCTCTCATTTGATCTGATGTTGATTTGCTTTCATTGCGTTCCTGTGGTTTTAATGTGTCTTATGACCATAGAGAATAACTACTGTCTGTCCCCTGTAGGAATTTCCCTAAGGCGTGTGATGTTTGGGAGGAGATCCTGGTGGAACACCCTACTGACCTGCTCGCCCTGAAGTTTGCCCACGACGGCTTCTTCTACCTAGGGGCCCAGATCCAGATGAGAGACTCCGTGGCCCGGGTGCTGCCTCACTGGAAGCCCCACATGCCTCTCTATAGGTAGGTGCTGCCTCATTGGAAGCCCCACATGCCTCTCTATAGGTAGGTGCTGCCTCATTGGAAGCCCCCCCCCTCTCTATAGGTAGTCATTACACAATTGCACATGGTTTTTTTTTTTACTCTGAGGATATGCAATTGTTAGCTGTACCAAGGGAGTCTTATCTGATTGTCAGGGCATTGTGATAGGTTCATGGCATTTACACTGAACAAAAATATAAATGCAACTTGTAAAGTGTTGGTTTCATGAGCTGAAATAAAATATCCCAGAAACAAAAAGCTTATTTCTCTGATTTTTGTGCACAAATTTGTTTCCATCCATGTTAGTGAGCATTTCTCATTTGCCAAGATATTCCTTGCCTGTCAGGTGGATGGATTATCAAAAAGCTGATTTTTAAATAGCATGCTCATTACACAGGTGCTGGTGACAAAAGTCCAGTCAAAAATGTGAAGTTTTGTCAAGTTTTGGGGGACTGTGGTTACACAGTCATGCTGACTGCAGAAATGCACACCAGAGCTGTTGCCAGAGAATTTCATGTAACTCTTTATACCATAA
Organism: Oncorhynchus kisutch; assembly: GCF_002021735.2. Taxonomy (NCBI): domain Eukaryota; kingdom Metazoa; phylum Chordata; class Actinopteri; order Salmoniformes; family Salmonidae; genus Oncorhynchus; species Oncorhynchus kisutch. Next base: position 42,161,170 of record NC_034177.2, read on the forward strand.
GCTGCCTCTAACATCGTATTACAGAATTTGGCAGTATTCCCAACTGTCCTCACAACCACAGACCACGTGTAACCACGCCAGCCCAGGACCTCCACATTCTGCTTCTTCACCTGCGGGATCATCTGCGATCAGCCAACGGGCCAGCTGATGAAACTGTGGGTTTGCACAACCAGATAATTTCTGCACAAACTGTCAGAAACCGTCTCAGGGAAACTCATCTGCTTTCTCGTCATCCTCACCAATGTCTTGACCTGACTGCAGTTTAGCGTCGTAACCGACTTCAGTGTGCAAATGCTCACCTTCTATGGCCACTGGCACGCTGGTGAAGTGTCCTCTTCATGGATGAATCCCAGTTTCAAATGTACCGGACAGATGGCAGACGTGTGATTGAGCGGTTTGCTGATGTGAACAGGGTGCCCCATGGTGGCAGTGGGGTTATGGTATCGGCAGGCATAAGCTACGGCTATTTGAATTCACAGAGATATCATGAGATCCCGAGGCCCATTGTCGTGCCGTTCATCCGCTGACATCATGTTTCAGCACGATAATGCACGGCCCCATGACGCAAGAATTTGTACATAATTCCTGGAAGCTGAAAATAGTGGTTCTTTCATGGCCTGCATACTCACCAGACATGTCACCCATTGAGCATGTGTGGGATTCTCTGGATCAACGCGTTCCAGTTTCCAATAACTTCGCACAGTCATTGAAGGGAGTGGGACAACATTCCACAGGCCACAATCAACAACCTAATCAACTCTATGCGAAGGAGATGTCGTGTAGCTTTTAAGGTATCAGACCAACAGATGCGTCTCTATATTCCCAGTCATGTGAAGGTCATAGATTAGGGCCTAATGAATTCATTTCAATTGACTGATTTCCTTATATATATATATATATATATATATATATATATAAAAAATTCAAGTACTGAGATGCAAGGTTTCAGTCAGATATAGCCTTTGTAATACTGTATTTTTCATATCATGTGAACTCTTGAGGGCCATTCTTGTTAAATAACTCGTAGTATTTCATCATAGGCTCCCTCTCGGCTAGACAGTAATTGCCTCTGTATATATGTGTTTACTGTGATCAACAATCACCGCTGGCAGTCAGACCATGAGTCCCAACAGTCGATTTCAAATCGAATGATCCCATTTTCAAACTTTTCATTTTATTTTATTTTTCCCCCGAAAACAAATGGATGGCTATTTATTATAGGGCGTTATAATTCATCCTTAAATGCACTACACGAATATTGACCTAGCTAGCTTGCCTCGGGTCTGCTATTGCTGTGGCACTGCTTTAATACTTGCACTTCCTTTGATTTTTCCTGCAGCTACCTAAATGGCTTATATTCCTTTGGACTTCTGGAGACTCATTTTTATGACCAGGCTGAGAAAATAGCTAAAGAGGTGAGATGTTTATGGCGGTGTCAATTTTTCATGGAAATGATTTGGAGCTGTAAATCATTAATTCTGTCGTCATGCAACGATGACCTCCGCTGGTTAAATTGTCCAACCTTGATGGCAATCAAACCACATTCAGAAGATGTCTATTACTGTGCAGACTTTTCTGTTGCGTAGGCAATCAACTTGACTGACCAATGTGCTACCATGAGGTAGTTCAATCTACAATCTTCTCCTCTAACCCCCAGGGCCTGGCTCTAACCCCGGAGGATGCCTGGTGTGTCCACTCTGTAGCCCACGTCTACGAGATGAAGGCTGAGGTGGAAAAGGGCCTCAAGTTCATGGAGAGCACAGAGAAAGACTGGGCGGTGGGTTTTCATCACGAGTCCATCTGCTGCATGTTGTGTCATTCAACACCTCAATATGGCCTGGTACCAGATCTGTTTGTGCTGACTTCCCAGCTCCTTGAAAAAAAAAAAAAATCCATTATTTACAATGAAGGCCTACTGAGGAACAGTGGGTTAACTGCCCTTTTCAGTAGCAGAACGACAGATTTTTACCTTGTCATCTTGGAGATTCAATCCAGCTTCCTTTCAGTTACTGGCCCAAAGCTCTAACCACTAGGCCACCTGCCGCCCCAACTCCTATAGTCATTGTCATGCCAATGCATACAGCTCTGGCACCAGGCTAGGCTTCAACTATCTGTGTAAATACGTAATTAACTTTGACGTTTTCATTTGCAGGGATGTGACATGCTAGCCTGTCACAACTACTGGCATTGGGCCCTATACTTCATCGAAAAGGTACAGATTGTAATGAGATACTCCAATCGCAATTTATATTTGTTGTACCTTTCCGTGGGTTCTCTGAAGTGTGAAGTTGATTACAGTTGGACATGTTTGTATTAGTGTGCATTATCTGTGTAATTAACTTTAAGACTCATACTTGTTTTTCAATTTGGATTTGTTTCTGTTTTCTCCCCCGCAGGGAGATTATGATGCAGCTCTGAACATATTTGACAGCCAGGTTAGTGCTCTCAATAAGTTCTCATCAAGACTAATTTGGCCTCGCAGATGGCGTACCAAAGGCCTTCCAAGAATCCTACTGTAGCAGCACTTACTGTATGGGAGCAGAGTTAAAGCTATATGGTGTGGTTATGTTGTGCTGCAGACTGGGGGTCAATGTGTGTCATTCGGGTCTAAAGTCAAAAATAGAAGTTCAATCGGTTTTTGTTCACAACATGATAGCGGTGTGGTATTTTTATGGGCTGAGAGTAAATCCAAAGCGAATGGGGGGAAAATCAGTGCCGTAACTAAGGTTGCTGCAGGGAGTTTCAGACCTCACTAAAACTCCAATGTTCTAATATCTAGTGGAAAGCCTTCCCAGAAGAGGGGAGGATGTACTTACTTTTGGGTGGGTGGGACACAACTACTCATTCCAGGGTCTTTATTTTTACTATTTTCTACATTGGCGAATAATCTTGACGACATCAAAACTATGAAATAACAAATATGGAATCATGTAGTAGTCCTGTTGAAAAACAAATGATAGTACCACTAAGTGCAAACCAGATTGGATGTCGTAGAGCTGCAGAATGCTGTGGTAGCCATGCTGGTTAAGTGTGCCTTTTGAATTCTAAATAAATCACTGTCACCAGCAAAGCACCATCACACCTTCACGGTGGGAACCACACATGCGGAGATCATCCATTCACCTACTCTGAGTCTCACAAAGACACGGCGGTTGGAACCAAAAACCTAAAATGTGGAGGACAGATTTCCACCGGTCTAATGTCCATTGCTCGTATTTCTTGGCAAAAGCAAGTCTCTTCTTCTTATTGATGTCCTTTTAGTAGTGGTTTCTTTGCAGCAATTGGACCGTGAAGGCCTGATTCATGCAGTCTCCTCGTTACTTGAACTCTGAAGCATTTATTTGGGCTGCAATTTCTGAGGCTGGTAACTCTAATGAACTTAATCTCTGCAGCAGAGGTAAATTTGGCTCTTCCTTTCCTGTGGTGGTCCTCATGAGAGCCAGTTTCAGCATAGTGCTTGATGGTTTTTGCGACTGCACTTGAAGAAACATTCAAAGTTCTTTAAATGTTCCGTATTGACCTGAACGATGGGCTGTTTCTCTTTGCTTATTTGTTCTTTCCATAACATGGACTTGGTCTTTTACCAAATAGGGCTATCTTCTGTATACTACCCCTACCTTGTCACAACACAAGTGATTGGCTCAAACGCATTCAGAAGTTAAGAAATTCCACAAATTTAACTTTTAAGAGGGCACACCTGTTAATTGAAATGCATTCCAGGTGACTACCTCATGAATCTGGTTGAGATAATGAGTGCAAAGCTGTCAAGGCAAAGGGTGGCTACTAAATGTTAAATATATTTTGATTTGGTTAACACTTTTCATATATATTTTTTTCCTCTTACAACATGATTCCATATGTGTTATTTCATACTCTACAATGTAGAAAATAGTAAAAAATAAAGAAAAGCCCTTGAATGATTAGGTGTGTCCAAACTATTGACTGTGTGTGTTATATATTCTGTTATTTTTATTAGAAAAAATGTGTCCTCGTATGTAGTTACGGCCCTGGAAAATATGAACAGTAAAGCTACATTGTGTCTCTGGAACATATGCTGTAAATTTATAATATGCTAAATAAACTGGGTGGTTCGAGCCCTGAATGCTGATTGGCTGACAGCCGTGGTATATCAGACCGTATAGTTTTACTGCTTTAATTACATTGGTAACCAGTTTATAATAGCAATAAGGCACCTCGGGGGTTTGTGGTATATGGCCAATCCAAGCCCTCCGTGTTGCGTCGTGCATAAGAACAGTCATATACCACACCCCCTCCTGCCTTATTGCTTAAATACAGCAGTCAAGTCTGCCCTTATTATTTTATTGGTACATTGGGAATGGATAGGGAGCTACTGTATCAATTCTAGAAAGTAAAGCAAGTATGGGGTGGTAGGGTAGCCTAGTGGTTAAAGTGTTGGACTAGTAAACAAAAGGTTGCAAGTTCAAATCCCCGAGCTGACAAGGTACAAATCTGTCGTTCTGCCCCTGAACAGGCTGTTCCTAGGCCGTTATTGAAAATAAGAATTTGTTCTTAACTGACTTGTCTAGTTAAATAAAGGTAAAATAAAAAAATGAGCAAATTGATATTCCCTTGTTAGAGACGCATTTAAACACATAGTTACCCATACGGCTGAAGTCACAGGTTGTGACATACGGCTGTGTACTGAACAGAAGTGACTGTTTCCCCTCAGGTGTCTCGGCGCGGTAGGGCTTCAGGGGCCATGCTGGACACTGTGGACGCCTGCTCTCTACTCTACAGACTGGAGATGGAGGGTTAGACATGCTTACTGCTCAAGTTTACTGTTACGTGCACTCAACTTACACATAGTATCTAGTGTCTAATCAGGTGTGTGTGTGTGTCTTATCGATAGGCTTGTGTTCAATGTTTGTGTGTCTTTTGATTGACTTTCTTCCTGTGTGTCAGGTGTGTGCGTGAAGGACCGCTGGCGGGAGCTGCAACAACTCACAGAGCCCCACACTGACGACCATGTGCTGTTGTTCAACGACCTCCACTTCCTCATGTCGTCGCTGGGAGCCAAGGAGTCCGGGGGAGCGGCCCAGTCCCAGCGCCTGCTGGAGGGCCTCCGGGAGCGGGCCAAGTGAGCACCACACCACCGCTGGCTTATGAAACTCCTACACAGCCCCCTTACATAACACACGAGGAGAAACAAGTGGGAGTATGACTGGTGGGGTGAGAGGGATAAGCCTCAGAGTGGAGAGAGAGCTCAGGGTTGCTCGCTCTCTGTTGCGCTCTCCCACAGGTTGTGGTGTTTACGTGTGTGGCTGTAATGTGTTCTGACACCCCTGACCACAGGCTCTATACACTATGTTCCTCAGCGAACAACCCCTTCTGCCAAAAAATCCAATCCTGGGCAGTTGTCATGTTTCTGATTGTTACGTAACAGGAAAATATAGCGTGGAGGCAGCTAAGGCACCTTTGGGCCAATGCAGCTTTTTGAGAGGGGAAAAATCTATTCCCAAAGTGAGGAGAGAAACTCAATTCTATTTTGAATTGGCCGACTGGGCTCTTTCAGATGCGCTTTTGGTCAATTAATTTTGCTTGCGTAATGCTTTCTGTTATGTCAATTGCATCCGGGTATCCTGGAAGGATATTGACCTCATCCCGTCAACAGAGGATGTCTGGTTGCTCTTCAAAACTGCTTTTCTCACCATCTTAAATAAATGAGCATGCCCCGTTCAAAAATGTACAACTAAGAACAGATATAGCCCTTGGTTCACCCCAGACTTGACTGCCCTTGACCAGCACAAAAACATCCTGTGGTGTTCTGCATTAGCATCGAATAGCCCCCGTGATATGCAACTTTTCAGGGAAGTCAGGAACCGATTTATAGTCAGTTAAGAAAGCGAAGGCTAGCTTTCTCAAACAGAAAATGGTTTCCTGTAGCACCAACTCCAAAAAGTTCTGGGACACTGTAAAGTCCATGGAGAATAAGAGCACCTCCTCCCAGCTGCCCACTGCACTGAGGATAGGGAACACTGTCACGACCGATAAATCTACGATAATCGATCATTTCAATAAGCATTTTTCTATGGCTGGCCATGCTTTCCACCTGGCTGGTCATGGGTGCACCTCAGCCATGCTCCACGCTCCTAAACAATATCATAACCGCCATCGATAAAAGACAATACTGTGCAGCCGTCTTCATCGACCTGGCCAAGGCTTTCTGTCAATCACAGCGTTCTTATCGGCAGACTCCATAGACTTGGGTTCTCAAATGACTGCCTCGCCTGGTTCACCAACTACTTCTCAGAGTTCAGTGTGTCAAATTGGAGGGCCTTTTGTCCGGACCTCTGGCAGTCTCTATGGGGGTGCCACAGGGTTCAATTCTCGGGCCGACTCTTTTCTCTGTATATATCAATGACGTTGCTCTTGCTGCTGGTGATTCCCTGATCCACCTCTACGCAGACGACACCATTCTGTATACAGCTGGCCTTTCTTTGGACTCCTCCAAACGAGCTTCAACGCCATACACAACTCCTTCCGTGGCCTCCAACTGCTTTTAAATGCTAGTAAAACTAAGTGCATTCTCTTCAACTGATTGCTGCCCGCACCCCCCCGCCTGACTAGCATCACTACTCTGGACCTAGAATATGTGGACAACTACAAAGGTGTCTGGTTACTGTAAACTCTCCTTCCAGACTCACATTAAGTGTCTCCAATCCAAAATTAAATCTAGAACCAGCTTCCTATTTCGCAACAAAGCTTCCCTCACTCATGCTGCCAAACACCCTCGTAAAACTGACTATCCTACTGATCCTTGACTTCAGCGATGTCATTTATAAACACTCTACTCAGACTACATCCAGTTTGCTATCACAGTGCCATCTGTTTTGTCACCAAAGCTCCATATACTCCCCACCACTGCGACCTATATGCTCTTGTTGGCTGGCCCTCACTATATATATATATATTTTTTTTTTACCCCTTTTTCTCCCCAATTTCGTGGTATCCAATTGTTTAGTAGCTACTATCTTGTCTCATCTCTACAACTCCCGTACGGGCTCGGGAGAGACGAAGGTTGAAAGTCGTGCGTCCTCCGATACACAACCCAACCAAGCCGCTCTGCTTCTTAACACAGCACCATCCAACCCGGAAGCCAGCCGCACCAATGTGTCGGAGGAAACACCGTGCACCTGGCAACCTTGGTTAGCGTGCACTGTGCCCGGCCCGCCACAGGATTCGCTGGTGCGCGATGAGACAAGGATTTCCCTACCGGCCAAACCCTCCCTAACCCGGACAACGCTAGGCCAATTAAGCACGATTAGGCGCGAACCCAGTTACGACAGAGCCTGGGCGCGAACCCAAATCTGGCCCTCACTATATATTCATCGCCAAACCCACTGGCTCCAGGTCATCTATAAGTCTTTGCTAGGCAAAGCCCTGACTTATCTCAGCTCACTGGTCACCATAGTAGCACGTGCCCCAACGGGTATATTTCACTTGTCATCCCCAACACTTCCTTTGGCTGCCTTTCCTTCCAGTCCTCTGCTGCCAATGACTGGAACGAATTGCAAAAATCACTGAAGCTGGAGTCTAACTTTAAGCAGCAGCTGTCAGAGCTTGTTCTCAACTGGCCTACCTGGTTAAATAAAGGTCAAATAAAAATCTGGAAAATAAAAAAGTTCTAACTAGCCAATGTCACCAGGTGAGTGGATGGTAGCTAATAGACTTGCTCTTTATGAGCCTCAAACTTAACCACTACTGCTATCTTAAATGTGTGTTGAGCCGTAGAGTTGACTGTAGTAAAATACTTTATCTTATTTGGTGTTTCTTGTGTTGTTTGGTGAGATCCCCAGCCACACACACCATGTGTCTTTACAGATCGCCTGATGTTTACCACCACCATTTGTCTGGTCCTAGTGGTCGAGTGTAATTTCCCAAATAATACCAAAATATAAGTACTGTGACAGAGTAGGCTACCAAAAATGATACTCATCGTTTATTTGATTCCTTTGAGGCTTCCTTTGTTTCCGTGTTTGTGAACAGTGATGCATGCAGAGTTAGAAAACATATCACGCCACTATTATACAAAAAAAAAAAAGATTTATTTAAAACCACATTGTAGACCACTCAAATTGAGTTTATAGTGTCTCAAAAATCAAACATGGTACAGACGTCATCTATAATGCATTACATCATCTATACACGTTTGCATAAGCAAAGTACAGTGAATGAAAGGACAATTCTAAAGAAACCTCTCCGGAATGCATGGTCTAGTCTTGAGATTTTATGAAAGCAACTCTGTCTGGTGGGATGTGTTGTTGTTTTAGGCAGTTTTCACGCGTTTCTCTCTTCTGCAATCACATGCAGTAATGCCCTACAGTATCTATTATCAGATGTTAATCCTACAACGTTTTGTAAATCCAATTTACCTTTTAGTCTGGCTGTGTGTGGATGATGCCCTGAAGCTTCTGGTCATGAACTGTATTTGACAGTACAGAATAAACCTCAGACCTCATTTTGCTAGTAACACCATGGTGACACCATTTCTGCAGGGATCACAAACAGTTCAGTGAGAGCATACGTTTTTTTTATTTTTTTTAAAGTATAATAGGGCTTTTGACATCTCTATTGTCTTCGATCTTCTCTCCTGTTGTGTGTCTAGTGTTCCAGAGGAGAACTACCAGCACCTGCTGGCTGGCAGCGTGGGGCTGCCCATGTGTCAGGCCCTGCTGGAGTACGACCAGGGCAACTACAGCCGTGCCGTAGAGCTCCTGCAGCCCATACGCTACCGCATGATGGAGATAGGAGGCAGTGACGCGCAGGTGAGCCCCAAATTTTGTGAACCATTGGGGGGTTTTCAGGAGCTCTATGGGCTTTCAAACCTACGCCTGGAGTGAAAAGCATGTTCAATGGGGAATGTCCTTTTTGGAAGTGCTTTTTAGACCAGGAATAGATATAATCTATGTCAGAAAAAAGGACCTTTGACGAACACTCACTGAGGCATTCAGGCTATGGCAGTCTGTGTTTCTAATAGGCCTATGGGAATGTAAAGCACAATAATTTAACCACAATACAATCGTCCTTAGGCGCTGTTCATAGGGAAACGATCCTTATTTAGGTACAACCATAGAACTAAGAATGAATGGGCTTGGAAGCTCCTACCCTGGCAATTGACTGGTAAACTCATGGGTACACTCAATGGCTGCCTGGTATTGTGATGCAATCATTTCCATGGTAATTTGGAATGTTCCATCAACTGATGGATTGACATTTTAAATGATGCTAACCGATGTGGCTCATGTAATGTCAGTAGAGATGACTCAACAAATCACAGCACAGATTGAAGGGTACTCTTCCTGGCATGGGTACTGTACACTCAACATGGCTGCCAGTATACCCATTATGTTATCATTGACCTGAATGGAGATGGCCTTTCTATTCATTCGTATTTCTATGGGTACAACAGCAGGGTCGTATTCACTTGGGAAGAACCGGAAGAAAACGGGCAGGTGCCACCCGAACTTGTCCAATAAGATGTTTTTTTTTTCGTTGCACAACCTTTTTGAAATGGTGTGCCCTAGTGAACCTGATCCAGAGGGGTAGACACAGTATGTTCGGTGGTAAAAACATGTGTTGGGTCTAGTGTGTATTGTAATTGCCTTGTTTGTTCCATTTCTCAGAGAGACGTCTTTAATCTGCTGCTGATTCACGCAGCAATGAAGTCAGGAGTGACTCATCACCAGAAATTAGCCAGGTAAAATGGGCTGCCTCCAATTGAAAGGCTTTTTACTCCGATTTGCTGTGTTATTAGCCCCGAGGTCACTTCAATGCTGTGTCACTGTGATTGGACAATGACGTAGATGCCGAGCATGTTTCTTTCTCAAAATAGACATCGATGAGAAAAAAAAGTGTTGGGTTCTGAACAAACAGGAGTTAACTCAAACGCACAACTAGTAAAAGCTCTAACCCATTTTATTCAACCCACTGGGTGCCTCAGCTGCAATCACACTTTGCACATTTATATGTCCAGATGAGATGAGGGGTGTAACTTCTCAACTGCTATCTGTTGCCCAATACTGCCTAACGGTTGTGCTGTCGTCTTCGTTGATCGAGCCGCCTGGTAGCAGCTGCTCTTTATCCGGTCACTTCTCCAGGATGTTTACAAGTGATGTCATACTCTGTTTCCCTTTTCTCCCATAGTAACTTTTCATACACAGAGTTCCTATTCACCCTTTCATTGATCCGTGACACGTGCGTTTATTATACATGCAACGTAATCAATAAGTTCTAATATAATGACAGGAATACGTTTTTCATGTTAGAACCCAACAAAAGTGAATGGCTAAAATACACAATATTGATTTCTCTGTACTATATAATACACATGACCGAAGAAAATGGTTTTCTCTCGTCTTCTGCTCCCTGTGCTCCCTCGTTAGGGGGGTAGAAGAAGAAACTATCTTGATCAGTATGTTCTCATGGCTAAGCTTGTCCTTATTGACACCCCCTGAAGTCTGTAAAATGCAAGCGTGTCTGGGTGCAATACAGTACACAATTTTCTGTATACAGTGTACTGTATCTACTGATTACCGTTGCAGAGTGCCTTTTGTTCTCCAGTTAGATGTTCTACTCTAAAGAACTCAATCTAGAACTGTCCTTTTTTGTCTTGTGTTGTCCTTCTGGAGATGTTTGTTGGTGGAGCGTGAGGCAACGAAGCCCAACTCGCCCCTCACTGACCGGCTGATCCAGAGAGCCCATGTCCTGCATGCCTAACCTGGGTAGCCTGGGTAGAGGGCCTAAAGCTGGATGTCACTGAGTCTGGACCAGGGGCTACTGCAGAGGTACCCTCCCCAAATTGACTGGATGTTTGGCTGAAGAATGTGGCCTTTATTCTTCAGTTACGTGGACCTAATAGAAATGATCATCAACATGGTCCATTATCAAAATGTTCAATATCCAATGATTTCTATAACTTCAACATTTGTGAAAAAGTATTTTCCATATCCAATGATTTCTATAACTTCAACATTTGTGAAAAGTATGTTCAATTGAATGTTCTGTAACACAACATTTACAGTGTCATATAGCTCATTATATTAGCAATCACACTTTGAAATATAAATAATACGTCCTTTTCAGAAAATAATATCCTCATGTCAATATAAATCATATTTTAAAATCATGTATAAATAATGTAATAAATAAACACTTCCAATGTCAGCCTTTAGTCATCTAAGTCCAGCATATAATGACACACTTCCATCTGGTCTATACAGCACACCACTAAATGAGATGCTCCGAAGGCTGTGTAATGTAACTGTAGATGGATGCCCTTTGTTAACTGGGGTGGCCAGTACTTCTTCTTTTCTCTCCTAGTTGTTCTGTTATTTTCTGTGTCGGTCGGGCCATCCTCTTCTCACAACACTGAGCTGATCTCATCCTGGATCTGAGAGATGAGGATCTGGGAGAGCACAATGCCTGCAATCTGACAGAGACAAGAACAAATAGCACCCTATTCCCTACACAGTGCACTAGTTTTGTTCCGAGCCCAGTATGTGGAATAGGGTCTCATTTGGGTCGCAGGCTGGGTGCTAACTCACTCCCAACACCGCCACTCTTAGATAAAGCTTAATATGGCTTACTAAGAACAGTCTCTGAAGGTCAAAACTTGCGTGGCTTTACCATGCACAGTGGATACAATTCTATTGCTTAGCAAATTTCATCTAACATCTGCATGAAAACAGACTGCAGAGTCTGATAGTTATTCTTTGACCTTAACACATTGTTTGTTTTAACTTGCATCAATAGGAGCTTTTTTTGTGCAAGTGATCACAGCATCGGGTGATGTAAACAACAGTTAAATAAATGAAGAGACAGGGAAAGTAGGCATTGACTCCTGCTCTTCAATACGACGCCACATCAAAGCTGTCGGAATTGTAAGGCAATTGTTTTGACGTGACTCGTGGGTAATTTACACACTCCCCTCTCGGAGGAGACCAAATCAGTGGAATATCAGAGCGAGGGATAGAGAGAAAAAGGGATAGATGGAGAAACTGGAGGCGGAGAGAGAAGTGACAGATGAGTAGTGAGCAGCCCCGTTCATTAGTGACTGTACAAACTGCACACAGCACTCTGAGAAATGAGCTACTGTACCAGCAGACAAGAGTGGGTGAGTCATGCAACTTAATTAAACACCAACTTAAATTATCCCACATTTTGAAAGCTTTCAAGGCTATTATAGGGATGTGATTCATGAGTGTCTCACACTCAGGATGTGAGGGAATATAGGCATGGATAATATCTTACATGATGTGGTAAGTAGGCCACCATCTCAGTGGTGGGTTGTATCATCCCAACCTGAATCTAAAATCTGCCTGTGCCTCATTTCTGTTGTATGCAGACCCACTATGAGAAGGCTGGTGTTCCCCACTCCACCTCCTGTATGTAGCCCTTGTGCATGTGTTACCTGAGGCAGGGAGAGACCCAGAGCTAGAGCCCCCACCAATAGCAGGTGGGACTCAATCCACCGAACCGCCCGGTCTGCACAACCCACTGGATAGATGGACTTGGTGGCCTCGAGGTAGTTCTGAGTCTGGACCCCAAAGCCACACTTGGTGTTGATCACAACCTGTACAGAGACAAAATAACAGTAAGACTTCATACATAAGCAATCGTGATGCGCTGTTGACTCAAAACAGATAATTACATTGTAATAACATACGAGTTGAATTATAAATCAACCACATCGACTTAAATGAATTGTGATTCATTTAATCTGTTATAATTGCCGTGTAGTTACAGCATGTGAACTGCAGGTTGTAGCACTACCTTGGTTCTTGTGTTTAGTTACTGGGTTTCTGATCGCGTTGTAAACGGTCAGTGTAATTCTATCCAGAGTGAGAAATCATCTATGCTTTTGTCTGTAGATCTCCATTTAAGTGTTTTAATTCTCTCCAGAGGGTGATGTCAGCATTTATACATAATGACCTGTGTGTGTGTGTGTGTGTGTGTGTGTGTGTGTGTGTGTGATATCTATGTAAGGTTAGTGACCTTAACCCATCCCACTTCTGACACCAACGCTGCGAATTCAGGGATTGGCCCCTACCGGGACTCGAACCCAGGTTCAGCGACTGTCAACCCAACACCTTAACTGTTACACCAAGGGACCCAAACCCCTTGACCAGGCTGCTGTCGGGTTAACGTACATACAGTGCATTCAGAAATACCCCCAAAATACACATACCACATGTCAAAGTGGAATAATATTTTTTACAAGGTAATCAAATGAAAAGCTGAAATGTCTTGAGTCAATAAGTATTCAACCCCTTTTTTATGGCAAACCTAAATAAGTTTAGGAGTAAACATTTACTTAAGCAGTCGCAAGTTGCATGGACTCACTCTGTGTGCAATAATAGTGTTTAACACCATGTTTTATGACTACCTCATCTCTGTACCCCACACATGCAATTTCCCTCAGTCGAGCAGGGAATTTCTAACACAGATTTAACCAATTCCTCACAAAGAAGGGCACCTATTGGTAGATGGGTAGAAACATTTGAAAGCAAACATTGAATATCCCTTTGAACATGGTGAAGTTATTAATTACGCATTGGATGGTGTATCAATACACTACGTCACTACAAAGATATAGGCGTCCATCGAATCAGTGGCCGGAGAGGAAGGAAACTGCTCAGGGATTTCATCATGAGCCCAATGGTGACTAAAACAGAGTTGAATGAATGTGATAGGAGAACTGAGGATGGATCAACAACATTGTTGTTGAGGGTAGAAAGTTCCTCGGCGTACATCACGGACAAACTGAAATGGTCCAACCACACAGACAGCGTGGTGAAGGCGGCACAGCAGCGCCTCTTCAACCTCAGGAGGCTGAAGAAATTCGAATTGAGGGTAGAAAGTTCCTCGGCGTACATCACGGACAAACTGAAATGGTCCAACCACACAGACAGCGTGGTGAAGGCGGCACAGCAGCGCCTCTTCAACCTCAGGAGGCTGAAGAAATTCGAATTGTCACCAAAAACACTCAACTTTTACAGATGCACAATTGAGAGCATCCTGTCGGGCTGTATCACCGCCTAGTACGGTAACTGCTCCGCCCATAATCGTAAGGCTCTCCAGAGGGTAGTGAGGTCTGCACAACGCATCACCGGGAGCAAACTACCTGCCCTCCAGGACACCTGCACCACCCGATGTCACAGGAAGGCAAAAAAGATCATCAAGGACAATAACCACCCGAGCCACTGCCTGTTCACCCTGCTTCCATCCAGAAGGCGAGGTCAGTACAGGTGCATCAAAGCAGGGACCGAGAGACTGAAAAACAGCTTCTATCTCAAGGCCATCAGACTGTTAAACAGCCATCACTAACATTGAGTGGCTGCTGCTGTCAACTCCAGCCACTTTAATAATGGAAACATTACATCAATGTATCACTAGCCACTTTAAACAATGCAGCTTCATATAATGTTTACATACCCTACATTACTCATCTCATATGTATATACTGTACTCTACATCAAGATGGCAAGATGCAGTAGATGGTATAGAGTACAGTATATACATATGAGATGAGTAATGTAGGGTATGTAAACATATGAAGTGGCATTGTTTAAAGTGGCTAGTGATACATTACATCAAGATGGCAAGATACAGTATATGGTATGTATCACTAGCCACTTTAAACAATGCCACTTCATTTGTTTACATACCCTACATTACTCATCTCATATGTGTATACTGTACTCTATACCATCTACTGCATCTTGCCTCTGCCGTTCTATACCATCACTCATTCATATATTTTTTTATGTACATATTCTTATTAAATCCTTTACAATTGTATGTATAAGGTAATTGTTGTGAAATTGTTAGGTTAGATTACTCGTTGGATATTACTGCATTGTCGGAACTAGAAGCACAAACATTTCCCTACTTTCACATTAACATCTGCTAACCATGTGTATGTGACAAATAATATTTGATTTGACAATATTAATCTAAATGACAGAATGAAAAGAAGCCTGTACAGAATAAAATGTTCCAAAACATGCATCCTGTTTGTTATAAAGCAGTAAAGTAAAACTGCAATAAATGTGGCAAAGAAATTAACTTAATGTCCTGATTACAAAGTGTTATGTTTGGGGCAAATCAAACACATCACTGAGTACCACTCTTCATATTTTCAAGCATGGTGGTGGCTGCATCATGTTATGGGTTATGCTTGTCATCAGCAAGGGTGTTTTTTAGGATAAAATCCTAGAGGGAAAACCTGGTTCAGTCTGCTTTCAGGCAGACACTGGGAGACAAATTCACCTTTCAGCAGGAAAGGCCAAATACACACTGAATTGACAAAACATGAAGAACACATTTGCCCTCAGAACAGCCTCAGTCAGGGCATGGACTCTACAAGATGTGGAAAGCGGTCCACAGGGATGCTGTCGAGGATAGCTGTGCTGCAAGCCCAGCTTCAGACGCAATCGTTAGGCAAGGGTAATTTCAGTGTAGGAAAGGATGAAACAGCGTCTGTGCCACCAGTAAGTACAGATAGTAGTGTAAATCCCCTGGCACAGTCCCCGCAGCCGGACAACTTTCTCACGGTTTCTGGAAGGAAATGCTGTAGGAACGCTCAACCGGTGTCGCTCATTCAGCCGACAGAAACTTTCAACCGGTTTTTCCCCATTAAGCAGCGGGTCGGAGTCAGAGGCCGATTCTTCTCTGGTCTCTACTCCTCCCGTTACGGGGTCTGAGACGCCGAAGCTTCCCACCATTAGCTCTGACAAATTGAAAACTCTAGTCATTGGCGACTCCATTACCCGCAGTATTAGACTTAAAGCGAATCATCCAGCGATCATACACTGTTTACCCGGGGGCAGGGCTACCGACGTTAAGGCTAATCTGAAGATGGTGCTGGCTAAAGCTAAAACTGGCGAGTGTAGAGAGTATAGAGATATTGTTATCCACGTCGGCACCAACGATGTTAGGATGAAACAGTCAGAAATCACCAAGCGCAACATAGCTTCTGCGTGCATATCAGCTAGAAAGATGTGTCGGCATCGAGTAATTGTCTCTGGCCCCCTCCCAGTTAGGGGGAGTGATGAGCTCTACAGCAGAGTCTCACAACTCAATCGCTGGTTGAAAACTGTTTTCTGCCCCTCCCAAAAGTTAGAATTTGTAGATAATTGGCCCTCTTTCTGGGACTCACCCACAAACAGGACCAAGCCTGACCTGCTGAGGAGTGACGGACTCCATCCTAGCTGGAGGGGTGCTCTCATCTTATCTACCAACATAGACAGGGCTCTAACTCCTCTAGCTCCACAATGAAATAGGGTGCAGGCCAGGCAGCAGGCTGTTAGCCAGCCTGCCAGCATAGTGGAGTCTGCCACTAGCACAGTCAGTGTAGTCAGCTCAGCTATCACCATTGAGACCGTGTCTGTGCCTCGACCTAGGTTGGGCAAAACTAAACATGGCGGTGTTCGCCTTAGCAATCTCACTAGGATAAAGACCACCTCCATTCCTGTCATTACTGAAAGAGATCATGATACCTCACATCTCAAAATAGGGCTACTTAATGTTAGATCCCTTACTTCAAAGGCAATTATAGTCAATGAACTAATCACTGATCATAATCTTGATGTGATTGGCCTGACTGAAACATGGCTTAAGCCTGATGAATTTACTGTTTTAAATGAGGCCTCACCTCCTGGCTACACTAGTGACCATATCCCCCGTGCATCCCGCAAAGGCGGAGGTGTTGCTAACATTTACGATAGCAAATTTCAATTTACAAAAAAAAAATGACATTTTCGTCTTTTGAGCTTTATAGCTACTGTTTACAGGCCTCCTGGGCCATATACAGCGTTTCTCACTGAGTTCCCTGAATTCCTATCGGACCTTGTAGTCATAGCAGATAATATTCTAATCTTTGGTGACTTTAATATTCACATGGAAAAGTCCACAGACCCACTCCAAAAGGCTTTCGGAGCCATCATCGACTCAGTGGGTTTTGTCCAACATGTCTCTGGACCCACTCACCGTCACAGTCATACGCTGGACCTAGTTTTGTCCCATGGAATAAATGTGGTGGATCTTAATGTTTTTCCTCATAATCCTGGACTATCGGACCACCATTTTATTACGTTTGCAATTGCAACAAATAAACTGCTTAGACCCCAACCAAGGAACATCAAAAGTCGTGCTATAAATTCACAGACAACACAAAGATTCCTTGATGCCCTTCCAGACTCCCTCTGCCTACCCAAGGACGCCAGAGGACAAAAATCAGTTAACCACCTAACTGAGGATCTCAATTTAACCTTGCGCAATACCCTAGATGCAGTTGCACCCCTAAAAACTAAAAAAATGTCTCATAAGAAACTAGCTCCCTGGTACACAGAAAATACCCGAGCTCTGAAGCAAGCTTCCAGAAAATTGGAACGGAAATGGCGCCACACCAAACTGGAAGTCTTCCGACTAGCTTGGAAGGACGGTATCGTGCAGTACCGTAGAGCCCTTACTGCTGCTCGATCATCCTATTTTTCTAACTTAATTGAGGAAAATAAGAACAATCCGAAATTCCTTTTTGAAACTGTCGCAAAGCTAACTAAAAAGCAGCATTCCCCAAGAGAGGATGACTTTCACTTTAGCAGTGATAAATTCATGATCTTCTTTGAGGAAAAGATTATGATTATTAGAAAGCAAATTACGGACTCCTCTTTAAACCTGCGTATTCCTCCAAACCTCAGTTGTCCTGAGTCTGCACAACTCTGCCAGGACCTAGGATCAAGAGAGACGCTCAAGTGTTTTAGTACTATATCTCTTGACACAATGATGAAAATAATCATGGCCTCTAAACCTTCAAGCTGCATACTGGACCCTATTCCAACTAAACTACTGAAAGAGCTGCTTCCTGTGCTTGGCCCTCCTATGTTGAACATAATAAACGGCTCTCTATCCACTGGATGTGTACCAAACTCACTAAAAGTGGCAGTAATAAAGCCTCTCTTGAAAAAGCCAAACCTTGACCCAGAAAATATAAAAAACTATCGGCCTATATCGAATCTTCCATTCCTCTCAAAAATTTTAGAGAAGGCTGTTGCGCAGCAACTCACTGCCTTCCTGAAGACAAACAATGTATACGAAATGCTTCAGTCTGGTTTTAGACCCCATCATAGCACTGAGACGGCACTTGTGAAGGTGGTAAATGACATTTTAATGGCATCGGACCGAGGCTCTGCATCTGTCCTCGTGCTCCTAGACCTTAGTGCTGCTTTTGATACCATCGATCACCACATTCTTTTGGAGAGATTGGAAACCCAAATTGGTCTACACGGACATGTTCTGGCCTGGTTTAGATCTTATCTGTCGGAAAGATATCAGTTTGTCTCTGTGAATGGTTTGTCCTCTGACAAATCAACTGTAAATTTCGGTGTTCCTCAAGGTTCCGTTTTAGGACCACTATTGTTTTCACTATATATTTTACCTCTTGGGGATGTTATTCGAAAACATAATGTAAACTTTCACTGCTATGCGGATGACACACAGCTGTACATTTCAATGAAACATGGTGAAGCCCCAAAATTGCCCTCGCTAGAAGCATGTGTTTCAGACATAAGGAAGTGGATGGCTGCAAACTTTCTACTATTAAACTCGGACAAAACAGAGATGCTTGTTCTAGGTCCCAAGAAACAAAGAGATCTTCTGTTGAATCTGACAATTAATCTTAATGGTTGTACAGTCGTCTCAAATAAAACTGTGAAGGACCTCGGCGTTACTCTGGACCCTGATCTCTCTTTTGAAGAACATATCAAGACCATTTCGAGGACAGCTTTTTTCCATCTACGTAACATTGCAAAAATCAGAAACTTTCTGTCCAAAAATGATGCAGAAAAATGTATCCATGCTTTTGTCACTTCTAGGTTAGACTACTGCAATGCTCTATTTTCCGGCTACCCGGATAAAGCACTAAATAAACTTCAGTTAGTGCTAAATACGGCTGCTAGAATCCTGACTAGAACCAAAAAATTTGATCATATTACTCCAGTGCTAGCCTCTCTACACTGGCTTCCTGTCAAAGCAAGGGCTGATTTCAAGGTTTTACTGCTAACCTACAAAGCATTACATGGGCTTGCTCCTACCTATCTCTCTGATTTGGTCCTGCCGTACATACCTACACGTACGCTACGGTCACAAGACGCAGGCCTCCTAATTGTCGCTAAAATTTCTAAGCAAACAGCTGGAGGCAGGGCTTTCTCCTATAGAGCTCCATTTTTATGGAACGGTCTGCCTACCCATGTCAGAGACGCAAACTCGGTCTCAACCTTTAAGTCTTTACTGAAGACTCATCTCTTCAGTGGGTCATATGATTGAGTGTAGTCTGGCCCAGGAGTGGGAAGGTGAACGGAAAGGCTCTGGAGCAACGAACCGCCCTTGCTGTCTCTGCCTGGCCGGTTCCCCTCTTTCCACTGGGATTCTCTGCCTCTAACCCTATTACAGGGGCTGAGTCACTGGCTTGCTGGGGCTCTCTCATGCCGTCCCTGGAGGGGGTGCGTCACCTGAGTGGGTTGATTCACTGTTGTGGTCATCCTGTCTGGGTTGGCGCCGCCCCCTTGGGTTGTGCCGTGGCGGAGATCTTTGTGGGCTATACTCAGCCTTGTCTCAGGATGGTAAGTTGGTGGTTGAAGATATCCCTCTAGTGGTGTGGGGGCTGTGCTTTGGCAAAGTGGGTGGGGTTATATCCTTCCTGTTTGGCCCTGTCCGGGGGTGTCCTCGGATGGGGCCACAGTGTCTCCTGACCCCTCCTGTCTCAGCCTCCAGTATTTATACTGCAGTAGTTTATGTGTCGGGGGGCTGGGGTCAGTTTGTTATATCTGGAGTACTTCTCCTGTCCTATTCGGTGTCCTGTGTGAATCTAAGTGTGCGTTCTCTAATTCTCTCCTTCTCTCTTTCTTTCTCTCTCTCGGAGGACCTGAGCCCTAGGACCATGCCCCAGGACTACCTGACATGATGACTCCTTGCTGTCCCCAGTCCACCTGGCCATGCTGCTGTTCCAGTTTCAACTGACCTGAGCCCTAGGACCATGCCCCAGGACTACCTGACATGATGACTCCTTGCTGTCCCCAGTCCACCTGGCCATGCTGCTGCTCCAGTTTCAACTTCCACCTGACTGTGCTGCTGCTCCAGTTTCAACTGTTCTGCCTTATTATTATTTGACCATGCTGGTCATTTATGAACATTTGAACATCTTGGCCATGTTCTGTTATAATCTCCACCCGGCACAGCCAGAAGAGGACTGGCCACCCCACATAGCCTGGTTCCTCTCTAGGTTTCTTCCTAGGTATTGGCCTTTCTAGGGAGTTTTTCCTAGCCACCGTGCTTCTACACCTGCATTGCTTGCTGTTTGGGGTTTTAGGCTGGGTTTCTGTACAGCACTTTGAGATATCAGCTGATGTACGAAGGGCTATATAAATAAATTTGATTTGATTTGATTTGTCCCATGTTGACTCCAATGCTTCCCACAGTTGTCTGGATGTCCTTTGGGCGGTGGACCATTCTTAATACACACAGGAAACTGTTGAATGTGAAAAACCCAGAACTGTTGCAATTCTTATCAACTGTCTCAAGGCTTCAAAATCCTTCTTTAACCTGTCTCCTCCCCTTCATCTACACTGATTGGTGTGGATTTAACAAGTGACATCAATAAGGGATCATAGCTTTCACCTGGATTCGCCTGGTCAGTCTGTCATGGAAAGAGCAGGTGTTCTTAATGTTTTATACACTCGGTGTACACTGGAGTTGCTTACCAATACGACTTTGAATGTTCCTGAGTGGCTTAGTTACAGTTTTGACTTAAATCGGCTTAAATCTATTGCAAGACTGTCTCGCAATGATCAACAACCAATTGGAAAGCGCTTGAAGAATTAAAAAAATAACAATGTGCAAATATTGTACAATCCAGGTGTGCAAAGCTCTTAGAGACTTACTCATAAAGACTCACAGTTGTAACCGCTGCCCAAGGTAATTCTAAAGTATTGCCTCAGGGTTGTGAATACTTATGTAAATGGGATTTCTATGTTTCAGTTTCAATAAGTTGGCAAACATTTCATTATGGGGTATTGTGTGTAGATTATTATTATTATATATATATTTTTTAAATACATTTTGAATTCAGGCTGTGACAACAAAATGTGGAATAAGTAAAGGGGTATGAATACTTTCTGAATGCACTGTATGTATGTTTTGAGCCCCCACCCACCTCTCCTGGTACGGGGGTGCAGCAGGAGTAAGGGACCGCACAGCGCTCAGAGCTGGGGTTCCCCTGGGTGCAGTTGAAGTACAGGTTCCATGACCAGTCAGTGTAGTTGTTCCAGCCGCAGCACTTGAACTGAGAGAAGGAGAAATATAAGGAAAAGGGATCATTAGAAACATTGTCTGGTACATTCTCTCACTCTCCACTCCTGGGAGGACCCGCCAGCAGCCGAAGTGTTCCCGTACGTGCAGATGGGTGAACACGCCAGCAGCCGAAGTGTGCCCGTACATGCAGATGGGTGAACACGCCAGCAGCCGAAGTGTGCCCGTACATGCAGATGGGTGAACACGCCAGCAGCCGAAGTGTGCCCGTACGTGCAGATGGGTGAACACGCCAGCAGCCGAAGTGTGCCCGTACGTGCAGATGGGTGAACACGCCAGCAGCCGAAGTGTGCCCGTACCTGCAGATGGGTGAACACGCCAGCAGCCGAAGTGTGCCCGTACCTGCAGATGGGTGAACACGCCAGCAGCCGAAGTGTGCCCGTACATGCAGATGGGTGAACACGCCAGCAGCCGAAGTGTGCCCTTACGTGCAGATGGTTGAACACGCGAGGGGAGATGCAGAATGCGTTGAACCGCATGTTACTCAGGGGCTTTCATGTGGGAAGCCTGATTGAAGCTGGGGTAACAGAACTTTTGATCTGAGGTCACTCTGTGGTGTCCTGGTTAATATGTTAAGTCAACCTCCCCAACGGGAACAGGTCAGTTGCAAAGACTTCAAAATGGCGTTGTGGGCATATTGGGACTCGCTGTAATGAACTCAACCATGGTGTGATGTGGTTTAACTTATTAAGAGAAAATAGCATGTTATGTAAGTGTGGAATGTAGTGGAATAGATGACCTCTCTCTGAATGTAGTGGAATAGATTACCTCTCTCTGAATGTAGTCCATGAGGTTCTGCAGATCCAGGTCATCCCTGTAGTGCACGATGGCTTTATTCACAAACTTCCCCAGAGCGTCTCGTGTCTGGGGTTACAGAGTAGAAGGAGAATAGGTATGTAAAGTACTATGTTCATGTAAATCGGCTTGTTTGATTATGGGAATGGCCCCTAGGGGATGTTTTGAGAGAGCTTTAAGTATGGGGCCCTGGGGCTGGAATAGATGGCTCCTAATGTGCTATGACGGCTGTAATAACATATGCTTTAGAGTGGTAATACGCCCACGGTCCCCCTGGAGAATCTCCTCCTTCTCCCCCTACCTCCCTTCCTCTCTGTCTGTCACCCACAGTATGCCTCTAGGCACCTCCCGAATGTCATTAACGGCAAACGTCCTAGAAGAGATCTTGTTGAAATTGAACATTTGGTTCCACTTTGAAGTGACAGAGCGTTTGAATCATTTAGCGGATGGGGAGAGGATGCTGCGAGGGTGGTTAAACTGCCCTGTTTTAGCAGCGACTGGAGTGCAGACACGAAGACAGCACAGAGAGAGAGAGTAGGAACTAGACAGACACCAGGCTGTAGGCGCAGTACCAGACCCCAGGAAGTGTAGAAACAGTACCTGGTCTGAATAGAAGAAGCCCAGGACGGCTATGGCCAGCTGAGTGAGGAAGACCAGAGTCAGACTGAAGGAGAACTGGAGAAGAAGAGACGTTACAGAGATAGTATTCTGTCAGAGGCAGGTAGGTACAGAGTTTCCCATAAGTGCTATTTCCAGTTCTGACCTTTTAACGTTCTCCAATAGAGGGAAAAAGTTGTTGAACTGAATATTGTTTAGGAACACCTTCTTCCGACCGTCTTCATATGTATTGTTTAAAGGTGGCTTGAATATGAAAAGCTTGGCCTTACCGTCTTCAGAAGGTGAATGTTCTCTCGCAGGGCTCCGATGCAGCCACAGAAGGTGATGAAGAACATGACCACGCCCACCACGATCAGGATGACCGCTGGGTCGATCAGGAACGTGTCTCTGACCGTGTCTGCAAGAGACGAACACAGACAACCGTGTGGTGTGACCCACTAGCACAACCTACTATGAGCTGGGGGGATCTTTCTGGTCACCTCTACCGGGGATTTGTTTCACAGTGATATTGGAATGAATGAAAGGCAAACCATGTCATGAAGTTAAGATTGCAGAAAGCACATTTTCAGATACAGATGTATGGCTTGGAATATGCAGAATAAAATGGGTCATACCTGTTGCTTTTTGAACCTTTGCATATACCCCTATAGCAACAATCAGCAAGGAGAAGACCTGAAAGAGGACAATAAATCAGATATGCATATAATCTCCTTAAAATAGTAATAATACAACGTTTTTTAGATCAGGAAACCCTTAACAGTTAATAACTTGGGGCTCTATTCAATCTGCATCACAGACGCTCAGCTTCACAGCGTGATTGAAATTTAAAGGCAATGTTCCCGCTTTAGCGGAGACCGCATTCATGATAAACGCTGCATATGTCGGCTCAATCCGAAATTACCTTTTACATTTCTATCGTGGAATCCGTTACGCTTCAGCCTGACAGATTGAATAGAGCCCTTAAAATGCTGTTTTTTGTTTTTTGCTGCTATGGTTTTCAACCTTGGGCTTAGGGCTATTCATCAAATCAGTCGAGGCTTGCCTTCAATTTTTCTCCATTTATTTTTGGGGAATTGTCTAGTTCATTTGTCAGCTTTTGCTGTGTGGTTTCTTCTTTGCCAAACTAATCTCAGACAGAAGATTTGATAGTTGTTCCAGCTCTTCATTGTATTTCTATTCTTTTTTGGCAGACAGACATTTGGCTACCCTATTCTTGGAGCTAGAGTCCTTGGAGCTAGCCCCTGTCAGTAGGTGATGTGTACAGACCCGGGTTCATTCCATAGGACAGCGCACAATTGGCCCAACCCCGTCCGGGTTAGGTTCGGTCCGGGGGGACTTTACTTGGCTCATCACGCCCTAGCAACTCCTTGTGGTGGGCCGGGTGCCTGCAGGCTGACCCCCGGTCGCCAGTTGAATGGTGTTTCCTCCGACACATTGGTGCGGCTGGCTTCTGGGTTAAGAGAGCAGGTGGACGCATGACTCCACGTTCGCCTCTCCTGAGCCCGTTGGGGAGTTGCAGGGCCGAGACAAGATCGTAATTGGGGAGACAAAATCAAATAAAAAAATGTTGGTCTGTGCTGGGAATAAGGTACACTGGTGAAAGTATTCCAGATATGTTCCCAGGTTTTGAACAGGGAGAAACGGTCCTGTATCCTGGGTGGATTGTGTTGGGGCGGCCTGAGCCCCTGACTCAGCTGAGCCAAGCCAGGGGGACGAGACTGGAACAAAAGGCTGTAGCACTGCAGTCCAGGGCCTGTCCAGATAAACACACACAACTAGCCCAGTGATGTTTGGCTGCCACCGGTCCCCTGGCCTGGACAGTTCAATAACACACTCTGCCCATCTCTGTTCTCTCTGTTTGCCTAGACATGGATAAAGAAGGATTGATAGAGCGGTGATATCACAGGTTGCAATATATTCCCGATGGGATTTGCTCCTGCACAAAGAGCCAATGGAACTTGAATGCGACTCCCATCCCGTGAGTGTCCTCGTCTCTCCTCTATCACATAATCTCTACCCTATCCTCTATCTTATTGTGGCTGTCTGCTCACCCAATGAGATAAAACCCCAGTGTTATCTCTATGGCTTCAACACCATGCACCAGCATCAAGCCCCCTGTCTATCTGCCGCGTGGCCGCACACTCACAATGACGACATGGTCATGTGAGCTTTAGGACAGCCATTCAGCCCCTGTGCTTGGTAGAAGAGATAATCAGTCTATAGGAGACATCCGACAATATGCTCTTTAACAAACGGGTGGTGTTGAAGACTTACCAGACACACAAGCTCTTCATTGAATAAACACAATACTGGCTAAATAGCTTAGACTGTAGGCTTTAGGTCTACACTACAACAAACGTGGAACTTTTGGTCATGTAAAAGATAACCATTCCTCATCACATTTAACAATTTAGTGGACATTTTACACCCCCCCTAAGACTTTCAGCAAGTTTTGAGGAATAATTAATCGTGCAGAGTTCATGAAGAACCATTGAAATGAGACAGTAAATTTCACCTACAACGTGTCAGATTGATATATTGTTGCTGTGAATGTCGACATTTTACAGTTGTGAATCATCTGAACAGGGAGCGTCTGCCAGCTATTTGCAGCCCAGGAAACCTTTCTGAGTTATATCTCTGCATGTTTAATTCATGAGCGCTTAGCTTGAGAGCGTATTTCTGTGTTTTAGAAGTGCAGCATTCTTTTGCTCAGTGGTTTGTACACTGCCTACTGTACATTACACACATCCACAGCCAGATCACTGCTGCTTAGGGCTTACGTTTGTTAGAGTATGTTAGAGGTCTTCAGCCGAGTGGCTCCACTTACCCAGAACAAGAAGCTGAAAAAGAACAGGAAGTACCTTATCCAAGGGTTGATGAAGGAAAAAGTCTCGGCTCGGTTAAGATTCAATTTCCTATCCATTTTTGTTCTCTTCTATGCTCCAAAAAAAAAGTAAATATACCCAGAAAACTTAAGTCTTCCTTGGGAAAGAGGTCTTCTGACCTCAATGGCACGTCTCAGTTAAATAAAAGTTCATAAATGAAATAAAAACCTCCAAAAACAAACACAGAAATGCCTAGTCCAAACCCAGAGATATTTGACCACCATACGAATCAGCCCCCTGTATAAAGTTTGCAGTAGCAGCTGCCTAAAAAGGGGGTCTAGCAGCTGTGACGCTGCCCTGCCATGGCTGGTAAGCACCAGAACTGTCCTGCAAGCCCAGGAATCAGGTTACACAAAATATCTGTGGCCTCAGTGCTGCTGAATGGCCCATTGGCCCAGGAGCTTTAATGTATTGTCAGCCTGTCTGTCACTGAGGCTGCCTGTCACTCTCAATAAACAACCTGGTCTTTAAAATATATATATATAGATATCTAAATGGGTCCTAAAATACTAAATCAAATAGCTAAATGATCCATAGCATGACCATCTTGATCCATTGCATTACCAGGCTGCAGTAAAGGACTACAGTGTAGCCTTATGAGTAGCCTATAAGCAGAGAAACATCTAGTCAAACCAAGTCCCTGTGATCAATATTCATATGTGGGTATATATACACTGCTCAAAAAAATAAAGGGAACACTTAAACACAGCCCTCCATGTGCTCGCCAGAGGTAGCCTGACTGCCATTAGGTGCTGAGATGAGATCCTCAGACCCTTTGTGAGACCATATGCTGGTGCGGTTGGCCCTGGGTTCCTCCTAATGCAAAACAATGCTAGACCTCATGTGGCTGGAGTGTGTCAGCAGTTCCTGCAAGAGGAAGGCATTGATGCTATGGACTGGCCCGCCCGTTCCCCAGACCTGAATCCAATTGAGCACATCTGGGACATCATGTCTCGCTCCATCCACCAACTCCACGTTGCACCACAGACTGTCCAGGAGTTGGCGGATGCTTTAGTCCAGGTCTGGGAGGAGATCCCTCAGGAGACCATCCGCCACCTCATCAGGAGCATGCCCAGGCGTTGTAGGGAGGTCATACAGGCACGCGGAGGCCACACACACTACTGAGCCTCATTTTAACTTGTTTTAAGGACATTACATCAAAGTTGGATCAGCCTGTAGTGTGGTTTTCCACTTTAATTTTGGGTGTGGCTCCAAATCCAGACCTCCATGGGTTGATAAATTTGATTTCCACTGATTTTGTTGTCAGCACATTCAACTATGTAAAGAAACAAATATTTAATAAGAATATTTAATTCATTCAGATCTAGGATGTGTTATTTTAGTGTTCCCTTTATTTTCTTGAGCAGTGTATATACAGTACATATAGGTTGTCTAGGCCCTAGGGGCTGGACATTGTGAATTGACAGTGGGGCCGGAATCTAAAGCAATTGCTTTTTTAGTCTTCAGCGTTTTACCGTAAATGTGATCTCTGTGAATGTCAGGGAAATTGCCTTTAAAAGGCACATTAATGGTATTGCAATGCGCTTGACGACAAAGGGCCTCTGATGGAATCCTGGCCAAAGTTTTAGCCTACAGAGAATGCCCTGGTGTTGTATCACATTTTCTGATTTCTTAGTATGGGCCTACCCAATGAAAGTGGCCTTCAATAATGTGGAAATGTAAATTTGACCTATAAAAAAAGCACCCTCATGTCCTGCTCTCTCTCCCTGTAGACATAAGTTAACACCTGCTGTTGGGGTGTTGTGGTCCCCTTGAACCCCAGTGTGTGATTCCCTCTGTGCTGGTTATTGGATCTTGCCCTGGATGCTCTTAGGCTCATCCTGGCTGGTTGACAGGTGACCCTGTCTGAGACTGGACAGGAAAAGGTAGTGAGGTCATCAAGCAGTTCACACTCAGGCAACTGGAACTATTTTGATTGTGCCCACATTGTAGCTGTTGCATCTACATATGGTAGTAAAATGTCTCTTATAAGTCCACTGTATCCGCATTGGCTGAATCCTAAATCACGCCCTTCCCCTCAGCCCTCCATTTGCATGTTCACAAGAATTTGGAAAATAATAATGGTCAAATGCTGCACAATCCAGGTGTTGAAAGCTCTTAGAGACTTAGCCAGAAAGAACCACAGCTATAAGAGCTGCCAAAACTGCTTCTACAAAGTATTGACTCGTGTGTGAATACTTATGTTAATGAGATATTTCTGTATTTAATTTTCAAAAAATGTACAAACATTTTCACTGAGGGACCTTACAGATAATTGTATGTGTGGGGTACAGAGATGAGCTAGTCATTCAAAAATCATGTTAAACACCATTATTAAAGACACTTATGTGACTTGTTAACCTCTCTGAACCACCCATCCCGGATTCGGTGTAATTGTCATCAGCAACGCTGAATAGCATAGCACCACAGTCAAATAATATTACTAGAAAATATTCATATTTATGAAATCACAAGTGCAATATTGCAAAACACAGCTTAGCCTTTTATTAATCCACCTGTCGTCTCAGATTTTGAAATGATGCTTTACAGCGAAAGCAATACAAGCGTTTGTGTAAGTTTATTGATCGCTCGACAAAACAATAAGTACACTTAGCATCAGGTAACTTGGTCACGAAAATCAGAAAAGCAATCAAATTAATTGTTTACCTTTGATGATCTTCAGATGTTTTCACTCACGAGACTCCCAGTTAGACAACAAATGTTCCATAAAGATATTTTTTCCGTTAGTTTGGTGCGTTATGCCCAGGAATCCACCGGAAAGAGCGGTCACGACAACTTAGACAAAAATTCCAAATTATATCCATAATGTCCACAGAAAAATGTCAAACGTTTTTTATAATCAATCCCCAGGGTGTTTTTCAAATATTTATTCAATAATATATCACCCGGGACAGTTGGCTTTTCACTAGGACCGGGAGTAACAATGGCCACCTTTCTCTTTAGTTTGAATCTATTTGGCTAAGGTGTTTGTAAACTTCCGACTGCAATTGTAACTCAGATTGGCCAATAAAAAGAAAAGATTAAGATGGGCAAACGAACACAGACACTGGACAGAAGATCTCTGCCTAGAAGGCCAACATCCCAGAGTTGCCTCTTCACTGTTGATGTTGAGACTGGTGTTTTGCGGGTACTCTTTAATGAAGCTGCCAGACTTGTGAGGCATCTGTTTCTCAAACTAGACACTAATGTACAGTCGTGGCCAGAAGTTTTGAGAATGACACAAATATACATTTTCACAGAGTTTGCTGCTGTGTGACAAGATAGGGTTGGTATACAGAAAATAGCCCTATTTGGGAAAAGACCAAGTCCATATTATGGAAAAAAACTGCTCATATAAGCAAAGAGACATGAAGGTCAGAACTTTGAAAGTTTATTCAAGTGCAGTCGCAAAAACCATCAAGCGCTATGATGAAACTAAACTGGCTCTCATGAGGACGCCACCGGCTGCAGAGGATAAGTTCATTAGAGTTACCAGCCTCAGAAATCGGCAATTAACTGCACCTCAGATTGAACCTTACAGAGTTCAAGTAACAGATATCTCAACATGAACTGTTCAGAGGAGACTGTGTGAATCAGGCCTTTGTGGTCGAATGCTGCAAAGAAACTACTAAAGGACACCAATAATAAGAAAATACTTGCTTTGGCCAAGAAAACGAGCAATTGACATTAGACCGGTGGAAATCTAACCTTTGGTCTGATGAGTCCAAATCGGAGATTTTTTGGTTCAAACTGCCTCGTCTTTGTGAGACGCAGAGTGGGTGAACGGAGGATCTCCGAATGTGTAGTTCTAACCGTGAAGCATGGAGGTGTGATGGTGTGAGGTTTTTTTGCTGGTGATACTGTCTGTGATTTATTTAGAATTCAAGGTACACTTAACCAGCATGGCTACCACAGCATTCTGCAGCGATAAGCCATCCCATCTGGTTTGCTCTTAGTGGAACGATCATTTGATTTTCAACGGGAAAATAACCCAAAACACACCTCCAGGCTGTGTAAATGGCTATTTGACCAAGAAGGAGAGTGATGGAGTGCTGCATCAGATGACCTGGCTTCCACAATCACCCAACCTCAACCCAATTGAGATGGTTTGGGATGAGTTGGACCGCAGAGTGAAGGAAAAGCAGCCAACAAGTGCTCAGCATATGTGGGAACTCCTTCTAGGTGGTTGGAAAAGCATTCCAGGTGACTAACTCATGAAGCTGGTTGAGAGAATGCAAAGCTGAGTAAGTGTGTCCAAACTTCTGACTGGTATTGTGTAAGTATGTTTTTTTTTTTTTAAGATATCAAATAATGTATTTTGGAAAATCAAACAGAATATCCCCAATCACCACTAATCACTTTATTTCAGTACATATTACTAATACAAAATGGTCTGTACAAAGGCTAAAATAGGTATTTTTTTTGCATAGAAGGATCAGTGAGATTAAAGAAAGCCAGAATGGAATGGCACAGTAAACTCTACTCACTACCAAACAGAAAGGAGAGAAGGAGAACAGATAGGCCAAGGCCTAGATTCAATCTGTAGCGATAATGATCCGTGCTCTCCCGAGATTAAAATGTTAAGGTCATTTCCTATTGAGCCGACATATGTTGCGTTTACTGTGACGTGGGAGCATTGCCTTTAGATTTGAACCGCGCTGTAGTGTGGATCTTCAGTGCTATGGATTGAATCTACGCCTAACTCAGGGGGTAAAGCTCAGTAGAAAAATACTCTTGTGCTCACATCAAACAGTAAAAATACTAGATAAAATTGCCAATTTTATAGGACACATCTGTAGAAACCAACTTGAAGAAAATCAGAGCCATAGATATAGTGAGATACAGTATATAGAGATATCTATATATGGCTCAGACTTATTATACTGCTCAATTTATACACTTCCTCCCCATTCCCCCCTTCACCAATATACATGTAAATATTGGACTATAAATTGTGCTTTCCTGTATTATACTTATGCTAAAATGTTTTCTATTCTGCTGTAATTTATTTTATGTTCATATCTTTTATTATTTCTTATTGTTGTATTGTTGAGAAGGAACCTGCAAGTAAGCATTTCACTGGACAATGTATACCAAGCGCATCCCGTACATACCACTAATACAACTTAAAAACCTGACGACTGTGTCATTTGAGTTTCTATTGTGATTAGTTCATCACACTGTCTGCAGTAGCTGCCCCTTAGGTTTCATGATCTTTAAACGAGCACACATTTTAAGGGAAGATGCTGTTCACGGGTTTCCCCCCTTGATGTAGCCTAACTTCTGACAGCTCACTGATTCGCTCCGTTCAATATACCAAAATATTATAAATGATTCCGAATCAAACCGTACTTTTAAAAACTATACTTAGCGGTGCCAAGAAAAAAAGCAACACAATGACGTCAGTCTTCAAACATGAAAGCCAAATGAGCGTACAGGGTATAGTGGGATTTTGCGACACACTTTCCTTTATTTAGAAAAGATTAGGACTTAAAGAATGAAATGTAGTGCACCACCTAATATAGATATTCAGAGTTCTTTTACATGTAGCAACAAAAAAAAAAATCCACAGGACAAGGCTGACATGTAGCAGATAATACTGCGGTTTGCCATGACACTACATCAAACACACCATTCAAGAGCTTACATTTCAGAACAGCTCAGATAGTCAGCTTTAGTTGTGAGGGATTAGTGATGAGATTATAAAAATATGTCAAAGGTGGTAGAAATGAGCTGCTTCCATAGCAGACAAAACCCCCAATAACCATTCTTCCCTTTCCATCTCCAGTCTGTGGCAGTGTTTCCATGTGAAGAGAGGGGGAAAAAATACTTAATGCTCATTCCAAATCCACGAATGAAATGTATCCTACTTCTCACTACAAGCTGCAATACTGTAAATTAAACTAGCAATACAGTACTAACCCCCCCCCCCCCCAAAAAAAACACATTTACATGTTCTTTTACAATGCTCCTGAATTAAAAAGTACAAATGCAAACAATCTATCAAACAAATAAAAGATGAACAACATGAATTAATGGAGAGGAAATGAGTTAACGCCCGTACAGCTAAGAAAATGACGTCCAAAAAGAAACAGTTCAGAGAGAGCGTGGATGTTCATATCATCTTCTGTCAATATCATGGGCATTAGGTTAATGGGGTCCTTCCTATTGCAGAGGTGCAACAAGAACCTTTGATCAGTTGATCAGTTACTCCCAGGACTAGAATAACAGTAATGCAGTAAGAAGAATTCCATAGGGCAGAGTTGGGCAGGCATTTACAAGAACGGTACAGGCATGGTTAAAGACATACCGCAGATAATAGAATAGCACATCCTAATGTACACAAAATGGATGACATTTGTAAGGTCATTTCAGATTGAGCCGACATATGTGAATGCGAGAATATTGACATTAAATTTAAATCGACCTAAAACTCGGATTTTCTGCAATACTTTTACGATGCGGTTTGGATCCAGCTCTCCGTATAGAGAAAACTAAACAGCAAACATGCAGTATGTATTGATCCTCCTGCTCAGACGGCATGTTCCTCCCTCAAAACAGGACTGGAATAAATGCCTGCGGCGAATGCGAGACAGGAAGGTGGTTTAGTTGCACCCTAAAAAGGAATAACGTTACGTTCCTGTTTGTCTTCAATTCCCCCGTCTAACTATCTGTCTATAATCCCAAGGATATAATCCTAATGTTCTCCAGATGACTGACAGTGAGCTTCTGACACAACAAAGCCAAGTAGAACACAGTAAAAGAGCAGATCGTATGAAAACAAGAGACAAAAAACAGCTCATGTACAACGACACATCATAAAACACTAGTGTTAAAGTGATAGACTTCTTCTCCTCTATGAACATGAACAAACAACATATGTTTGATAAAACACTGAAAAACCACTTGACGGTGGGAGAATGAGGGAAGCAAAGACTTGAATGGATTCCTTTCCGAAGAACAGAAAAATGTCAAACGGTAGAAAACCGCCATTTCAGAGATGGCAGTTACACATGACAGTTACACGTTACGTGAATGACAACGGGGAAAACTGTTTGGGATTTTGAAATTATTCTTGAATGAAGTCTGATATATGGACTGTGTAAAGCCGGTTTTGTATCAGGATTTTATCATGTATATCTATCTTCATGCTGGAGTGGCTATTCTGCATTTCATTCAACATCTAACCCTTCCACCCCAAATCACTTCACACAATGTCGCAATGTCAGACTTTCACAATACAATAATGATCACAGATGATCACAATGATCATCTGAGATGAATGTGCTCTTTAGTCTATGATTATCAGATGCAGTATTACTTCTGGGAGCAAGCAAAGTGGCAGAGGGCACACGGATGTAGGTACACAGGGTACAAACCTGTTCTTACGTGACCGACGACAATTGTCATCTCAACAAATGTTGACCCTGGCGTGTACCTCGCGGCATTTGCTGGAGCGATAAATTGTGCCGAATGTTTGTGGATGCCTCCAGGCAGAGGACGTGAAGCGCTCATGCCAGTGCTTTACATCAGCAGCTGTCATGTTTTTCCTGTGGTTGTAAAACATGGATTATGATGGGGCATCCAGTGAATCAGAGACAGAAAGGTCAACAACAACTATCTGAGCCTGTGACACAGCCATGCACAAAACCCACATCTGCTGCCATCTACCACCATGTAGAGTATTGTACATCCCAATATGTTCAAATGAAGATTTAATGAATGACCTTAGATGGTCCTGAAGATGATCCTTAATGCAGACAGAGTGTGAAGGACGCAGTGTCGCTGCGTTTGGCTAAATGTCCTTTACCTCCTGCCGCCTCCTCAATCCTTCACACGACATCTGCATGTAGCAGCAATGTCAGAGTTCCTACACCTCTTATCCCAAGCAGCATCCTAGCCTCTAACCCTCCTGCAATTGTAGGATGAGATTTTAGAACTGAGACACTTCTGGTCCCGATTATCGAACTTCTAACCAAATTCCCCAACAGTAAACATCCAGTCAGTTCAGTCAACCTCCCCTCCTTTATGTTAACGATAAGTCAATGAATTGATTACTACAAGCAGAAGGTTGCAAGTGAATGCTTATTTAAGTTCCCTCTACTTCTGCATGTTGACATGTTAAAGGAAAACGGGGCCATGTTCATTAGGGCATGTAAAGGAAAATGTTTATGCTACAAAAATGTTTCTTATCCAGGTAGTCCTAAACTGTTTCAGTCCATTTTGTTCCAGTGCCTAATGAACATGACCCTGTTGGTAAAGCCCTCCCAAGCAGCTTAGAGTGTAGTTATCTACGTACCCTGAAACCTACCCTTGTTCTTGTACTAAACAGGACTCCTGCTGTTGAACCGCACATAGGCCACCGTTATAGCGCTAGTAAAATGACTTGTCCTACAGGGCGCGTTGCCATATCCGAACCACAGCTTCGCCTTTTGATCAGACTCCCTCCCTTCCACCCACTCTGTGACTGACTGACGCAGGGAAGGCGCTTTGAAAACTACAGCAGCAGAATCCAGACTACAGGTGTAGACACATCATCACTTAGTCTAGCAGGAATGTCAGTGAAAATGTGTACTGTGAAGAGCTTGTCTCGCCCCCCTGCCGTTCCGACATGTAAAAAGTAAGAGAGAGAGAGCGAAAGGATGAGATGGAGAAAGAGAGGGAATAAAAACTAAAGAGTTCAGGCATTCCTGGAGAGCTACCATTCTGTAGGTTTTTGCTCCAGCCTTAATCTAGTGCAGATGATTCTAATAATTAGCTGGTTGATAAACTGAATCAGGTGAGTTACAACTGGGGTTGGAGCGAAAACCTACAGGAGGGTAGCTCTCCAGGAACAGGGTTGGAGAGCCCTGCACTCTTAACTTGATTCCTCTGAAGTGTAATTCTTTCCATCACAGGAAACACCTCTACGAATCCAGGGCACCACCCACTTAGGGCTCATGGCATTACAACCTTGACCTACGACCCACCCCAACCCCTGACCATCCACAGCAAGGATGGGCAACTCCAGTCCTCGGGGGCCTGGTTGGTGACACACGTTTTCCCCAGCCACTGCTAACACCAGAATCCAATAATCAACTGATCATTGACTGTGTCATAGACTGACAGATTGCTTTACCATATGATGTGTTTAGCTGATAAGTAAAATACCTATCCAGGCATTGTAAGATCTGGCATGCGTCAGCAACGCCTGGGCATAGGAACGCGCCCATAGTCTTCAGTTTAGATTCATGCAATTTGTCTAATCAGGTGTGTTAGCTATAGGGCTAGGAGAAGAGTGTCACACCAGTTCGCCCCCCTAGGACTGGAGTTGCCCATCCCTGATCCACAGCAACTCATCACATCTCATCACAGGTGACCGTAATGTCTGGAACGGATTAAATAGCATGGCATCGAAAACATCAAACACATAGTTTCCATTAGTTTGATACCATTCCATTCACTCCATTCCATCCATTATTATGAGCCGTCCTCCCCGCAGCAGCCTCCTGTGCATCTCATCCATTCCACACCTCTGACAACAGATAACACAGGGCTCTCCAACCCTGTTTCTGGAGGGTTACCCTCCTGTAGGTTTTTGTTACAACCCCAGTTGTAACTAAGCTGATTCAATTTATAAACTAGCCAATGATACAAATCAGGTGCACTAGATGATGGTTGGAGTGACAACCTACAGGATGGTAGCTCTCCAGGACACAGGGTTGGAGTGACAACCTACAGAATGGTAGCTCTCCAGGACACAGGGTTGGAGTGACAACCTACAGGATGGTAGCTCTCCAGGACACAGGGTTGGAGTGACAACCTACAGAATGGTAGCTCTCCAGGACACAGGGTTGGAGTGACAACCTACAGGATGGTAGCTCTCCAGGAACAGGGTTTGAGAGTCTTGACTTAGCATATAAAACACTCCATTTCATAGGAGCATAAAGGACACATTTAGAAGAAACAAATCATACTGTATTGGGGGAAAAAATGTTGTCTGACATTTTCAATGAAAAAGGGTTCCGGGGAGTAGAAAACTAGCATAGCATGTCGGAGCCTTTCATCATTTACAAGGGAAAGAGGAAGTTAACATGAACAATCAACACGACAAAATCAATGAAAACCTGGAGACTACAATCTAATCTTTCTTTTCACCGCTTTCTTCGCCTTGCAGGGGGGGGGGTGAGCATTAGTAAAGCCTCCCGCAAAACTATTAGTCCAAGCGCCCAAAACATTTATATTTACTTCTGAACAGGAGAGAGACGACATAAGACATCTTCCAGTCCCATTTATCTTTGGCAAATGAATGGTGGAGTGGACAGAGAAGAGGACAAGGGTGACATAGCTGCAGTCTGTACAGGGTTTCTGGGAAGAGTGGGGAGTGGGAGGCTTTGTGATACAGGAGGTATGGGGGGGGGGGGGGGGGCATCCAGAGTCTATCCCATCAGGCAGTACATGGGGCTCCTTTCCCTGTGTGCTGTCTGTCCCACGCTAAGCGTCATACTTCTTCCCTGTTCTGTGGATTTGGTGGAACAGTGTCATGGAGAACGCCATTCCCAGGAGCTGCAGAGAAGGAGAGGGAGAAAAATGAATTTGGTCTTTGAAGTCTCTATAAAGATGTTTTATCATTACTGTATCAAAGTCAGAGGACACAGTGAATGGTACAGTGCAGCCAGTTCTGAGTGATGTGAGCAAACTCCTGTGTTATGTACTCTGCTACACTAGGTGAAATACATTCACTGTTAGTGCTTCTGGGCTTGTGTTGAGTTTAAGACACTGAAGAAAAATCATCCAGCAGAGTTTGAAAACAACCCACATTTTCCTATTTCCAAACCATGGATAGAGATTGGCTCCCACCTCGCTCTCTCTCAGGCCGTCTTGAAACATCAAATATAACAACATGCCTCTGTATGTCACTGATGAAATACCGTGAGATAAGTGAGCACATTATGTCAATGAGGTAAATTATGAAAAAAAAGTTGATTCTTTGAAGTTTTCCATTAAGGAATAGCCTGTGATACGTAGGACTACTTTCACATCAAAGTCGGGAGGCTGATCCTAAAGCCATTATCTGAAGCAG
This sequence comes from Oncorhynchus kisutch, assembly GCF_002021735.2. Taxonomy (NCBI): domain Eukaryota; kingdom Metazoa; phylum Chordata; class Actinopteri; order Salmoniformes; family Salmonidae; genus Oncorhynchus; species Oncorhynchus kisutch. The sequence continues at coordinate 42,197,914 of NC_034177.2, forward strand.
TCAGGACTGGAGTGAGTAAAACTCTTTATTACAGAACATAACTGGGTTCAAATTATATTTGAAATATTTCAAAAACAACGTTAGCCTGCCCAGAGTGCCATATGGGCGGGGTTTGTGTTTTTTTGACTATTCCATTGGTTCCATCGTGCCAGGAAAGCTCAGTCAAGCCCAGATAAATTATTATAAATGATTTCAAGTAGTATTTGAACCCAGGTCAGTTACACATGCAGACCACACTTACTGTAGCCGGAAGTTAGCTCGCTAGCTACCGTAGGAAGTATTTTGCTACTGTGATTAGCATAAGCTGCTGCTGACTTTCCCTTTCGTTCCAGACAAACTTGGGTCCATATGCTTAGGGATACCTTCTTAAACTCCTGCCAGTCCCACCTAATATCTAGCACAGTGTGGTGAAAAAAGCTAACAGTTATTATACCAGGCTCTTGAGCAATGCCAAGCACACATCACAGATCAAACTCCAACCCCAACCCTGTCACACACAGACACACACCCTGTTCAGTATGTCTGCATTAGGGATGCACCTGTAGGGCATAGGCTTTGGATAGGATAGGGGGCAGCATTTGGAATTTTGGATGAAAAGCATGCCCAAATTCAACTGCCTGCTACTCATCCCCAGAATATAAGATATGCATAGTATTAGTAGATTTGGATAGAAAACACTCTGGAGTTTACAAAACTGTTTGAAACATGTCTGTGAGTATAACAGAACTTATGTAGCAGGCGAAACCCTGAGGACAAACCATTTATTTTTGAGGTCACTCTCTTTTCAATGTGTTTTCATTGGGAATCCAGATTTCTAAGGGACTTGCTTGCAGTTCCTACCGCTCCCGCTGGATGTCACCAGTCTTTAGAAATTGGTTGAGGTTATTCCTTTGTGTAATGAAGAAGTACGGCCATCTTGAACGAGGGTCACTTCATGTGTACTGTTTGATAGAGGCGCATGACCAGAAAGCATGCGTCAGTTTGTTTTCTTCCTGTATTGAACACAGATAATCCCGTCTTCAATTTTATCAATTATTTACTTTAAAAAATACCTAAAGTTGTATTACAAAAGTAGTTTGAAATGTTTTGGCAAACTTTACAGGTAACTTTTGAGATATTTTGTAGTCACGTTGCGCACGTTGCGGAACCGGTGTTATTCTGGATCAAACGCTCCAAATAAATGGATATTTTGGATATATGTGCACGGAATTAATCGAACAAAAGGACCATTTGATGTTTATGGGACATATTGGAGTGTCAACAGAAGAAGCTCGTCAAAGGTAAGGCATGATTTATATTTGTATTTCTGCGTTTTGTGTCGCGCCTGCAGGGTTGAAATATGTTTTCTCTCTTCTGGTTATGGAGGTGCTATCCTCAGATAATAGCATTGTTTGCTTTCGCCGAAAAGCCTTTTTGAAATCTGACATGTTGGCTGGATTCACAACACGTGTAGCTTTCATTTGGTATCTTACATGTGTGATTTCATGAAAGTTAGATTTTTATAGGAATTTATTTGAATTTGGCGTTCTGCATTTTCTCTGGCTTTTGGCCAAGTGGGACGCTACCGTCCCACATATCCCAGAGAGGTTTTTAACTCATGCGGACTCTCCCCAGCTTTCTCCAGCTTACTCTACAGAGCAAAGTAGAGGTCTGAAGGAAAGTCTATCTATGGTTCTAGGTTCCATATTTTGTTATTAAGCAGATAGGACAATAGTGTGAATACAGAAAAGACAGGAGTTTGAGTCAAAGGGCAGTAGGCAGTGGACCGGATTCAAACCCATGCCGGCACAGGGATACACGTGTGCCAACACTAACCGCTGGACCACACAGGCCATCTCTCTGCAGACTGCCTTTTAATGAGACCCATTTCTGCTACTCTCTCAGTAATGGGCTGGGGAATGTTAGGTGGTGGGGTCAGGCCAAAGGTCAAAGGAAAAGTAAACTATGTACAGTATATTATCCTTCTGCTGCTGCAGGCTCAGCCTTCTATATATCCTCATTATATCTCTCTCATTCTCTCTTTCTCTACTTCTCTCCTGCTCTCTTTCTGTCCCTCTCTCAAAAACACCCTATGCAACAGGCGTGTTTGGGATTTGATCATGTGTGTGAGCAGAGAGAGTGCAGACCAGCCCTGTGGTACAGTCTAAAATCATGGTGACAACTCTACTTCTATACGTTAAAGAGCTTGGGCTTTCCTGCCTCTGACACAGAGTAGGTAGGAGCAGAGCGGCAGCTGGAGTTAGACAGGTAGGCAAGACAGGAAGCGTAGACAAGGAGGCAGACAGGTTGGGAAGACAGGTGCTTTAGGGTAGTCAGAGAGACATACCACGAGAAAAGATAGTCATACAGGTACTTTATGGTAGACAGAGAGTCAGACAGAAAGGACAGACAGGAGGAACATAGGGATGCAGCATGCTGAGATCTCTTTATCAGGTCTTATATCACTTCCTGGTGTCTCTGGCTCCAGCGTTGGGCACAGAGCCAAGGTGCTTTGATTTTCTCAGACAGGACCAGGGAACACCAGACACCATCTTCGATATTTCAGTACGGCAGAATGTGTAGATACTACAACGCCCACTGAGCATGGACTTTATTACTGGCCTGTCTCTCACAGGGAGAGGGAGTGTATGGCTGTGAAGTTACACACACACACACACACACACGCTTCCTGGAGAGAGCTTGCTGCTTACCTGCACTACCAAGATGCACATGCCAATGGTTCCCATGAGATGCTTATTGTCATCGAGCCACTCCTCCACCTTCTCATAGCAGCCCTAGGGGACAGAGGGACAACAATAGAAGTGTGAGCGGACACTAGCACTTGACAGAGAGAGAGAGAGAGATATAGAAGAAAGAATAGAATAGGGGGTGATGGAGGAAATATGGAAGAATAGTAAGAGTCACTCGATGGAGATAAATAACGTTCTGTCAAAAACAGCAAATGGAAAACACTTTGGATCGTTCAATTTTGAATATGGCAAGACATTTAATATTTCGGACGCACAAGGTTGTTGGGGAGGAAAGATGGTAAAATCACTGAAGTGGCCCTTCTGTAGCTATCATCTCTGGTTCATGTATATTGTTAGATGTTATCAATCACAGGTTCATTCACAGGTCACTACTACTTGAAAAAGTTTGGCATGGGCCCTCAAATCCTGAAAACGTTCTACAGCTGTACCATTGAGAGCATATTGACTGGCTGCATCGCTGCCTGGTATGGCAATAGCACCGCCATCGATCGCGTGGCACTACAGCAGACAGCTTACTACATCACTGGGGCCGAGCTCCCTGCCATTCAGGACATCTGTATCAGGCGGTGTGGAAGGAAGGCCCGGAAAATCGTTTAAGCCATACACTCTACGAAATGTAAAACTATATAAAACTAAACATATTCACGTCACCAAATTATTGATTAAAACACACTGTTTTGCAATAAAGATCTACAGTAGCCTTAACAACACTCTGTAGGGTAACACCATGGTGTAGCCGGAGGACAGTCAGCTTCCGTCCTCCTCTGGGTACATTCACTTCAATACAAAATCTAGGATGTTCGTGGTTCTCACCCCTTTCCATAGATTTGCATAGTAATTATCAGAACTTCTGGAGGACATCCTCCAACCTATCAAAGCTCTTGCAGCTTGAACTGACATGTTGTCCACCCAATCAAAGGATCAGAGAATGAATCTAGTACTGAAAGCAAAAATACAGCTAGCTAGCACAGCAGTGCATAAGATTTGGTGAGTACTTGACTCAAAGAGAGAGAGAGACAATAGTTGAACAGTTTTGAGTAAATTATTTTTTTCAAAAAGGAAGGAGAAGCGAGAGAGTTAGCTACTGTGTATTTCATATTTGTTTCACTTTCCCTTACTTAGCTAGCGAATGCAGCTAGCTAGTTTAGCCTACTCAAACATCCGGCTCAAACAGAGAGGGATGCTACGTTAGTTAGCTAGCTGCCTATGGCTTTCCAACACTTTTACTCTGCCATGTCAAGGTAAGCTTTTGGTTGTATTAATTTCTTGCCACCAGGGCCTGTCGGTGTAACTGCTAACCTCCTTGCTGACTGTACACTGTACTGCATGATTGTTGCGGGTTTACTAACGTGTTAGTTCTAGTACCTATGTTGACTATGACGTTATAATATGGAGACAGCGATGTAGGCTGTGTGTAGCGGTCACAGACAGCTGACATGTTGTGCACGGAAGTCCACAAGCGAAGGGTGAGGAGGAGAGTGCATAGATGCGAGATGAAATGATACAATTACCAAAGGGATCATGCTACAGTATGTGGCTGCTATGAAAGTGAATTATGTTTGCGTGTGATCAGGGCTGTATTCATTAAATCAATTCTGTTGAAAAATGTTTCTTAAAAGGAAGCAAACGGAACGAAACGGGGATAAACATACCTGAATTTTCCCAATAGAAACTCTCGTTGCAACTGTTGGACTAATGATTACACCCTAGATCATCTAGATGCAGGCAAGGGTGTGCAAGGCAGTATTGAATGTGCCAATGTCTGTCAACTTGGTTACTCAAATTTCTCTCGACCTGTGCACCTAGTGTATGTTGTAAACTTGCATTCATAAGCTAGGTTGTAGCAACCTAATGATGAGACAACTCTGTAATGAAATTCTCTATTCAAATTAAATGTATTCTTATTATGATGTATTATTATAATTATGACATTGTGGCTGTGTTAACTAGTGACAACCATGTGGCGGGGAAGTTAGTGACAGTTTCAGCTGTTGCAATAGATGGGTTGGCTGACAATGTCACGAAAACAATGTGCGTGCTTCCATGGGGCAGAAGTCAGCTTTTGAGGTGTTTTGACTGATTTCATGTCAATGCTAATATGGCAAAAAATTCACTAGCTAGCGAACTGTAATGATGTATTTGAGAGACAAGTGGTCATTCTGCAAATGTATTGCCAACTAGTATCTAATAATAATAACAATTAAATAATAATAATATAATACATTGTTGTACATTGTTGTACAACTACTAATAGACCTAGAACGAATAATACAACTAGAACTATTAATACAACTAATAAAACTAAATACCTATAATATATAGTATACTGTACACACATACATACACACACATTTACAAGTATCTTCACATGGTGATGTTTGCATTAGTTAAAAACACAAACCGTTTGTTCTTAACATTTGAAAAGGGGCTTTTTTAAATTATTATTTTATTTCACCTTTATTTAACCAGGTAGGCTAGTTGAGAACAAGTTCTCATTTACAACTGCGACCTGGCCAAGATAAAGCAAAGCAGTGTGACACACACAACAACACAGAGTTACACATGGAGTAAACAATAAACAAGCCAATAACACAGTAGAGAAAAGAAAGTCTATATACAGTGTGTGCAAAAGGCATGAGGAGGTAGGCAATAAATAGGCCATAGGAGCGAATAGTTACAATTTAGCAGATTAACACTGGAGTGATAAATGAGCTGATGATGATGTGCAAGTATAGATACTGGTGTGCAAAAGAGCAGAAAAGTAAATAAATAAAAACAGTATGGGGATGAGGTAGATAGATTGGGTGGGCTATTTACAGATGGACTATGTACAGCTGCAGCGATCGGTTAGCTGCTCAGATAGTTGATGTTTGAAGTTGGTGAGGGAAATAAAAGTCTCTAACTTTCTATTGCAGAGATTTACATGGAACTCAAACCCATCTTTAGGCACAGGTTGAACACCTCTTATTATAGGGAATCTCCCATTCTGCGGTACAGAAATATAGGGAACATGTAGACCCTGAAGTTTTGTGCTGTAAAATCAAACTGCTGTTTTAGGCATAAAGCAAAAGTTCACACAGTGACCAAAATGCAAAGTAAGCAATGTTAGGCTACTTAAAATCAAAATGATGTTCAAAACAATACAAGCCTTACCTCCATGCACTTGCAAAGTAACTATTGTATAGTCATTTGAAATATATACTTCTTTTAGATGCACCTTTTGTCTGAGCAGAAAGAATCTGTGCACTCTTCGATTGGCACTAGAAGAGCCGAGTGAGTCCATGTTTACGTCATGCCACCCTCCGTCCTTGACTTTTCCTATATAAGTCTATTTAACTCACATATGTTGTAAAAAAAATATTTCGATATCACAAACGGAATGTGTTATAAGCAGATTTAAGAGGATTTCTTGTATTTATTTTCTTTGAGCGCAAAAAAATAACTTTTTCAAATCCTCCTACATAGTTACATGCAGGTAAAATGTTTTGATTTCTATATATTATCAGAAAGATCAGATTATGAGGTTACCAAAACCCTTACCATTGCCAAATAACTCTCAAAATTAAAGAGATAAGCTCTATTTCCCAATAAAATGTTTTCCAATGACAGCCACTGTTCCATGCACTCCAAACATGAGCATGTGCCACAGTAACGTAAACTATTGAAAATGCTATTGTGTTAAATTTTGTTGTTGTCATATTCTGATGTTACCCAAGACCTTCATAAACACAAAAAATATATATATTTTTCCGATACCATATGTGAAATGTATTTATTACATTGTTGGGTCATTGGGTCAAAGGGCCAGGCTTTTCTGGTGTTAAAATGCTCTTTGGTTTCCCATGCTTTTGACATTGATCACATTTGATTGTTTAATATATGACCTATAGGCCTCCAATTTATTCCAGAGGATCCACATCTCATGACAGTGACTGCCCTGTGTCCGCCTGGTGTCCAGTGTGCCCACTCACCCGTGTCCAGAACATGTTGGTGGAGTTGCGTCCGCACTCCTGGTAGTGCTCCTGGCAGCAGCGGTCGGGCACCACCTTCTCCTTGAGGGCCTCGTGCCAATCTGTGTACCCCACCACCCCACAGCACTTCCACTGCAGGACACACACACGGAGGGCGACGGCAGAAGTTAGTGCTACCTGTGCTACCCGTCCAAAGAGTCCTTAAAACAATTCTGATAAATACGTCAGTAGGTTAGTCTATTGTAATTACATATGTACGCTCCCTGTAAGATGCTGTCCCTTAAGATGCTGTATCTTAAGGAGCCCATAGCATATTCCAAGAAACAGTATGGATGTTCCATACCGGCTGTTCTGTTAATTCAACCATCCATGGTATTTACAGCAAAAATGCTTTCAGGCGAAGGCTTCGCTATAAATGCATTTATGCACTATCCTGAGGTGAACTTGAGTCCACATGAAAGTTATTTTGCTGTTTTACATGTGAAAGTGGATTGTTCACGAATGGTCATGATCCTAGAATGTCACATACTACATACCTCTGCTTGGATGATGTTCCATGCGTTCCTGAGGCCTACATTGTTGTCTGTGTTGTACAGAGACAAGCCATCCTTCAGGTCCTGCTTGGCATTCTCGCTGACCTGATGACAGATCACACAACACACAAACCTTGGTTAGATAGATGGCTCTAGGTGACCTAGAAATCTGTCAAACACATTGGATTATGCCGTATATCATTTGTTGAATCTGAAGGTTTGACTTTGACGTCGCTCGATTCCCTCCACTGAGCTTACATTTAAATATGCCTTTTGGCATAGCTATTGCGTTTTCCTCTCGACCGGATCTTAACAATACGATCAGTGCTCATGTCATTTCTAATGGATATAAATATTTCATCACACGTGTTAATGAGATTATTGCATACAATCTATGCTTGGCTGTTCCAGAGCAGCCGTGTATGCCTAGAGGGCTGGGAAACTACCATGGAAGATTGAAAGCGGTGTGCAGAGATGGGAGTCATTATATGGAGAAATGACACTGTGTCTGTAAGAGGAGTGCGTGCTGGTCTTACAGGACATAAAACAGGCAATTTGTTTCATATTGAAATCTTCAAGCATAAAGCAACTGTAATGTAATGTCTGTAGAAGTACAAGATGTCCCCCCATTGACATGAATGGCACAATAACCGTGGCAACGCTGTCAGTGGAAGTTACAACCCGCTGGGCACACCACGTCATTTCAACATGGAAATGTGGGTAATATTTGGTTGAGACGTTGATCAATGAGACTTGAACCTTTATTCCCCCACAACAACAACAACAAAAAACACAGAAGTTAGTTGAATTCCTAATGTGTTATCTATCACTATGCTTTCAACCATCTAAAAGGACAACCAAATTCCAATGGAAAAACCATGTCTGATTTTTTTATTCAGTTGTCATCTAAATGTGTTATTCCTGCGCTTTCAACCATTTAAAAGCACAACAAACAAATATTTTGTATTTATACCTCAGCTTTCTCACTGTGCTTCATCACAACCAAATGACATGTACATTGCTGTTGATATTGCATTGAAAATACATATTGCCAAGTGATCGATGCTGTTTGAGATTCTGCACAGATTATTATAGCAAAAGATCTCCACAGACCTGCAACCTTTGAATGCTATCTTGAACATGCACTCTTTCTATGATTAGGCCTACATTAGAAAACATTTATAATTACAGTAACCTCAAAATGTGGCTATGGATGTGTTACTCATTTTAAGGTTGAATAAATACTGTTTTATTAGTTTGTAAGAACCTAACTTTAGGCTATTTACTGTCTTACAAAAGTCATATCGAATTGTGTTTGGTTACTCAACCAAATATCAACATTTACCCATGTCTGGCCCATGTCTGTCATGGCCACCTGGCCATGCTGCTGTTCCAGTTTCAACTGACCTGAGCCCTAGGACCATGCCCCAGGACTACCTGACATGATGACTCCTTGCTGTCCCCAGTCTACCTGGCCATGCTGCTGCTCCAGTTTCAACTTCCACCTGACTGTGCTGCTGCTCTAGTTTCAACTGTTCTGCCTTATTATTATTCGACCATGCTGGTCATTTATGAACATTGAACATCTTGACCATGTTCTGTTATAATCTCCACCCGGCACAGCCAGAAGAGGACTGGCCACCCCACATAGCCTGGTTCCTCTCTAGGTTTCTTCCTAGGTATTGGCCTTTCTAGGGAGTTTTTCCTAGCCACCGTGCTTCTACACCTGCATTGCTTGCTGTTTGGGGTTTCTGTACAGCACTTTGAGATATCAGCTGATGTACGAAGGGCTATATAAATAAATTTGATTTGATTTGATTTGATTTAAAATCAGTTTTTTTATGTTAAATATTAAATCATCACTGTATGTCTAATAAATCAATGTGCATTTATTTCATGAAAATAACTCCAAATATAATATTATATCATTTATTTTCATGGGCCTCATTTAGCCATTGAAATACTGATCGTGTGGGCATGTTGATACATTTATTTACATACACAGCCATAATTGGCGGATAGGATCGTCTAGAGTCTAGAGAGCATGGGTAGGCAACTAGATTCACCCACAGGCCGATTTTTGTCTGAGATTATGGTTGGGGGGCTGGAAAATTATAATAATATTTTGTAAACTGCAAATTGACAACAACTAAGCCCAAAAATATATTATATTTGAAAATAACAATTTCATAGCTTGACTACATTGAGACATACATTTTATTTGTGGGAATATATTTACTCAATTCCAAAAATCTTTTTGATGAATTCCTGTTGATTTTTCAGTCATTTTTTATACAAAAATACAAAACAAATACAGGGGAAAAGAAATCACGTTTTTGACTGCACTGGCACTTTAAGGGAAATGTATCTAATGCTTGGATAGTTTTATCTGAGCCACTGGCTTAATCCTATTCTTTAAATTACTACTTAGGGATTTTGGTAATTAGGCCCTTTATCGACTTCCCCAGAGTCAGAGGAACTTGTGGATATATTTTTTACGTCTCTGCATGTAGTTTGCTAACTAGCGCTAGTGTAATTGATAACTAGCATTAGCACAATGCCTGGAAGTCTATGAGTATCTGCTAACGCTAGTTAGTATTGGCTTGCGAAACTACCTCCAACTTCCTTCATACTGGACACAGAGATAAACATGGTATCCATGAGTTCATCTGACTCTGGGGAAGTAAGTCGATAAAAGGCCCCATTGCCAAAATCACAAAACTTTTTTTTTGTTTAGTTAGAGACGTGAATCAAACATATAATTTGTTAACTTGTCGACAAGTTAATAGGCTATTTACTACATTTCAAAAGTGATCTAGATTTGTGTTTGGTTGTCAATGCAACAAAATATCAACATTTGAAGGAGATGTATATTTTGTTCCACTGACTTAGTCTGGCTTTAATTCCATTTTGTCTACAAATTAATAATTGATATGCTGGATTCAAGTCTCAACCAAAAACCTAAGTTAAAGAATATGACTAAATCAAATCAAACTTTATTTAAAGGGCATCTGGTGATATTTAGTTGCGTTGACAACCAAACACAATTCAATATCCAGTTTGTCTACAAATGAATAACTGATATGTTGGATTCACGTCTCCATCTCAGAATCCAAGTTAAAGAATAGGATTAAATCGAAACAAGTCAAACTTGATTTAGTCCTATTCTTTAACTTAGATTTTTGGTTCAGATGGTGATGCGAATTCAACATTTGAATGATTAACCTGAAGATTAAATGAGAAATGAACCAAAGGTTGAAACCCCAGGACACATATTGTCTGTTTTTAGTTGAACCCTGGGTTGAATTGAAACAGCTGTTGATGACTTTGCAAATGTGATATACGCCTAAATAGTCTCATTGATGATACAGTATATGACTTATAAAACATGGTTACATTTAATTTGCTCTGTTATACCTACCCTTTGGAATGACTTCGATAGCGACAGTGAGATCTCTCAATAATCATTCTCACGATAGCACACTGGCAGTGGCGATTTTAGCATGTAAATCTTGGTGGGGCAAACAAACACAAACATTTCCAGGATGCATGTGAGCAAAGTCACTACACAACACAAAACTAAACAAATACCTTAATTGCACTATAACGGTGACAAAGGGTGCCCATAAACTGTTAGGGCCTACACAAAGCTGTCCCAACAGCAGTCCCAACACCTTAACACTGCTACACCTGGCTATCAGCGGAGCCTTGTCTGGCAGCAAAACAGTAATTCAGCCTCATTTACTGCCTTTTAAAAAAACATAGCAGATATGGCTGACTTGGTTAAACAAATGTGGTTTCTACTGACAATTGAGATGGACAAGCTATGGCATAAGGGGACGACAAGCGGATAAGAGGCAATCCGTAGTTTCGATTAAGACATTAATGAGCGAGCTAGGAAGGAAAAAGTCAATATAACTATTTGTTCAGCACTTTTGAAATGTACAGCGACAGAATTCAGAACATGGGCCGTTCTTACAGTATTCTCCCTGTACACCAAGTCAGAACCGTAGGATAAATAAAGGGGGCATATAAGCAGACAATGAAAGCTCTTACAATATTAGATGATTACAGGGTCAACTAGAGAACATTGCCAACCCCTATGCTCCGTATTGTCCGCTGGCAGCCCCACCACCACATAAAGCACTGAGCTAGGCTGAAACACCTGCATTTTGCAGCTGCCTTACTCAAGAAAACAAAAAAGAGACCAGGTTTGTATGGAGGCTTTATTTAACTCAATGATTTTTTAAATGTATTTTACCCTGTTTGCAAACTGATATGTGACACGTATTGATGCAAAATTAACATGCAAACAGGCAACCCCCCCCCCCCCCCCAAGAAAATGTATTTGATATTTTTTTGCAAAAAATGTAGGGATGAAAATAGGTGGGGCTCTGCCCTGAATTACGGGTCGCCACTGCACATTGGTAGTAGTCAGTGACAAATATCAAAGCTGGGCTTGGTTAAAACCCCAGATTTGAGACTAAATGGATAGCTGTAGATAAATCAACTCTGCAGCAGGAGGTGCTGCCCAGCCTGTTGTTTTTTCAGATAGTGGATACAACGTTGAAGAACTGACATTGTTTCAAAGGTAAAAATTCAACATCATTTATACAAGGTTTGTCTATGTTGAAAATTGGTTACCATAATGACATAATCCTGCGGTTAAAATTTCACACATAAAATAACAGTTTACGTTGATTCCTTTTTGCAAATCCAATGTATTTTCCACCTAGATTCCACGTCACAATATTGAAACAACGTTGATTTGACCAGTTTGTGCCCATTGGGAAGGAGATGCAGTATGCCTGTCCTCTCTGATCTACACTCTTACATGAAACACTAACAGACTAATGTGCCTCTCCTCACTAATCTACACTCTTAGATGAAACACTAACAGACTGACTGGGGAGAAGTTGTTATTATAGAGGGGCTTGCTGTATAGCAAGAGGGGATAATTATTATGGTTCAGGCATCAAAATACACTTCTGGCTCGACAGGAATTGAGCAGCTAAAGAATAACAGTTATAATGACACTCGGGTCTTGCTGAGGACATTCAAATATCAGATTCCCCTTTTGAAAGACCAGAAGAAGCCCTCTTATATTCAGTGTCACAGTGAGCGAAACACAGCAAAACTTTTGAACTTGTTTTTCTCAAGAGGTGATTCGCTATCGGTCTGGAAAAAACCCACAGAATTTCTCTACCATAAAGGGCGTAAGTAAACTATTTGCTGAATTAATCATAAAAGAGGAATACACTTTTTCAGGATAATTATAATTTCACAAAAAAAGGCTAAGTAATTATTCATTATTCATAACCCACTTAAATTCTCCCAAACTTTTTAAATAAAATGTGCATCATTTCAAATCATCATTTTTTTTCTCCCAAAGTGGAGCAGTGTATCTGTATTGTTCCTCATCAGCGTGATGGCATCGTCATATCTGTCAATGTGCAGGGAAATGAGATGAAGAGCACCATAATCTCTCTGCCTCTCTCAGTCCCATCTCCATCTCTCCTCTCCTCCACGAGTCTCTCTCTCTCCTCATTACTCCTCCTCACAGCCACACAATCACAGGAGAGAACAGGGGACCAGTCATCTTCTGAGCCCAAAAGCCCATTTTCTTTCTTTCCACCCTCCCTCCAACGTACGTGTGAGAGTCTTCGATATGTCTTGAAATGCAACATAATGATCTAGATTTTACCACCGCTAACGAGAGGCACAGAAATGACTATGAAACAAACGACAGGCTTGATCTCTCACTGCTTTGACCTATTTTTCTCCCTTTGCGGCAGAAATGGATATAAACACTTCTTTTGTGTGAGATAGTTCTCATAACATGCTCGAATCAAGTAAGTCTATGCAGATGGCAAAATTGTTCTCTGATAGCAAAACTATGCCGTTCTTAGAGAAAACTCATCACTCATTAACTTTCCTCAGAACCTGTCAAAATGCATCAACAGAATATCTCAAGGAGATATATTGACAATATGATATATTGAGTGTAAAATCTCTCTCATTATGGAGCACGCTGCTGGCTTCATTTGAGCTGCAGATCCACCTGCATCAGCAGAATGGGATGAGAGAGAGAAGCCAGCCGTTGCCCTGATCCTGTCCACATTCTGATTGTGCCCACATTTGTCATCAAAAGACACATTGTGATCTGATTGGGATTAGATCTTCCTGACCACCTCAGGAGGTAGTCGAAGACGCATCTTGTACGGATATCCTTGAACTGTAAACAAATCCGGAAAGGGAAAGCATATGGTAAACATCACGGTTGTATCGCCCTGACAAAAATGACACCGGCCAGTTGAATTAGATCATGGTCTTCATTAGAAACCGACGGATCAGACGCCACAGTCCAATACCATGTCCAGCTCTGAATAACATGGGGCATATAGAAATACATATATTTCTGAAGAGATATCATCCCGAATGAGAGAAAGTGTTCTACAGTTCCCATGTCCAATGCCAGCGCAAAATCTAATATTTGAAAACATTGTAGGCTACAGAAAGGCCAAGGATTTTACTAGCAGAATCTATGCATTGGGGATGCATGCAGGGACGGACTATGATGGCGTTGCAGTAGAAGAGCTCAGTGCATGGCCAGGTATAGTGTGTAGTTGACTGATTTTTCACCTGTACCTTTAGATCTAGCCAGAATGTACAGGTGGTGAATAGTCTATTCCAGTTTCATATATCAGATTTGAAAATTATACGTTGGTATTATAATACAATCCTCAATTTTATTCTATTCTATTCTCTGAATCTTTGAGCATTTTCCAGCTATCAAAAAAGTGCAGAAGATGTGCAAACAGGCGCATAGCTTCCTGTAAGCACAAGAAAGGCCACTGTCCAAAATAATGTAGGCTTCAATACGAAGGACTCTTTAGGCTACTTCTAGATAGCCGATTTATTCATCTATAAAGCCATGTGCTTTACATGCTCCTTTGCAGTTTTTATCGATTGACACTTTTATTCCTGCATTTTCATAATTTGACCATGCGTCTTGCTATAGGTTATCGTCAAGGTTCCGTTAGCAACTTATCAGTCACTGATCAATGATTTGGAGGAAACTAAACCACGGTCATTCTCCCAGCATGTCACTCTTTCCCCTTTGGTACCGTTTAGGCCTATAGCCTATTAAAGGATATTTACAGTACAAGATTTCAATATAAAGACAACGTCATCCATGCGTAAAGAACAACCCTGTCTCGACCTGTTTGAATAATGCGTTGTGCCATTCAGGAGATGCACTTTGTAGCCTACTCTAACTTAACCTGTTTATATTTTTACTGTGTGTATTAGGGCTCCCGGGTGGCGCTGCATCTCTAAGGGACTGCATCTCAGTGATAGAGGCGTCACTACAGACCCTGGTTCGATCCCGGGCTGTATCACAACTGGCAGTGATCTGGAGTCCCATGGGACGGCGCACAATTGGCACAGCGTTGTCCGGGTTAGGGGAGGGTTTGGCCGTCATTGTAAAATAAGAATTTGTTCTAAACTGACTTGCCTAGTTAAATAAAGGTAAAATAAAATAAATAAATGGCTAATTTAGGAAAGGGACAATTTTAGCTAGCTAGCCACTGGAGGACAACAACAACAAGATTCAAGATGACGTATTTCTCTTGATGCGATGCGATAAGAGTGAAGCCAAATCCAAACTGCATCCCGCTGACACTTTTTTTTGGTGCGCCAGGACCAGTTGAGCTCACTCAGTTTATCTCAACGCTGATTGGGTATTATTGTATGCTAATCTAGGGAGACCAAATGCTTCCTGGCTTCCCTTCCATTCAATGCTACAATGTCACTCTTTTTGACCAGACCGCATCAGATACATGGCCAGCAAATACAGAGACAGAGGGGTGCTGTTTCGCTCGCTCGGATGCTTTCTCCGGTGAGATACATTCAGCCTTACAAAATTGAAGGGAAATTCTGAAAACACAGGGTACATTTTTTGAGGAAGCCTGCCTTCCCTTGGCAACCATGAATACACGCCACTACTGCTGTCAGAATGGGGCCCTGGGCCAGTGTGAGAGGGAGGAGCACTAACACCCCCTGCCTACTAATGACCTACAGACCTGGGGGGGATGTCTGGCTACTCTGACTCCTTTGTCATGGAACACCATGCTTCTCCTCTGTGATGGAACAATGGCTTTCTCTTTCTGGGACTTGGGTCACGATGGCCACGTGAATGCAAGCAGATGTCAGAATACATTCTTAGTGTCAATGCTTTATAAGTAGAATATAATGTTTGAAAATAAAAAATAAAAAATATACGAACAGCAATGAACGGGTGTCACAGGATGACAGACAAAAAGGACACAAGATCCGTTGGATAACAAAGCAAGAGCTCTATCATGTAGGAACTGTCTTCCTTTACGTGCAATCATGAGTCTAAATACAAAATCTGGACTGAATCTGACGATTGGTTCTGACAATGATTGCAGATGATTTTGAGCATTAGTGTTACATACAGGGCTTTCACTACTGTAAGAGCATCTGCTAAATGACTAAAGTGTAAAAATGTAAATGTATTCATACCCCTTGACTTATTCCACATTTTGTTGTGTTACAGCCTGAATTCAATATTGATTAAAAACATTTTTCTCACCCATCTACACACAATACCCCATAATGACAAAGTGAAAACATATTTTTAGAAATGTTTGCACATTTATTGAAGATGAAATACACACATATCTTATTTACATAAGTATTCACACCCCTGAGTCAATACATGTTATTTAAAATACCCTTGACAGTGATTACATCTGTGAGTCTTTCTGAGTAAGTCTCTAAGAGCTTTGTACACCTGGATTGTACAATATTTGCCCATTATTCTTTAAAGAATTCTTCAAGCTCTGTAAAATTGGTAAAACCATAGTCTTGCCATAGATTTTCCAGCAGATCTAAGTCAAACTGTCACTCTGCCACTCAGGAACTCCAGTGTAAATTTGGCCTTGTGTTTTAAGTTATTGTCTTGCTGAAAGGTGAATTAATCTCCGGTGTCTGATGGAAAGCAGACTGAACCAGGTTTTCCACTAGGATTTTGCCTCTGCTTATATATATATATATATATATATATAGAAAAACTCCCTAGTTTAGAGATGTACCATGGGCCTACACACTGAATTTGGAGGACAATCTATCCTGAAGGACTTTATGGGTCCTTGAGGCAAATGTGTGCAGCATGAAGTCTCTAGGTCAAATGGGGAGGCGGATATGAGGGTTTAAGAGAGACTGCTGATAACGGCGCCACCTATAAGCCAATCGGTGCCATTCTTTTTGACCAAGTTACTCATGGCCTCATGTTACTCATGGCCTCTAAGTTACCAATCTCTGAGTTATTTGACCATTTCAAGGGGGGAAAAATCCAAGATTAACAATATGTTTCACAGCTTCGCTGTGAACCCTCTACGAGTCCCTAAGTAGGTGGATCACTTGAGAGCACATTGCCTGACATGTTTACACACATGAAGTGACATGTTCACATGCCATGCTTTTCTCATTTGTGGTGCAGGGAATTACAGCCCCAGCATTGACTTATTTGTAGAAAAGATAGCTCCCACACACACAACATCCCTTTTTTCAAGTAATTTCACCAGATGGTAATTGAAAACAAGAATTAAAAACTCTAAATGACATAGCTCGCTAAACCTGGACAAATGAAGTTACATTAAGATAAAAATAGCTACAAAAATAGCTTACAACAGCTTTTTATGTATTTACCACACATCTTACAGCTTACTGTGACCTTGAGGTGCCTTAATGCTTACTGAGGGAGAACTGTGATCAGACAACATTTCTTAGAGCTCCACACTTTCAAATCCCCACTGTCAAATCCTACTGTAATCCCTTCAACCTGTTTCTCCTGACCTGCTCCTGTAGCATATGCTCTATCTACAGGTCACTGAATAGTCCGCTACCTGGCCAGGGCTGCTACGGAGCACACCTGGGTTCAAATACTATTCAGAATTTTAAAAATACTTTTAGCATTTGCTCTAGCCTGCCATTAATTGCCAGATGGTTTTGCCCTTTTGTTACTATTCGATTGGTTCCAATGAGACAGGCAAGATCAATCAAGCCCAGATAAAGCATTTGAAAATGATTTCAAATAGTGTTTGAACCCAGGTCTGCGACTGAGACACAGCTACACCACCTGGGACACTCTAGGACAGATGCCCATGCTAAGAGCTGACACAGCTACACCACCTGGGACACTCTAGGACACAGACAGACAAGCGTGGGTGCCCATGCTAAGAGCTGGCACAACAACACTCAGCCAGGCTGGGTCCTCCATCGTATCAGTCACATGGGTTGAATTGGGACTGAGCGTCCCATTTCCAGTGCTCACTTGTCACCAGATTGGTTCCTACTGTATGTTTGGAACCTGTCCCAGTGCATCACCCAGCGTCCTTTCCCAGTCCTCACATACAGTAAGACAATCAGCCAGGCTGTGTCCCATCCCATATCTGTCACATAGTTTGGAACTGGTCCCAGGGCCCCGCCCTCACCAGTCCACATAAAATGCCTCCTAACGCTAATGCTAATGGCTATGCTAGCCAGCCAACCAGATGAAGGTGTAATCCAGGTAACCATGAATGAACTATTTAGCAGTCTTATGGCTATTTAGCAGTCTAATGGTTTGGGGTAAGAAACGGCCTCGGAGCCTGTTGGTGCTCTGGTACTGTTTGCCGGACGCCATCAGTGGTAACAGTCTATAGCTTGGGTTGCTGGACTCTTTGGCAATTTTTCGGGCCTTCCTCTGGCACCACCTGATATAGAGGTCCTGGATGGCAGGGAGTTCACCCCCAGTGATATACCCTGTGTAGAAGTTTGCGATCAAGGATGGTGCATTTTCCATACCAAGAAGTGATGCAGCCAGTCAAGATGCTTTCGATGGTGCAGCTGTAGAACCTTGCCAAATCCTTTTAGGGAGGGCGGTTGGCACTATTTTTCGTTAAAAAAAAGAAGTATTGCTGCAATTATACATTTGAAATTTGTAATAGAAATATATATATTTTAAAGTAGCTCACCCAGAATGAGGTCACAGCGCTAAAGAGGGATGGGTGTAATCTGGTCTCTGGCCTTGCCATCTACTGTAGTCAGATAGTGGGTCATTGCAGGGCCAGTAGTAGAATACTGGAGTAGAGATGAAGCCTGTGATTGCTTATAGAGCACTGTTATAGAGCACTGCTTATAGAGCACTCTGTGGTGGAAAGAGGCGTACCTGTGTCTCTGCCATACCTGGAGGCAAGACTTCCACTGCAGAGCAACCATGGGAGGAGGGGAAGTTATTAGCCTGAAATCCAAACTGATATGCTATGTTTCACTGGTGAAATGTAGCATAACAGTTAGATTCCAGGCTAGAAAGGTAGTCCAGTAAATTGACATATTCATGATCATTAGAGCATAATCACACATGATTTAATAATATTGAAATCTCAATTTTGGAGCCTCTATTAATAGACTGCCAAATGCTGCCAAAGTGTCTGTGATTTCTAGATCAAATAGTCTTGGTAAATTAACAATTCCATCTTTTGGGGATGTGGAGAGCCTAACACGGCATACTATATTTAGTCTCTCTCTCTCTCTCTCTCTCACTCTCTCTCTCTCTCTCTCTCTCTCTCTCTCTCTCTCTCTCTCTCTCTCTCTCTCTCTCTCTCTCTCTCTCTCTCTCTCTCTCTCTCTCACTCACTCACTCACTCACTCACTCACTCACTCACTCACTCACTCTCTCTTATTTATATATATATAAATATAAATGAATGAATGAATGAATGAGAGAGAGAGGGAGCGATGAAAGCGCAAGAGCAATATGTTCAGGGCCTGATCTCCATTCAGTTCTCAGATACAGTAGCCTTCAGGTATGGGGTTAATGCCACAAATTAAATTATAATTAAATTCCCTCTCCCGGTCAATTTAATTAAATTACAATTCTAGGTAAGTCTTTGAATTCAGAGATAATTATATTTGTCTCAATTCCAATGTTAGATAAAACAAAACAAAAAACATGTTTTAAGTGAGAAAAGGTATTTGTCTGAAGCTGAAAAGGGAACTCACATGAACATCACAATGCCTATTCCACCCATGCCCTACCAAGGTTTTCCAGCACACAGCTTTGACCTATTACAGTAGCTATGTTGTTATTGTACTTCAAACTATGTGTAGGCAGGCTGCTTAGGATTCAAAACTAAATACAAGTACAAACATAACATTAAGCTACACATTATTTTGACAGCGTTAATAAACTGTCCCTCAATAAGCACAGCAATTGATAAAACAGGACCATGTTTGAAACAGTAGTTCTGAGCTTATGTCAATATTACTCAGGTAAGCTAACAGCTACAGAAATCAGGAATGCAGACAGGCTTGATCTATCTGAGCTAATGTGTCCTAATGTGAGCTAATGTTGTTATATTGGGCACCTACTGACCAAAAAAGGATGTTATTATGATTTTTTTTTCAATACCATGTTTTGCGAAAATAAAGGTTTAAGAAAAGACAGGCATAGACCACATTACTACAAGACAAAACAGCTCAATCAAGCCAGATGGCTTGCTTTCATTTAATTAAAAGCATGAGAAGGTAACGTAATGGGATAATGTTTTACTGTGGTGTGTGAAGAATCCAATACTTTACATTGCATGCGGTACAAATCACATTATTGTGGAAGCACCTCCTCTAAGAGCCTGAATTAGGCTGTTTGAGAAGGTTTGAATCCTAAGCAGCCTGCCTACACATAGTTTGAAGTACAATAACAGCATAGCTACTGTAGTAGGTTAAAGCTGTGTGCTGGAAAACCTTGGTAGAGCATGGGTGGAAAAGGCATTGTGGTGTTCATGTGAATTTCCTTCATTTTCCGGCTTCAGACCAATGCCAATTATCACTTAAAATTCAGTTTTTCATTATTAATTTCCATGGTTTTTACACCGTAAAGTGATTATGCAACATTATTACACAACATTATAATACATGCTCTCCTTGTGAACCCTCACAATATTGATTTTATTTATAGACAAGATTCCAGCTCATAATCCTACTGAAGAATTGTCAAGAACAAGGAAGCAAAGCCTAAAGAAAATATTTACTATGCGATTAAACAATGTAGCTGGCTAGATGACTATAGGAGCGCAAAATATGGATTAATTGTTTTCAATGGAAGGGTTCTTAAAAGTTCTCTCTCGCTAAGGCGAGCTGTTACCGTGAATATATCATAGTCATCCTCCTCGGTGTGTCAAATGCAAGCTGATTTGGAGGAAGTCCATCTGAATGTTCCCTGGGACAAAGGTGGTCTACTCTGACATCATGCAGTGAGATGTTCCAGTGGGAGGAGGACATCAACAAGCGCATAGAGATGGTCTAGTGTTCTGTCAACCAGCTGGTGTTTGCATTTCTCTGTGACAGGCACATGCCCACACAATCTGACACTTTGCCATAAAATCACTGTGTCCCTGGGTAGTCCCGTAGGGCAGGGTTTCCCAAACTCGGTCCTACATCATTATACTGAGACCGTGTCAAATGTTAAAAGGATGTATTTGGGTGCTTTTGTTCATGTCTTTCGCGTCTCCTGATACTGCACAATGAGCAAAGAGGAAGTGAATCGCAGCTGGGGTAAGTTTGTCAAAAACAAGACAAATCACACAAAAAAAGTGTCGGACCCTTATATAACATGCCATTTACAAACAATTGAGATTTACTTCAGTAATAGGACAATTATCCTTTAAGTAACCGCCTGTCCTTTGTAACTATACCAAATGTAACATATCATACTGATTTCAGGGTCCTGGATTTGCATTTACTATGTTACATCTAGTCTATGAGACCAGGTTGGCACACAGCAGGTCACGTAAGCAAGCAATGATCCTGATGTTGTTTTAACCCGGTCCAGCGTGTGGAGCCCCTGACTAAATTTTACTTCTGGAATGGCGATTTCAGATTTTCTGTGAACACACTGAAAAGGAATTTGACACTGTGTTGATCAGTCGGCACGCATTTGTATTATAAATGTTAAGACGGCAGGAGAGGGAGTTTATGCCGAAGCTGGAATTTATTCTACAGGTGTTTTAAACAGCGATGCTGTCAGTCTAAGCACGCACAACTGAGGTTCTGTTTACACATACTTTTGGGGTTCAACCATTTACTATATGTGGTTCAACATAGCTAAATTATTGTTTCTTAACAAAGCAATTTGTTTTCTTAGCTTTGGTTTTTATAGTGGTCTTGGTTGTTCTTAGTCGAGGAAATGTAGCGTAGCTAACTGCAGGGTTTGCCCTGTCTGAAATCTGTCTACCTCGTCTTGATGTTACCATAGCTTGGTCTGTGCAATGCAAATGAACCTGATTAGCATGGCAGTTTCCCAAAGATTGGTGAGTTTAAACTTAATGTAACTAACTAGAAAGTATTATATATTGTGGTGCATGAACTGGCCATACAAGTTAGCTAACACTACACTCTTAAGTTGGCTAAGGTTACTTAGCTAGCTAAAGTGAATTGGCTATCATAGCAGCCAAGGACGTCCGCATGATTATTTTGTGCATATTTGTTTGTGCTGTGATTACACACAAGTGTCTAGATCAGCAGTTTACACATGATGACTTTTGCCTTGTATGGAAAAACTTATTTGGCAAAATATAGCTAGCTAGCTATCCTCGC
This sequence comes from Oncorhynchus kisutch, assembly GCF_002021735.2. Taxonomy (NCBI): domain Eukaryota; kingdom Metazoa; phylum Chordata; class Actinopteri; order Salmoniformes; family Salmonidae; genus Oncorhynchus; species Oncorhynchus kisutch. The sequence goes on from NC_034177.2 coordinate 42,219,829, forward strand.
TTGTTGGTTAGCTACCTAGCCAACGTTAGCTCTTATCTTTTGGGTGTACCGTTAAGTTAGTTAGATACTTAGCTAATCAAAATATCAGTTTGCATTTATTGATTAACCTCAGCTAGCTATTTACAGTAGCCTAGGTTTGTTCGCAAAAACGTCTTGTGACTGGTAGCACGATGCAAGCAGCTGTGTTGTTGCCGAGCAACCAACCAGGAGTTAGAACTCTTGAGTTTCGGCTGAAAAAGCTACAAATCAAATCAAATTGATTTATATAGCCCTTCGTACATCAGCTGATATCTCAAAGTGCTGTACAGAAACCCAGCCTAAAACCCCAAACAGCAAGCAATGCAGGTGTAGAAGCACTACAAAAAGGTATCACATTGTTGTTTCTTAACAGACGGAAATGTGCACGTGAGAGCGATAAATTATACATTTAATAAAAACTGTTGCACCTACAAACTTAGTTAATACTGCATTTTTTAAGATCAATAGTAACTTTATGGACGCTGTCTCGTTTTAATCCGACGTTTCGAATTTGAGCCAGGTAGGCGCTAACGACCCTGTTAACCTTTTCACGTTTGAGTTCCAAATGTCTCTAACGGTCGCCAGAGTGTGAGTTTTTATGCACGTGACGTAAGAGTACACTCACTGTTCAAAAATGTGATTGTTATGCAACAGGACAGTTAACCCACGCTGCCACTAAACCAAGGCACCGCTGTCTACTAATTATCTATAGGCTTCAATTCAATTCGTCAATTTCAAATTATTTTCTAACAAGTTTTATTTTCTAACAGTTTGAATTGAGGTGTGTTCTGCCTCCTCATTAATTCACATAAGAAGTAGCCCATTTCACTGTTGGGGTCAATTTATGTTTGAGGCTTTACTTCTCTCTTCGACTAGAGCCAAAACACGTCCCCAGTATTTCCCCAGATTTAGTATGCAGACATTAACACATCTATAGTCAGAACAGGCCTTCCACAAACTTTCCCCCCTGCGACATTTTCTGGCTGGCACCCGCATTGCCTTCATTATTTTTTCTTACAAATAATAACATTGGATATGTGTGCGTTCCTATCAAAGTAAATGCCTTATTTTCTGTATATCGTGTTGTCGTTTCTACTGTAGAATATCATATGTACAGTATGTATGGAGCATAACGTATTTACTGTTTTATTCACATTTTCAAGTACTGGTGATAAATCATGCATTCCAATTATTGCATAGGTTGTAATGGACACATGTGTAAAATACTTTTTTACTGATTAAGATGAGCTAATGCTAAGCTATTTGCCAGCTATGTGTGGCGCCATGTTTATTGGCACCATACAGTGGTTGTCAAATAAGCGTCTGTCAGACCAAAGCTGTTGTAACAAAATGAGGTGATGGGATGGTTCACTCGACTGACTTATGGTGTTTTAAAGACAACAGGATCTCTGAAAAATCAAATCATGACACCAGTGATCTTCAGGTTGGAAAACTGGAGTTCCCAAGTTGGAATTACGAGTTGGACAAATGTTCAAAGCGAGTTCCCAGTTGTCTTGAACGCACTGAAGTCGGGAGTTGGAGATCCGAGTTCCCAGTTGTTTTGAATGCGGCATCAGACTATGGTACCTCAGGGTTGCCTGCTCAGACCCCCTTTCCAGGGGTTTTATTTTTTATTTAGCTTTTAAATACTATGATGCCCCCCATCATAGTAATATTTCCTGCATCATACCCCCCCCCAAGATATCTTCCCCCATGGATTTGAAAACCCTCTACAAATGAAATGAACTCCCCCACAAACCCCCCTAAAATGGTTTCTTCCATATCGGGCAACCCTGTTTAGCTTTGGCGCTACGGTTAGGCTAGGCAGTAGGATTGCATTTGGGGTGATCTGTGAGGTAATCATTTTATTAACTTTGTGATTTGTCAAAAACTGTGAACGACTTGTCAAGTCATGTGCTCCGGTTCTTGTAAACAGTGTAACGAGTACATTGAAGATTTGGAAATATACTGACAATTGGCCAAACTAAATTAATATTTTTCAGGCAATGACTTTGACTTTGTTTATTTCCGTCTTATAGTGAATGGCATTCTGGGATTAGTTTTTGCTTGCCAAACATAAACAAACATGGCTACCATCACATAACTGCTGTTACATCTCTTTTCTAAACAATGCTAGCTTTCTCCCTTGTGCTCACCAGAGATGTGGTACATTGTGAACAAGTCTAGCTGTTAGGTCGCTAACTTATGTTTAGTTTTTTTGTCAGCGCAACCAATTATTTAGGCTGGTTAATGGAATGAGTTTGGCTGCGGATGTGTTCCGTGTGATGCTTGGATGATGAAGTTCACATATATATTTTACAGTAAAAGGTGAAATTTTGGAATAAAGTTGTGAAGACCTTTATTTTCCATCAGTACAAAACATTGTTTAGATGCTTTTATTAGACAACAATGCTTTTTAGACGTGTTTGTTGCATAATTCGTTATGTTGCTCCTGTTCCAATTACATATTTGCAGGGACCTGTCACGACTTCCGCCGAAGTTGGTCCCTCTCCTTGTTCGGGCGGCGTTCGGCGGTCGATGTCACCGGCTTTCTAGTCACCACCGATCCATGTTTCATTTTCATTTGGTTTTATCTTCATTGTACACACCTGGTTTCCATTCCATAATCATGTTCCTTATTTGGGACGCGAGAGTGTGAACGTGTGAATCTCCTGTCTGACGGGTAAAGCACTGGAATGGGCGAACGCCATCTGGGGAAGGGAAGGACCGACGTTGGATGATTATGAAGATTTCACCCGATCATTTCCGATCATCCACCTGAAGGGAGAGCGGCGGGGGAATGACTATATCATCTCAGACAGGGGATGAGGAGCGCACAAGAGTTTGCGCGGGACTTTCGCACTCTGGCCGCCGGCGCGGGATTGAATGAGCGGCCCCTGATCGACCACTACAGGTGTAGTTTACTCAAGGACATTCGCAGCGAGCTACCCTGCAGGGACACCACCCTTAACCTTGACCAGCTGGTGGACCTATCCATCTGGCTGGATAATCTGTTGGTGTCCCGCGGACGTCCGGATCGGGGTCCGTCAGTTCCATCCCCCAGCACTTCCGATCCAATGCTGAGGGAGCTGGGAGGTGCTGCTATGAGGGGGAGCGGAGGGGGGACCATTCCCTGCACCACCTGTGGCCGCAGAGGGCACACTGCTGGTCGGTGCTGGGGAGGTTCCCCAGGGAGTCGAGGTAGCAGGCGGAGCGCTGGTGGGTCATCCCAGGTGAGTAGGCACCTGACTCACCCAGAGATCCCTGTTGTTTATAGAATTTCCTGAGTTTTCTCCGCATTCCCAGTATAAGGCACTAGTGGATTCAGGCGCGGCTGGGAACTTTATTGACCGTTGCTTTGCACATAGTTTAGGGATCCCTATGGTTCCTGTTGATGTTCCTTTCCCTGTACATGCCTTAGATAGTCGTCCTTTGGGGTCGGGGCTGATTAGGGAGGTCACTCTTAGGGAGCTCCACTCTGTATAATAGTGCAGGAGGGTCATGAGGAGAGAATTAGTCTCTGTCTGATCGACTCTCCTGCGTTTCCTGTTGTGTTGGGCCTTCCCTGGATGGCCTCACATGACCCCACTATTTTGTGGCAACAGAGGGCTCTCAAGGGATGGTCCCGTCAGTGCTCAGGGAGGTGTGTAGGCGTTTCCTTGGGCGCAACTACGGTGGAGAGTCCAAACCAGGTCTCCACCATGCACATTCCCCTCGACTATGCCGATTTGGCCCTCGCCTTGTGTAAAAAGAAGGCGACTCAATTACCACCCCATCGACGGGGGGATTGTGCGATAAATCTCTTGGTAGACGCAGCACCTCCCAGGAGTCACTTGTATCCTCTGTCACAGGAGGAGACGGCGGCTATGGAAACATATGTCACCGAATCTCTGGGACAGGGATACATTCGGCCTTCCATTTCACCTGCCTCCTCAAGTTTATTTTTTGTGAAGAAGAAGGATGGAGGTTTACGCCCGTGTATTGACTATCGAGGTCTTAATGAGATCACAGTAAAGTACAGTTACCCGCTACCTCTCATAACCGGTGTGACAGAGTCATTGCATCTTCACAAAATTGGATCTCAGGAGCGCTTACAATCTGGTGCATATCCGGGCGGGGGATGAGTGGAAGACAGCATTTAGTACCACTTCTGGGCATTATGAGTACCTCGTCATGCCGTACAGGTTGATGAATGCGCCATCAGTCTTCCAATCCTTTGTAGATGAGATTTTCAGGTACCTGCACGGGCAGGGTGTGGTGGTGTATATAGATTCTAATATACTCCGCCACACGCGCCGAGCATGTGTCCCTGGTACTCTGGGTGCTTAGTCGACTGTTGGAGCATGACCTGTACGTCAAGGCTGAGAAATGTCTGTTCTTCCAACAGTCCGTCTCCTTTCAAGGGTACCACTTTTCCGCATCAGGGGTGGAGATGGAGAAAGACCGCATTTCAGCTGGTCCCTCTCCTTGTCGACTGCGTTCGGCAGTCGATGTCACTGGCTTTCTAGTCACCACCGATCCATGTTTCATTTTCGTTTTGTTTTGTCGTTGTCTTCTTTGTACACACCTGGTTTCCATTCCATAATCATGTTCCTTATTTAACCCTCTGGCTTCCCCTTTTGTTTTGTGCGTGATTGTTCTGTCAAGGTGTTCCGTGTACGTGTTCTGGATTGTTCATGCTTATCCTTGTTGGATTATTGTTGATATTGAGTAAATATCGTGGCTTTACTTATACCTGTGTCCTGCTCCTGACTCCGCTTTACTCCATTCACCTGGAACATTGACAGGACCACACAAAAATGTGATCGTACGCATCAAAGGGTTAATAAAATCAGGTATGAGGTTCTCGATAACAGACGGGCGCCTCGTGTAGAAAGGGGGGGGTGTGTTGTGTACCTCCAATAAAGTTGATTTGCGGATTTTCATCGAGATTGTTGTCAGATTGGCTTAGATATGATGATAGGGAGATTTGAATTTAACACTGAGCTTCAACCAATGCCTATATTAGATGTGATTATTGTTGTGTAATAAATTCCAATAATTAATTTCCCAATTCAACATTATCGACAAACAATTTCTCAAGTTCAATTGCCTCAACCTTTTATGCTAATAATGTTAGTGTTCAGACAGCCTAGCTATACTGGAAAAATATAAATACAAGTTGAAATTATTTAAAACAAATGCTTCAGTCAATGTTTGATACTAAGTGCATTTGATACTAAGTTAATTAAATGTACAGATAATGAATTCCAATTTAATAAACAAATTCCAATTAAATCCCAATTCAAACAGTCTTATTCCAATTCCTTAACTTAAAGATTGTTGAAATTTGAATTGAATTGAACGTAAATCCACTTCATGAGTTCATTAAAAAATGTAATTGGAATTTCAAATTAAATTAGAATTTACCTCAACCCTGGTAGCCTCATGTAATCTAAAGACACAGTCTAAAAAATCCTGTGTTGAACCATTCCTGGTCTGATGTGAGCGAGAAATGCCACATTCAATAACTAGCCATTTGCAGTAACAGCTTCACATTTCATTGATACATTTCAGGCCGTCAGTGTTATCATCACTTCATCTAACTTTAATGTGCAAGTGGAGATACAAACACAATCATCTGTGGAGATGGAGGACTCATCTGCCTTGAGACGACTCTTACAGTAAAGCCTAAAGTCGGGCCTTACAGAAAAAAACGTCATGGCCCGTATTTACAAATCCACTCCAAGTAGGAGTGCTGATCTAGGATCAGGGCCTGTATTTATAAAGTGTTTCAGTAGGAATGCCTTTGCCTTTTAGATTACTTGGACGGGTGGACCGGATTCTATATTAGCACTCCTCCTTGGGCCCACGTTCCCCTGTCCATCCTTGATAATATAAAAGGCAAAACTGATCTCAGATCAGCACTCCTACTCTGGGATGCTTTGTGGATACGAGCCCAGGCTTCTTTGACTGATGATCACCCCACACCTTCACAGATGATCTTATACTGCTGCACTGCTGTCAAGTCAAGTACCCTCCCATAAGATCCTTTGGAAAGGTTTAATTTGGGTTTATGACGTTAAGCTGGTGATATCTGAAGATGGTGCTTATAGACGGCAGAGATATTTATTACTGATGGTGCATGCCTGCTGCATGCATGGGAGACGGGGAGAGATCCAGATCTCTGAATGAACTGGGTGCTAACTGCTAAATGAATTCCTTTATCTGTCGGAGAGGCTGACTTTGAACAATGACCTCATGTCCAAAGAATTTGAATATAAAGAAGAATACAAATCTAACTCACACAATGTCCCTGGAAAAAGAGGACCATTTTATTGCTGATCCATTTGACCAACACAAAACATTTGCCTCAGGCTTGGTTACTTCATCTATCTGGGGACATTTATAGGTTGATTTTAAGACTTCCCCCATGGCTGTCAATAACCTCTTGGGCTTTACATGCCATCCAATGTTCTCAGATTCTCAGACCTTGGCCATACATAGCAGCACAAAACCCCACCCCATGCCCTAAGGGTCATGGGAAATGCTGATCTAAAGCTTCAGAGTAAGTGGGACATATAGCAGGAGAGTGGGGCTAAGACACAGCTAAGGACTAATTACACTGAGCCATTTGGCCAGGGGTGAGACTGCATTTTGTTGGCTGACCTGTGATCCTTTTGACCCCGGGGGTCAGCCCTGTGGGGTGAAGACGCTTAACCTCTCGCTGTGAGACAAGTGTCTTTGAAAGAGGAGACTGAGGACACTCTCAGCATGGAACAACTGGGCCATGCTTATGTACGTGACACCATTTGTGTCTTGAGGTTTCTGGTGTGTGTGTGTGTGTGTGTGTGTGTGTGTGTGTGTGTGTGTGTGTGTGTGTGTGTGTGTGTGTGTGTGTGTGTGTGTGTGTGTGTGTGTGCAAACATGCAGCCTTTTCACGTCAATAAATGGTAAGTAGTTACATGCTAAGTGAATTCTGATGTCGTTCAGCACATTTACATTCATATGTGTAACATGGGATCATATAATATACAGTATCATAAGTTAACATGGGGGACATTAAAGTATCCTTACCTTATCTGAATACACGAAGAACAGGATGAGTAGTATCAGCTCTGCCAGCAGGATTATCAGCAAGACAATGAAGAACTGCAAGAGAGAGAGGAGATGGAGAGAATGAGAGAGAGACAGAGTGAGAGAGAGAGAGCAAGAGAGGGAAATGAAGAGACAGAGGAAGAGGGATACAGAGGGAGAGAGGGGGAGGGAGAGAGATGGAGATAAGGTGAGTGCCTGGGGGCCAGTGAACATCCCGAGGAGGAGGTTTAATTTCTCCACAGATTCTCCCACGTAGCCCAGCATCTCCTCACTCCTTCAGCTAAATACTGACTCTATCCCTTCTTCACAGCATGGGAGCTCAGCAACCGGCAGATTCAGAAATTCAATTTGAGGAGAGTTCTATTCATTTTGCCCTGTTTGTTTTGGATGTATTATTTGGGTCATGGTACATATGAAAAAGGATCAGTGAAAACTGCACGGACAGTTGTTTATTGAATTTGTAGGTGGCCAGGTCAGCATTTGATTGTTTCATTGAATCTTTTGTCTTTTGTTGACAGGTCCCACAAAGTCTGTTTGTCATGTTTCCTCCGGGTGTGGAAAGTTTTAGATTATATAGACACAATGTGGGTGCTCTGATTGCTTAAAACGACACGATGTATGTGTGAGTGTGTTTGTTTGAGTATGTGTGTGAGGGTGTACGTGTGTGTCTGTGCGTTCATACACCCACTTTCATGTCTGCCATGTCAGCCGAGTGTGTTACACATTTCAATCTTCCCTTGAATTTTGCGATGGGCTCTTTCAACTTGTCTAGCCTAGCTTGAATCTCCTGACGGCAAAGGTTCTCTGACCTTTATCTATTTCAAATATTTCTAATCCAAAGAGAGTTTGTTCACAGAAGAACTTCACAAATAATATGTCAGACCGGTACCTCAGATCTGGCTGCCCCCGGGAGGGCTAACTTCACTCTGATGTTTCCAGACAGACTGACAGATAGAAAGACTGACTGTTCAAAACATCCCAGGTTTGGGCGAATATGAAATACCCGTTGGCTCAATCTGATATGACTTAACAGAGATGTGGTATGAAACTTTTACATCAGAGTTCATTATTTATCACTATGGTGTTCTGACTGAGACCCAGGCCCTCTCTCCCGCTTTCTCTCTCTCTCTTTTCCTCTCTCTGTCCCCCCTCTCTTTCACTCTGTCTCTCCGTGTTGTTAAAGCAGGTAGTGTATACCTACCGCTGTGCTGATGTGGAGGATTTGATATGCTCTTAACTGAGGCGTGTGCTAGCTTCTCCAAGGGATTGGAGATGTTTGATATTCCGCAACTCTCATTTTTAAGTTGATTTAAAAAGTTTCACATCCAGTTACATAAACCTATTTATAAACTTTGCTGATTAAATCAAACTTGAGAAAACTCTTGAGACTTTTTCAGGAACAACATGAGTCTAGAGACAAACAAGAGTATTCTTTGTGTTAAATAATTCAGGGCGTTAAATTTTCTTTCCTTACCAATGCAATGGATGTGCCATTATGAGCGCTACATCATTCAATCATGTAAGTGACACACATGTCCTCACACTGACACATCTTTCAATCAGGCTGTGACCACGGCCATGGAGGAGAGCCGATGGGTTACTGTTCATTTTCAGAATGGGAGACTCCCGCAGCGGCTGGCGCTCGGGTCGAATTCTCTCTCTGAACCCCTGAGGTTTTTACTGAGGATTCAACTCCCCGTTGAGCTCGTTAGCCTGGCTGCTCTACTGATGACCCATTTGAAGAGTAATACAAATAAGGCTGCTGTGAGTGTGTATGTGAGATTTGTTTTATTTTAACAATGTCTTTGTTGGCCCAATAGTTACATCATTAAAAGCACAAACGTTACTTCATTTAAACAGACCTAGAAAGTTAGAACCAAGCCCCCCTCCACGTCCACTGTAAAGAATCCCACTGATGCCCCACACCCCTACACAGTCCTCCAGATCGTACACCAGCCCCCCATATACTGTACACTTGCCAGCCGAGCCCACAACAGCCCCAGTAGCACAGCTCTGGGATCTGTGATTCCCGCCTCCTGCATTACATGTTTCCTGGTCTTCCACACTGCCATTTCTGTCTGCACCAACAGGTAGTTTACTAGGCAGTCCCTTTGCCTGTTGGCTATGCCTGAACCTTAGGTCTGTACACCACCCACCCAGGACAGAAAACAACCCTACCAGCCTGGAACGAGAAAAAAACTGATGCTACACTGTTTCCTTCTCCTTACAGAACAGACACCCCTCCCCACTAATGGATCAAGGTGCGACACCTATCTGTTCTTAGCGATAGCGCTGTAAATAATCTCTGAACGAGCCCAGTTGTACAGCACAGACCCCCTCCACCTCCTGCTGCAGCAGCCTGATGGACTTAATACGTGTGTGTGTGTGTGTGTGTGTGTGTGTGTGTGTGCACGTGAGAGAGAGAGAGATCATAACTCACGCTCAGAAGCAGGCACTTGTTCTCCTTGATGGCGCCCAGGCAGCCCAGGAAGCCGGTCACCATGACGATGGCGCCGATGGCGATGACCAAGTTGGCAGCGGAGAGCGACGGGAAGGAGGGCGAGAAGGTGGCAAAGCTGCCCTGGGACACAGACAGCCAGATGCCCACGCCGAGCAGCCCACAGCCACACAACTGCAACGCAAGAGATCAGAAGAGAGGAAACCAGGTAAGTCAGGTAGGAAATACTCATCACAAAGAAATATCTGTTCAGGATGAATTGGAGTCGGCAGAAAACATGCCATCCAATGCTTCCACAGTTTCTTTGCAGGTCCGAAACGGGCATGCATATTCACACATAACGCAAAGTGTTATATTCCCCGAGAAAATGTGTATTTTCATAGTCTTCACGAAGTACAAATCAAAGGGACCATGTAAATATCCTCAAAGGCTGTTGGTAGGCAGACCTCCCTTTACGCACCAGCATCCATCCCAAACACACACAAAACAAGAGCTTTCACAACTATTACAGAACATGAACAGATTCTGTTAAACCAATAAGAGCTCCACTGGAAATGATGAGCAGAAATGCTTTCTGCAGGTCTGAGCAGCTTACTGACATAGAACAAACACAGAATTACACACACACACTGAATGTAGTCTAGGCTTATAACACTTGTAGGGACACGGCACACCTCTAAGGGGAGCAGTTCCCCAGGGCTGGAATTCCTCTACAGTCCACTGCCCCCTACAGAGACTCACTCTGCGGGGCCTCGTTGAAAGTCTCTCAGATCTAGCATGCACTCCATTAATGCACCGCAGTGTTTTTGGAAGAGCCTGATCGGGCAGAGAGTTGCCCGGGTTCTGTCTGTGGGTGTTCCGCCCATCCACGAGTGGTAAGAGCAGACAGGACAGACACTGGCTGCATCCCAAAAGGCAACCTTTTCCCTATATAGTGCATTCCTTTTGACCAGAGGCTTATGGAGCTCTCGTCATTTGAGACACAGCCTAATACTATGATTTGGGCAGACAGTCCGCCATGCCTGCTGGCCCCAGTGAAATATCAGCGGGTAGGTAAGTGGTGACATTTTCACTCCGACTAATATAATTCAATATCCAATGCAATCTTGTCATGAATAACAAATTACAATGAGGTGAAATATGGTTAGACGCCATGGTAAATCTTAGCACCTTCCTCCATCCCTCCTGCCTTGTGGAGGGAAAGTGTACAGTGTACATTTAAAACTCTTGACACTAGATGTCTTTGACAGTGCAGTCATCTCTAGACGTTAACACATCAGTGCTCCTGAACACATTAACGCCCGTCCGCGATATATGGAGCCGTGTGCTGTGCACTAATCAACCTGCAAACCTTCAGCCTCAACACAGGAACGAACACAGGCAAACCTGGAGTCGTATTTCTGAAGAGAATTAGACAAAAACAAAATGATGAATCACATGTACAGTGTATCCCCAAGCTAAATGAGTTGGGTAATTGGACTGACAAATAGCTCCTTCAATAACTCTAAGCGATGAGCACTTAACAAACAAGCGTTTCGCTACACTCGCATAAACACCTGCTAACCATGTGTATGTGACCAATAACATTTGATTTGATTTGGCTTACATCCAGAGATGACAAATGGCTCTATCACCCTGTCTCAACATCATCGACACCCTCATCTAAGAGCCCCACCAAAAAGTGTGACCTTTCACAGCATACAGTAAAAACAAAACAAGCGCCTTCCACGCTGGTGGCGCATTTGAGAGTGGGTCTAGGCGGGTTGGTAGTGAATATACGAGTGTGTATGAGAATGGGGTCTGTGAGGATTGTGTGATGGTTATGTGAAGGTTGTTTGATGGGGGCCTGGCGCACTGGGACAGAGCCTGAGGGGTAAACTCCTGTCTGCTGATGATGGTGGCGTCGAGAGACGTCTCCATGTTAATGAGTCCTACAGGGTCTGTAACTCTGGACATACTGTATAAACCCTGGGGCCAGTCACAGAGTTCAGGCCGTCAAACCCCCATCAAACGCCCCCCAGGGGCCGTGTGTTGAGTGGAGGATCACGCTCATTAACCTGTGACATTTCCATTGGGCAGACTGTGTGGCCTGTGTTTGTGTAGGCTAGAGTTGACGGGAGATACTGCTTTGTATATACAGGGAGCTTCTGGGGGACTGCATATCCTTTTAAGACCTGAAATGGATGCGAAAATGTCCTGGTTGTTAAAAATCAGGAGGCGCTAACGGAAAACCTTGTGAAATAAGTACGTCAGTACCTCAGCTCAGCAAAAACGGTTGCTGAGTGGAAAGTATTGAGATTCTACCAAAGAGAATGTGTTGCCTTGCCAGGGACCTGATCCGGACAGCCTGACTAAAAGTACAGAATATATCAGTGACTCCCGAGTGGCGCAGCGGTCTAAGGCACTGCATCTCCGCGCAAGAGGTGTCACTACAGTCCTTGGTTTGGGAGTGATTGGGAGTCCCATTGGGAGTCCCATAGGGCGGCACACAATTTGCCCAGCGTTGTCTGGGTTTGGCCGGGGTAGGCTGTCATTGTAAATAAGAATTTGTTCTTAACAGTGGTGTTAAAGTACTACTTAAGTAGGTTTTTGGAGTATCTATACTTTACTTACTATTTATAGTAACTTTTACTTCACTGCACTCCTAAAGACAATAATGTACTTTTTACTCCATACATTTTCCCGGACACCCAGAATTACACATTACATTTTGAATGCTTAGCAGGGCAGGAAAATGGCCCAATTCACACACTTGTCAAGACAACACGTGGTCATCCCTTCTGCCTCTGATCTGGCAGACTCACTAAACACAAATGCATCTTTTGTAAATGATGAGTGTTGGAGTGTGCCCCTGGCTATCCATACATTTTTTAAAACAAGACAATGGTGCTGCCTGCTTTGCTCAATACCAGAAATGTGAAATTATTTATACTTTTACTTTTGGTACTTAAGTATATTTAGAACCAAATACTTTTAGACTTTTACTTGAGTAACATTCTATTAAGGTATCTATACTTTTACTCAAGTATGACAATTGGGTACTTTTTCCACCACAGGTTCTTAACTGACTTGCCTAGTCAAAGAAAGGCTACACATTATAAGCTCCTGTGAAGGTTGGAGGATGGCCAGAGAGATGAGTCCATGAAGCCTCATAGCGAGGGACACTCGTTTGAGCAGATCACAGAGCGTTCAATCCCTTCCCGGAGCGGCACAGTCGTTTGGCCAACCGATGGGCGTCCTATTCAAAAGGACACGGGAGGTTTTGTTCCTTTCCCTCAGAAAAACAGCAGAAAAAACAAACAACTAACTTGCTGTGTGACTGAGTAAGAGAGAGACTCAGGAGCATCAGTTGTTTGTTTGAGTGGCGTTAGATTCAACGACCCTCAGCTCAGTATGGGCCTCAATCACCTTAATAATAGATAACTAACTACTAGGAGGAGTGAGCCGGGGGGATGGTCCCCGATTTAAAAATGGAAAATGGAAATGTCAACTGGAAATGCTGTGAAAGGTCACATTTGTCTTTATGCTGAGTGGATAAAATGCAGATAGATCTCCCAGCTCATGAGGCCACAGCCATTGAAACAGTTTCATGAGGCCACAACAGGCTTTCCAATTCATGTCAATGGGTGGACCGGCAGCCATATTGAGTAGGAATAAAGCAAGATAACATGCTTTTGTCGTTCTAGTAATTTTATCTCTATGGCCAAAGTTCCTGTTTTGTGAGAGGGTGCATTGTGGGTGGGTACTACTAGGTGGGTAGGTGGGTAAAAACTATGTGGGTAAAAACAATTGTAAGTGGCTCCCTGTGCGCGCCCTTGCAGTGACACAGTCTCTATCACTAACCTTTGATATTTTAAGTTGGAATTGTGCACCAATATAGAATTATAAAAGCCTGTTAAATTAAACGAAGTGCCATTTAATATAGACCACATGGAGAATTCGATAAATCCGATTTCTAAAATATGAATAAGGACTTACTAAAGTACCAAAATTCAGCATTTTGACATGTCCCTCTGTCAACCCTCTCACTTTTTATGAAGTTGAACTTGTGCTCTTTATGACAGAATGTTAAAACAAATGTAAAGCCCAAATTGGTGGAATGACCCAGGTACGTTATGAGGACAGGCAGGTTGGATTTATGAAGAAAGGGAGCACGAGAGGTAAGCCAGTCCAGGTGGGGGGAGGATCCCGTGCCTCTAGTTGATTGTGACTAATGCCCGAGTGTAGGAAAGCATCCAAGGTTGTCTGCTGTAAGTGATTGTGAAGCCACCCAGCCCCCACCCAATCTGTCTGATCTCTCTCGGTGTAATCTCTGTCTCACTACACCACTGCTACCAGCTCCAATGTCAAACGTGAAAGGATGTTATGTAGGAAAGCCCAGAGTAGAGAGCGAGGCCTGCCAATTGGTGGTATGACCTTCGATGGTCGTGACTGACCTCAGGCCTGCCTGAGGCGCTTATCCTCTTTTAATTTCAGACACTCGGCTTGTTTTCACATCCAATCTATGTGGATGGATATTGTATAATGTCACAGTAGGATTTCAAGGTACAGGATGAGGGGTTGTAAACAGACATAATTCACAGAAGTTTACAGTAGTTAAAAACCACATGAAAATGATGGGCCAAATGCCCTTCCACATGTGAGAAAGTTAGTTTAATCTCGAATGGTTCCCATTTCTTCAAATGATGTGTTAGTAGTCCCGCGTTACCATAACCCCAAGTGTAATTTATCCCTCTGTTCAGAGAGGGGAAAACCTGGAGTCGAGGCTAACTATGGGGGAAGATATATAAGTGTTTAGCTTAAAGTAACATGTCAGTTAGGTATTTAGGCACCGGCTGCAGTTTTTAACTGTGTGAGTGAGTGAGTGAGTGAGTGAGTGAGTGAGTGAGTGAGTGAGTGAGTGAGTGAGTGAGAGTGAGTGTGAGTGTGTGTGAGAGAGAGAGAGCGAGAGAGATATTCTGCTCCGTCTCAGCGCCCACAATCCCCTTGGCTCCCTGTGCGCACCCTTGCAGCGACATAGCCTCTCTCATTAAGCCATTACTGGGAGTGTGTGGGGTTGGTACGCTGCCTTCTATTACCTGATAGGAATTCTCCTCAGGCAGAGTTACAGTAACAAGCTTTTACTGTTTGATGGAGATATGTTCAACGTTTTAAGTTGCATCATGCCGTTTAAATCGTTTTTGGCATACTGTGTGTATATAGTGTATTTCTGAAGATACTATGACAAGTCACGTGACTGCTCGAGGTGGGAGTGAGTAGTGGTAGGGAGCGATGCAGTTTATTGAACCATAGAAGTGGAGGACATGTCTACCTCCAGATTTCATAATAACTAGGAACATCCTATATATTGGACATTTGAGTCATTTGGCAGACGCTGTTATCCAGAGCAACTTACAGGAGCAACTAGGGTTAAGTGTCTTGCTCAAGGGCACTTCCACTGATGCTAGATGCTCTACAGATTATCAACAGACTATCAGTAACATTTCAATTTACTAACTCTAAACTTAACCCTTATCCTCACCCTAAACGTAACTCTTAACCTTTACCTTATTCTAAACCCAACTCTAACCTTAACCCTTATCCTAAACGTAACCCTTACCCTAGCCTTAAACCAAACCCTTATTCTAAACCTAACTCTAACCTTAACCCTTATCCTCACCCTAAACGTAACTCTTACCCTAGCCTTAAACCAAACCCTTATTCTAAACCTAACTCTAACCTTAACCCTTATCCTCACCCTAAACGTAACTCTTAACCTTTACCTTATTCTAAACCCAACTCTAACCTTAACCCTTATCCTAAACGTAACCCTTACCCTAGCCTTAAACCAAACCCTTATTCTAAACCTAACTCTAACCTTAACCCTTATCCTAACCCTAAACGTAACCCTTACCCTAGCCTTAAACCAAACCCTTATTCTATACCTAACTCTAACCTTAAACCTTATCCTAAACGTAACTCTTACCCTAGCCTTAAACCAAACCCTTATTCTAAACCTAACTCTAACCTTAACCCTTATCCTCACCCTAAACGTAACCCTTACCCTAGCCTTAAACCAAACCCTTATTCTAAACCTAACTCTAACCTTAACCCTTATCCTAACCCTAAAAGTAACCCTAACCCTAACCTTAGCAAGCAGTTGCTTATCAACATATACACTATATATGCAAAAGTATGTGGACATCCCTTCAAATTAGTGTATTCGGCTATTTCAGCCACATGTATAAAATTGAGCACACTGCCATGCAATCTCCATAGACAAACACTGGAAGAAGAATGGCCTTACTGTAGAGCTCAGCGACTTTCAACTTGACTGCCTTTCCAACAAGTCAGATCGTCAAATTTCTGCTCTTCTGCAGTAAATGGTGTTATTGTGAAGTGGAAACGTCTAGGGGCAACAATGGCTCAGCTGCGAAGTGTACAGTACACCACACAAGCTCACACAATGGGACCACTTAGTGCTGAAGCGCGTAGCTCGTAAAAGTCGTCTGTCCTCGGTTGTAACACTCACTACCGGGTTCTAAACTGCCTCTGGAAGCAATGTCAGCACAAAAACTGTTCATCTGGAGCTTCATGAAATGGGTTTCCATGGCAGAGCAGCTGAACACAAGCCTAAGATCACCATGCGCAGTACCAAGAGTTGGCTAGATTGGTGTAAAGTTCGCCGCCATTGGACTCTGGAGCAGTAGAAACATGTTCTCTGGAGTGATAAATCACGCGTCGCGCCCTGGCAGTCCGACGGACGAATCTGGGTTTGGCGTATGCCAGGAGAACGCTACCTGCCCGAATGCATAGTGCCAACTGTAAAGTTTGGTGGAAGAGGAATAATGGTCTGGGACTGTTTTTCATGGTTCGGGCTATGCCCCTTAGTTCCAGTAAAGGGAAATCTTAACGCTACAGCATTCAATGACATTATTGACGATTCTGTGCTTCCAACTTGGTGGCAGCATTTTAGGGAAATCCTTTTCCTGTTACAGCATGACAATGCGCTGTGCGCAAAGCGGGATCCATACGGAAATGGTCTGTCGATCACTTGACTGGCCTGCACAGAGCCCTGTCCTCAACCTAAACGAACACCTTTGGGATGAATTGGAACGCAGACTGCGAGCCAGGCCTAATCGCCCAACATCAGTGCCAGACCTCACTAATGCTCTTGTGGCTGAATGGAAGCAAGTCCCCGCAGCAATGTTCCAACATCTAGTGTAAAGCCTTCCCAGAAGAGTGGAGGCTGTTATAGCAGCAGAGGAGGGACCAACTAAATATTAATGCCCAAGATTTTGGAATAAGATGTTCGACCAGCATGTGTCCACATACTTTTGTCATGTTGTGTAGTTTTTTGATAGTATGACCATCTGCAGAGCATGGACAATCCAGACTATCCAGATAAAGTGTGACCACAAATTCAACCTATTCTGTGGTTGAGGGGCTGGAGTACACAATACTCAATTCAATACAAGTCTATAGGTCTCAACATTTAATAAAAAGTTACATAGACATCTCTTTAGGCTAGAAAGAGGACATGGAGTGTCAAGGTTCAAAGATTTGTGACTAGACTAATGTTCCTTTTATCCAAGCCTTTTGTGGTCAGATTGAGTTGTGCTAAGTCTAAAGTCCAAATGTCATGGGAAGGCTAGCTCGCTGTCAGTGTTGTGGCTGTGGTGAGTGGTGAGGAGCAAATTAGGCCTGTGGAACCATATTAGCTTTTGGGACAAGACTGGAGAACATGAGAGATGGCTCTATTTGACTGGATGAATGGAGCCCTGCTGTGTGGGTCCTTCTCAATGCTCAAGGTCAGGGTAATTGAAACTGTGGAGCAAATTCATCAGTGGAGGGAGAGAAAGAGAGGGAGGGTGGCGAAGGATGAGAGCGAGGAGAGGAAGAGGAACAGAAAGAGAAAGCGAGAGAACAGCCCTTCTCCATCACACTGGCTGGGTGCTTTATCAGCTGCGACAGTAACCTGCTCAGTGACACAGAGAGCCACCCGATGCGGGACGCCACTTCAATCTCCCCCACCGGCGGAGCAAGCAGGCCAGGCATGGGGGAGGTGACTAGGGGAGGGGCTGCGACTGGCTGAGTGTGGCCGGGTGGAGCTGATCTTTTTACGTTCCCTCTCAGAGGTCACGGGGAAAACGGCCCGCAAACCACCCGGAATGATGACTTCAACGGCTTTTGTCAAACTGCGTCAGTCCTTTTCTTGGGCTCTTAGTATTACAATGGAGGTTGATTTCGGAAAGGGTTTGGGGTGTGTGCGGGCGGGCGTGAGTGTGAAACTGACCCTCCAAACAACTTGCTCTGCTCTTGTTAAATGGCTTGCCACCAGATTTTTGCAATACAGGGGCTAAAGCTGATGACTGGCCTGGCCAGCCTAGAAGTCATCCATTCTGGACATAAAATGCTCTTCGGGAGTGTAATGTTTCAGTGAAAGTGTGTTTTGTTAAAGTATAGCTCTAACATTACAGTGCAATAACAGTAAAGAGTGGTAGCAAAGCCTCCTGACTGTGCTGGCTATGAGAAGGAGTGCTGCTCTATCCCTCTATCATCCCCTGAGTGCCACGCTATTCTTCACGTTATTGGAGAAAACATATTTTTAGCAGCAACTATGGGTTCCCTCCTTTAAAAGGACAGTTAGCTCTTATTGATAATACTGTATACCATCATGAAGAGAGAGAATGTCTAGCACCTCAGATGAAAACAATAACTTTCTCTCTCTGAAGGCTTACAATGCTGCTCGGACATTACTGTGGCATATGGCCATACTAAAAAACAAATATCCCTCCAAAAATGTTTAAGGGAAACTGACTTTTGACAGTGACTTTAGGCAAATATCTGAAATGACTGCACAGATTACAGTGTACACTTCAAATGAGAAATTATAGAATTGCCGTCATTGTAAATAAGAATACTGTATGTTCTTAACTGACCTAGTTAAATAAAGGCTAAATGAAATAAATAAATACAAATACTGCATCATGAAACTTTGGGAATCAAAAGGATCAAATTGACCAGTCATCTTTCAGCAAGGCTTTCAGTTATTTAACTGTGAACATGTCTAGCCTTGACTCATACGGCTTGACCAAAGCTGACATCTTTAAATATGAAAAGTCATGAATAAATGTAGGGAAATGTAGTTTCTACGAGTAATACATTCATTTGAGAGAGAAGCAAATGAGAATAGCAATTTAGCTATTTTTCTTTTTTACAAAAACATCCCTTACACTTAAATATATACTCTGCTTGATTGAATCACATCAAATACTAATTCAATCAAAGTCGCCATTATACAGCACATCTTATTTGATTATGTGTCAAGTCGGGGAGATGTCCTCGTCCCATCGCGCACTAGCGACTCCTGTGGCGGGCTGAGTGCAGTGCACCCTGCCACAGGTTGCCAGGTGTACGGTGTTTCCTCCAACACATTGGTGCGGCTGGCTTCCGGGTTAGGTGGGCATTGTGTCAGGAAGCAGTGCAGATTGGTTGGGTTGTGTTTCTGAAGATGCGCATGGCTCTCGACATCCACGTCTCCCGAGTCCGTACGGGAGTTGCAGCGATGAGACAAGTCTGTAACTACCAATTGGACACCAAAAAATTGGGCAGAAAAAATGGGTAAAAGAAAATAAATAACGATTTCTCCTTCTAATGGCCTATGAGTTATCATAGTGCTGTGTGATGCACCCAGAACAGTCGCAGCCTTTTCAACTACAGAAAAAAAGATCCAGCTAAAACCAACAGACAGATGAATCTATGTTTCTATGCTTTCATAGTTATTTTTGTCATAGTTTTTCATAGTTTATGTTTTCATAGTCAACAGTGTTTGTGTTCTTAAACTACATCCTTCAACAAACATAGGTGCTGGGCTAAGGATAATGTGTCTACACTTGAATTTTGTTTGACCTGACGAAGATCCTTTTTGGATCAAAACTTTGAAGTTACCGTAAAGTTCAGTAATTTTGGTAATTAACAGGTAATCTATGGTAACTTTGGTCATTTACACTTGAGTATATATATATTTTTTTATCAAATAGTGTTCGTTTTGTATATCTGTGTCCATATTGTCCATGAACTTCTAGTGGATAGATCACATGGTTCAACAGAAAATGGCCTTAATGAAAAAAAGCCTTTAATCAACAATGGCATTACTTTCAATTAACTCTGCAACTCTTCCAACTATTGACTTTTTTTTCACAACTGCCACCGGTTTGGCACCAATGTTTATGTTTTTTTTTACAACATAAACATATTGATATAGTCAAATAAATACAAGTATGTAAAAAAAATGCTGAAATAAGTGCTATTCCTTTGGTAAGTTGATGGTTTATATTTAGGATAATGTAGGATAATGTCTTTCTATTTTTATGTGAAAATCATTGTATTTGATTGTTTGATATATTTTACATGTGATAAGGCCACACAGAGGGTCGGAGTACCCCAAAAGGCCACTAGATGTCATGTGATAAAAATGTTTTAAAAAACTTGAAACTTGAAATGTTACCAGTAATATACCCTCCCTTTGCAACCCTAACAAGGATCATACAGTGTGTGGCCCTTTCTGTTCTTTTACAACATAACAGCTTGAGTATTGGCAGTCTGTTAAGTGGATTCTTCTAGGTTTCATCATGCTGTAGCCTATAAGAGTGAGCCATACAATAACCCAGATAGACAGATTGAACAGGGCAGAAACTATTTTAAGTGAAGTACACAGTGATCATAGTGACCCACAGCTTCTCACGGCTCTGTCTGGTTCTAACAGCTCTTTCTGGTTCTCAGCTCTGTCTGGTTCTCACAGCTCTCTCTGGTTATCACAGCTCTATCTGGTTCTCACAGCTCTGTCTGGTTCTCACAGCTCTGTCTGGTTCTCACAGCTCTGTCTGGTTCTCACAGCTCTGTCTGGTTCTCACATCTCTGGTTCTCACAGCTCTGTCTGGTTCTCACAGCTCTGTCTGGTTCTCACAGGTCTGTCTGGTTCTCACAGCTCTGTCTGGTTCTCACAGCTCTGTCTGGTTCTCAGATCTGTCTGGTTCTCACAGCTCTGTCTGGTTCTCACAGCTCTGTCTGGTTCTCAGATCTGTCTGGTTCTCACAGCTCTGTCTGGTTCTCACAGGTCTGTCTGGTTCTCACAGCTCTATCTGGATCTCACAGCTCTGTCTGGATCTCACAGCTCTGTCTGGTTCTCACAGCTCTGTCTGGTTCTCACAGCTCTGTCTGGTTCTCACAGCTCTGTCTGGATCTCACAGCTCTGTCTGGTTCTCACATCTCTGTCTGGTTCTCACATCTCTGTCTGGTTCTCACAGCTCTGTCTGGTTCTCACAGCTCTGTCTGGTTCTCACATCTCTGTCTGGTTCTCACAGCTCTGTCTGGCTCTCACAGCTCTGTCTGCTTCTCACAGCTCTGTCTGGTTCTCACAGCTCTGTCTGGTTCTCACAGCTCTGTCTGGTTCTCACAGCTCTGTCTGGATCTCACAGCTCTGTCTGGTTCTCACAGCTCTGTCTGGATCTCACATCTCTGTCTGGTTCCAAGTCATCGGAGGAAAACTCTATTTGGAGCTCTGTTCAGAAAACTATATTCTGACCCAATATAGAAGCATCTCTTCTGCAGCTCCACAGAAATCACAGGGCATCATTATACTTTGGGTGTGTGTGTTCGCGGGCGTGCATGCAAGTGTGTGTGCATGTTCAATAATGATTGCACTCAATAATTATCTGCATGCAAAACCAAAACCAAATTCAGCATTCATAGCCCAATCTGGATCTACACGACTATGGTTTCTCAACACCCAACAGGCATAACAAACACACACGACCAATGACTCCACTGCTGCCTGCTGGACCATATTCCTTACAGAAAGTCTTTCTCTCTGCTTTCCAGTAAAACGTATACTATGTTGTGTACACTATCTCCTTGGTGAGTTCCAGGGTTGTTACTCTGCTCTCCTCCGCTGTCCTAGTTTCAGTATTGTACAGCAGATGTGAGCGGAATTCCCACTAAATAAGTCTGGGCAATGTCGAGAACAGTCAGTGGCGACTGGTCATTCAGGGCATTATTGGGTGTCACATATCAGTTAGCAAACAATGTCAATTTAAAAAAATCATTGAGTTAATAAAGCCGGAAAAAAACATGGTCTCTTTTTTGCTTTCTTGAGTAAAGCAGCTCCAAAATGCAGGTGTTTCAGCCTAGCTCAGTGCTTTCTGTGGTGGTGGTGGGGCAGACAGTGGAAAATACGGAGCGCAGGGGTTGGTAATGTTCTATAGTTGCGCCGTGATTGGCTCAGTGTTCTGTCACTCATGGGGACACTGTCACTGCAAAATCTACAGGGAGAGCTTGAAAATTCAAGCCCCTTGGGTGCTGCCATAGAGTTACATTAGAAGTGCCCATCCACGAAGGCTCAAAGTCAATAGCCCCAGATAAAATGACATTATATCTACCGTAGCTTTGATTGGACTGATCATGTCAACATCATACTTTCAAAATCTTAGCTAGCAATCATCATCATGAATCAAGTCAACAATCTACTGGCAAATCCTTTTCAATCCTCATTATAGGAAGAGAAGAGAAATATATAAAACGTATCGGTGCTCATCGCCCATTGGACATAAGCATTGCACAACAAGTTGGAAACCGCAAATTCAACAATGAGTGGAAGGAATCAGTGGCTAACTGCAAGCATTGCAAAGCAATAACTAGCCTGCTATTCAGTGGAGTGGGTGTGTGGTCCAAGTCTAGGTTTAAGGGTCTATTTTCCATTCTTAAAAGGATAAACATTCAACACCATGGGCTAGAAAAATGTTAATACATTAGCTATCCTGTCAATCCAGCATGACTTATTTTTTGGGACTTTTTCATGATATCCAATTGGTAGTTACAGTCTTGTCCCATCGCTGCAACTCCCGTATGGACTCGGGAGAGGTGAAGGTCGAGAGCCATGCGTCCTCAGAAACACGACCATGCCAAGCCGCACTGCTTCTTGACACACTGCTCGCTTAACCCAGAAGCCAGCTACACCAATGTGTCAGACTTTGATGACAAAGTTTGATGACAAAATTTGCCCACAAGAAGGACTGCTGTACCATCTTCCTTTTCAAGTGAGCAAGGCACAACAAGGTGAGTCCAAAAATGTCTTAATGATGTAATATGCCAGGGAGATATGTATACTGTAGCTAAGAAAGTAATACTAAGTGTATGTTCCTTGGTGTCCACATCACCAACAAACTATCATGGTCCAAACACACCAAGAAAGTCATGAAGAGGGCACGACAATGCCGTTTCCCCCTCAGGAGACTGAAAATATTTGGCACGGGTCCACAGATCCTCAAAACGTTATATAGCTGCACCATCAAGAGCATCCTGACCGTTTGCATCATTGCTTGGTATGGTAACTGCTCGGCATCTGACCGTAAGGGACGTTCGTACAGCCCAGTACATCACTGGGGCCAAGCTTCCTGCCATCCAGGACCTATAAACTCGGCAGTGTCAGAGGAAGGCCCACATTTTTTTTTTTTACTCCAGTCACCAGTCATAGACTGTTCTCGCTGCTACCGCACAGCAAACGGTACCGGAGCGCCAAGTCTAGGTCCAAATGGCTCCTTAACAGCTTCTTCCCCCAAGCAATAAGACTGCTGAACAACTAATCAAATGGCCACCCAGACTATTTGCATTGACATCCTCCTCCCTTTGTTTTTACACTGCTGCTACTCACTGTTTATTATCTATGCATAGTAACTTTACCCCTACCACAAATTATCTTGACTAAGCTGTACCCCCGCACATTGACTCGGTACCGGTATCCCCAGTATGTAGCCTCATTATTTTTATTTTATTGTGTTACTTTAATTTATTTTTTATTTTACTTTAGTTTATTTAGTAAATCATTTTAACTAAAGTTTTTAAAACTGCATTGTTGGTTAAGGGGTTGTAAGTAACCTGTTGTATTCGGCGCATGTGACAAATCACATTTGATTTGATTTGATGTTGTGTAGTAACCTGTTAGTAGCCCATGTGCCTCACCCTAATCATTTGGTCCATTTCCCCCTCATAACTTAGCCTACTGTTCTGACTTGGTGGTGTACATGTAGCCTATAGCTTGATTTAGAGACATTTAATAATCAAATATTGTAAGAGCTTTTATTGTCTGCTAATATGCACCCTTTATTTATCTTACGGCTCTGATTTGGTATAGAGGGAGAATACTGTAAGAATGGCCCATGATCGGAATTATGTGGCTGTACATTTCAAAAGTGCTGAACAAATAGTTATATTGACTACGTCCATCCTAGCTCGCTCATTAATGTCTTAATCAAAATTACGGATTGCTTCTTATCCGTTCATCATTCCCTTATGCCATAGTTTGTCCATCTCAATTGTCAGTAGAAACCACATTTGTTTAAGCACCTCAGCCATATCAGCTATGTTTTTTAAAAAGGCAGTAAATGAGGCTGAATTAACTCTTTTGCTGCCAGACAAGGCTCAACTGATAGCCAGGTGTAGCAGTGGTGTTGAAAAGAAAGCTCTGCTGTTGGGACAGTTTTATGTAGGCCCTAACAGTTTGTCACCTTTATAGTGCAATTAATGTGTTGTTTAGTGTTGTGTTGTGGCTTTGCTGGCATGCATATAACAAATGAGAACAGTACAATGAGAATAAACTGAGAATAAACATGAACAATTCTTAAAAAGTGATAATTCAGAGTGTAAGATTAAAAAGCAATAACGCCTGGTTAAAGTTTCAGTTGTGGCACCAGAGAGTTTTGGGTAATTAGACATTTTGTGAGATTACGTTGAAAAGCACAGTGACAGACATACTGATAAAGGCAAGGCAGCTGGCACCCTAGGCACTCTACTGTGTAAATGATGTATTTTTTTTAATGTAAATGTCTCAATATAGTCCTGGTTCATTAATGCCCCATCCAGTCTGCTCCCTCCATCAGAGTCTTAATCAAGCGTTCTGATTCAGAGAAAATTCTGCTGACTGCGGCAGTTTGGCACTATAAACTGCTATGCTGGCGGTATGGTTGAGTTCTCTGAACCCAGTGTGTGTGCGATTGGCCAGTTTTAGGGCATTCAATTAAGGGCTTTTGAGAGAGAGAGAGAGAGAGAGAGAAAGAGAGGGGGAGAGAGAGAGACTGTAAATAGAGAGAGACTGTAGAGAGAGAGAGACTGTAGAGAGAGAGAGACTGTAGAGAGAGAGAGAGAGAGAGAGAGAGAGAGAGACTGGTAAATAGAGAGAGTGAGGGACAGAGAGAGATACAGACAAATAGACTGATAAATGGAGAGAGCGAGAGAGAAAGAAAATTAAAGACAGAGAGACAGAGAGAGATAGATAGATAGACAGGCAGAGAGAGACTGATATATATATATATTTATCATACTGTATATATATATATATATATATATAGAGAGAGAGACCCTTCTGACTGCCTCCTGGGCAGTGCTGAAAGACCCATTCAGTCAGGAGTGACTTGAAATCAATCAGGTCTTGGCAGGAGAGGACTAAACGACAGGGCTCTTTCTCAGCCTGTTCCACACAATCCCATTCACCGTCCTGATACTCCTCCTGACAACCACCTCCAATGTTAGGGGAGAGGGAAGAACAAGAAAAGCACAAACTATTAGACACCCATGGCTAATTCTGGCTAATTCATTGCTGCAGATCTACATGCAGGCAGCCCAACAGGATTCTTCAATCAGCCGGGGTAGCCGCCGGCACTTCAATTATGTATTGAAACAAGGACAGATAGATAGAGAGAGAGAGAGCACAACTACAGCGATTGGAACTCACTCTCCGCTCGCCACAGCTGTCATGGAGAGCTCCGAGATGGGCCGAGCGAGAGACAGACCGGTCCAGGGATGGGCACCGTAAGCAAAGCAATAGAACAGCCCATGCAACAAAGCAAAGCTTCCCTCTCCACCTCCCTGCTCTATGAGTAGACTAAAGCAGCGATCACAGAGGCAGCTGGCTCCTGCTGAAAAACTCACACAACTTTCCCCAGCTGAGCAACAAAGGCACCCAAAAGCCTCTTTTTTTTTAACTCAGAGAGATGAATAATCACAAACTCAAACCGTCCTTGATGTTCAAATGAGGACAATACAACACAAAATCTAAAAGGGAGATGATGAAGAGAGAGACACACGACAAGAGCCACTGATTGCTGTTGACTGTCAACAACAGGGTTATATGAACAGAACTAACCATGGCAGTTCAATATAAGTGGAAGTATAAATATTTATTAACGTGGCACTGGGTTTATGAGTGCAATTTCCCCTCATCTGTCGAGGCACACACACATAGAAAGATCAGTCTCTCTCTGGCTTGCCAGTGCATCCATCCCTCTTATTCAATGGGACTTACAATTGTCCTGCTTCTGTCTAGCGTAGAGTTGGTACAGGGTCAGAGGCAGCTCGAGCCTAGTGAGGAGAGAGTACGGCTAGAAGCTCCATCACTTGGCTACTTGGCCCGGAGCACAGGTCCACAGGGCTGCAGGCTCGTGGTGAGCTCCAGGAGCTTTACTGCAGTACCATAGCTTGGGCTGTTCAGAAGAAGCTGTGAGTGACACAGCTCACTGGGCACACTGAGCAATCATCACCAGGTATGTGTCTCAGGGACATACAGGCTCAGAGTGGACTATGTACACTATAGTCCACAGATGATGTGCACACATACAAGTGTGGACTCGCGCACACGTACACACACACACACACACTAGGGTGACCACATTTTGTCTCTTTGTTCCACGTCGAGTAGTAGTCTATGTGAGCTTCAATTAGCTAATTCGGTGCAGCAGGAATAGGGGTGTAGTGGCCACTTCTCACAATGGTGCTAGTAAAGTTAGACCAAAGCTGAATCAATGTCTTGGAAGATCACATAATGATTAGTATTGTAACAGAACCAACTATAACAGCCTAGTATAATGTTGCTGTTACACCAAAGACACCACCTTGGTCATTTCTTATGAGATTTGAAGATGGTTAGCTGAATGGTTATGAGACAAATCTCAACAGCGTGCGCAGCGAGGCAGAATTTGCATGGATTGACACAAAATACAGGAAGTCTAATAGTTTGTTAACACCATCTGCTCTAATTGGCTCACAAAACAGTCATTCAAGAAGATCTTAATGCATCTTCCCATGAAACTGATTGAGATCAAATGATTGGAGATGCAGTTTGGAGGTTTCACTGGTAAATACGTGAAGAACGCGTCCAACATGTTGTATTCATGTAGGCTACGCTGTGCCGCAAAATCATCACACACACACACACACACGCTCTCTCACCCACTCAGAGTGAGGACATTAAAGGGGGCGGTGAGCTGAGTTATATCCCCAGGGCTGATGCACACCGGCTGCATGCACTCTAATTTGTCCACTGACGTAGCTGTCCATATGCTGCATATCTGAGAGGGAGCCTCTCTCCCTACAGGAAACACAACAACAACAACAACCGTGTTGCTGGCCTTTCCAGGCACGCAGTGGGGCTGTCAGAGCTGTCATGACCTTGCAGTCAGAGAGGCCTGAGTAGAGCCAGAGGCACTGAAACGCCAATATAAGTCCATTCAAAGTGTCTGAGAATAGTCCCATAGCTAGCCTGAAGTGGGCTGAACAATAGCCCAGGGGTCTCCCTGGCCTGGGTACAAGTACAGGGCTTGGGTGGCTTAGGTATCAGGCCAGCGTGATGGTATCTGGAAGGTCGGCCATTTTTACCTCCTGCATGGAGAGAAATGCCACTGGGGCGGCTGGGGCTATTGTGAGCCGCCCAAATGGGTTTATGAGCTTCTGTCTAATTCAAGGGCATTGACCGCTGTGGCCTTGCTGCCTGGCTGGGGCTGCATTGCCTGCCTGTGTTATTGGGTCTGGCAGGTAACTGAAAGTGGGCTCTGGTTACCGGAATCCTCTCTCATCTCCAGCCATAGTCCCCAACATCCATCAGACCAGGTGGCAGCCAAATGACCTAAACCATTCCATCACAAGGTGATGGGAGGTTGGGTTACAATCGCTTTGACTGGCGGGCTGCACGAAACTGCACATTACTTGAGTAAGTGTACGTGCTTCGAGACATCAACAGATGTTGACTAGGCTTTGTGTGCTACCTGTACTTTTTTGTGCAGATGGAGATCCATTTTTTTGGGGGGGGGGGGGCTGTAGAGGCAATTTAACAAATGCAGGGTATATTTACGAAACATCAAACATATTACGGTTATTCCAGACGCATCCAACCCTGTGTTGGAAACACACTTGTGTTATACAATGTTCATAACATCTTCCCCTAGGGGGAAGAAGTAAGACACAAAATAAAATATGCGCATCCGCTTATGTCCAAACTAGACGAGCATCGTCGTCAGGTACCTCCCTAGTAAGGACAAGGAAATTCAGCGTGGAGGCAGTCTAATCAATAGGGCCACTTTGCATGCCAACCCACCGGCTAAAGTTTCCCTCCATTTAATAATAATATCTCTCATTTTTGTTGTTCAGCAAATATTTCACCACACTCTTAAGGCAGAGAGGGAGAGAGAAAGAAAGAGAAACAGAAAGAGAGAGTGGGGGAGAGAGATAGGGAGGGAAAGATGGAAAGAGAGAGAGAGAGGGATAGAGATGCACTGTATACACAAAAGTATGTAGACAAATCTTCAAATTAGTGGATTCGGCTATTTCAGCACACCGTTACTGACAGGTGTATAAAATCGAGCACACAGCCTGCAGTCTCCATAGACAAACATTGGCAGTAGAACGGCCTTACTGAAGAGCTCAGTGACATTCAACGTGGCACCATCATAGGGTACCACCTTTCCAAGAAATCAGTTTTTCGAATTTCTGCCCTGCTAGAGCTGTGCCATTCAACTATAAGTGCTGTTATTGTGAAGTGGAAATGACAAGGAGCAACAATGGCTCAGCCACAAAGTGGTAGACTACACAAGCTCACAGAATAGGACCGGCGAGTGCTGCAGCGTGTGGCGCGAAAAGAATTGCCTGTCCTCGTTTTGCAACACTCATTACTAAGTTTGAAACTACCTCTGAAAGCAACATCCGCACAATAACTATTCATCGGGAGCTTCATAAAATGGGATTGCATGGCCAAGCAGCAACACACAAGCTTAAGATCACCATGTGCAATGTCAAGCGTCGCCTGGAGTGGTGTAAAGCTCACTGCCATTGGACTCTGGAGCAGTGGAAAGGCCTTCTCTGGAGTGATGAATCACGCTTTACCATCTGGCAATCCGACGGATTAATCTGGGTTTGGCAGATGCCAGGAGAACGCTACCTGCCCCCAATGCATAGTGCCAACTGTACAATTTGGAGGAGGAATAACGGTCTGGGACTGTTTTTCATGGTTCGGGCCCCTTAGTTCCAATAAAGGGAAATCTTAACGATTCAATGACATTCTAGACGATTCTGTGCTTCCAATTTTATGGTAACAGATTGGGGAAAGCCCTGTTTCAGAATGACAATGCCCACGTGCACAATGCAAGGTCCATACAGAAATGGTTTGTCAAGATCGGTATGGAAGAACTTGACTGGCCTGCACCGAGCCCTGACCTCAACCCCATCGAACACCTTTGGGATGAATTGAAACGGTGACTGCGAGCCAGGTCTAATCCCCCAACATCAGAGCCTGACCTCACTAATGTTCTTGTGGCTAAATGGAAGCAAGTCCCCACAGCCATGTTCCAACAGTGTGGAACAAGTGGAAAGCCTTCCCAGAAGAGTGGAGGCTGTTACAGCAGCAAAGGGGGGGACCAACTACATATTAATACCCATGGGATGAGATGTTCGATGAGCAGGTGTCCACATACTATAGAGAGAGGACTGCTAAAGTTATTTTATGTTTCTGAGGAGAGAGAGCCTAGTAAACTCTGGTGTGTAGACTCTAGCTGTTCTCACTATTCTCTATGGGCACATTCCACTTTACTGGTTCCTTGTCTATCTCTCAGTTATGTATTATGTATGGAACCAGGGTTTAACCCTGGTGTGTTTAGGTACTTCCTACACACTCGGCTCAGTCCAGCCAAAGAGCCGCATCTGAATCGACAGATTTTGCCATTAACAAGTATTGGGAATACCAACAAACCGCGGTGTAGAAACCCACAAACCCATACACTGTTTACACATGGGTTACACACACCCACGCCCATGAAGAAACATGCACACACTAGAAAATGGACCTAGTTTTCCAAATGTAGCGGAGAAACTGGTTTCATTGTGTGGCTAACAAGCTTAAAGAGTAGCGAGAACAGTGAGTGAAAACAACACCATATATTATCCATACACTCAGCACCATGGGATAAGAATAAAATAGACTTGGTTCACAATAAGAATCAACTACACGTTTTATTAGTGGTATGTACGGGATACATTTGGTATACATTGTCCAGTGAAATGCTTACTTGCAGGTTCCTTCCCGACAATTCTATTGGCTATGCAATGCGTGAGAAAACAGTTTTGATGTCCTCTATTAAAAATAGGAGGATTCCATCAGCTTTCTATAGGCTAGGCCTACTATATTTATTTCTCAACTTTACTAATATTAAGCACATGGCTTTGCTTTACAACCAGAGTAGCCTACCTTGCTGGCATGAACATTTTACCCCTGTCTCTGTTCCGACAGGTCCGTGAAAATAGATTATTCTGACTCAAAATTAATTTAACTTATAAATGATTTAGTGTATGTAAAGACGAGACCAAATTGAGAATAATCTGATGGTTGAGAATATGATCAATTGTGCAGTCATAGCTGCACACATCATGTAGCCAAGCCTATAGCCCTATATGTTTTGATAAGGTTGATATCACAACTAAAGTGGCCAAATAACTCCAAACGTAGCCTACATGCCTAGGACCCCTGGAACAGGGTTAGAGAGCCCATAGCCTACAGAAAACAGAGTTTTGACTGGCCACTATTTAAAAGAGGATCCCAGCTTTCTGGTGACGCCATATTTAATGTTACATAAATAACTCTAAATGAAGCATATAGGAGGACCTGTTTCTTTGTTAACCCCTCAACACAGAATTAGACACGTGCACTCCCTCAGAAATTGCTTGGAGAAAGTGTCCTTTCTATTTTATTCAGCTATGTTCAATAATCTTCTTACTATAAAATAATATCAAATAAAGACACAGGAATTATAAGCAAATCTTGTGTGCTAAATTAACTTGTGTAGCCCACAGCCATACGGCATAGTCAGATCAGGGCCTAACATAGACAACTCAGAATATGCTATTCTGTTCTGTACATTTTCTTCATATCATGTTTCTTTAGACCTGTCTAAAATAAATAATGGATTTATTGTGATGATGTAGGCTATATTAAATAGATTTATTAGACTTTTGAAAGTGTAGACGTTGCAAAGGTCCGCATCAGTGGTTTGTAGGCTATGTGTGGAATGCCGGAGATCCTAAATGTGTTTATGTTAATCAACTGTCAATTTCCGTGAGACTGGTAGTTATTTGCATGACAATCACTGCTGACAAAATGTCATGAATGCCGCAGCCCTAGCCTTGACAGCTCCCCGGTGTTTACCCATAATATTCAGAGGACGCATGCATTTCCCTCCAGCTACAATAAAAATGATAAGAGAGAGGCTCAGTGTTAGGGGAGCTCAGATTTTTTTTTAAATCAAGAAACGTCCTTCAGAATTTCAAACTTATGCAGGTTTCTTTCAAATTACATTCTAGCTCCCCAGAGGCAGTAGCTAGCTCATCTTGAATCCCCTGTTGTCTTTCCAGCATCCATCTTGTCTTGGACCCTATTATTTTTCCTGCTTGGTATTCAACCACTGATGGCCTGTGTGGAGGTGGGATTGTGTGCGTCTCTGTATGTGTGAGGATACTAGGTTCTCATGGAGGGCTTCCCAAAGCACTGACCTCCGAGTCACACGTAATTCTGACGACACTGAGTAATAAAAACCTGCCCTCACTCACGCAGACATCAATGCATTCGTGCGAGCGTACACACACACACAGACACCGATCACTTTATTTGTCAATTGCACACAAGGTCCAACCGAAATGTGACTTTTAGCCCAACCACTCAAAGACACATATACAGGTTTTGGAGAGGTGTGGGGAGCTGCCACACGGAGTTCCCGGGGATCGGTTCAGTGCCTTGCTCAAAGGCACAATGTAAAGCAATGACATCTAGGATTTAATACCAGTAACCCTCCGGTTGCCAGCTAACTTCCTACCAAATTTTTCCTGTCGGACCCGGGATTCAAACTGGCAACCCTCTGGCTGCTATCTCGCCTCTCTAACCCCTAGGCTACCTGCCACCACACAAACACATTCCCCTCCCCACACAGCACCACAGGCATTGACACCCTCCGGGACTTGGCTCCTCCCATTCTATGAACCCTTTGACCTGTCGAAAGGTCAGGTTTTATGGCGCTGGGTGAAATGGAGCACACAGGATCTACCATCAACCCACCCCCACTCTATCCTCACCCCTACTCTACTCCACCTTAACGGCTCAATGAAGGGA
The DNA here is from genome assembly GCF_002021735.2 of Oncorhynchus kisutch. Taxonomy (NCBI): domain Eukaryota; kingdom Metazoa; phylum Chordata; class Actinopteri; order Salmoniformes; family Salmonidae; genus Oncorhynchus; species Oncorhynchus kisutch. The sequence goes on from NC_034177.2 coordinate 42,251,835, forward strand.
ACTTTACAGTCGACATGCTAATTAGCACAAAGGGAAGGCTTATGGGGTGTGTAACTGTCTGTTCCAGTCAGCAGGAGGGGTGAGGTATCATGCGAGTCCGGTCTGACAGTTATGTTCCTTTAGACTGATCGGCTGGTAATGTGATACAAACGATGACCTCCACTGCAGAGGAGTCTGGGTAGTGCTGGAGGGCAAAGAGCCAAACAACCCCACCAACTTGTCATTGGCCTTCCTCCCAATGCTGCCATAAACTCAAGGAACATTGGAGAAACAGACATACAGCCTGCCTATCATTTACACACCTATAGTCCTAGCTATACACAAGACATTTCCCTAGGCCCATCAATAAAATAATCTCACAGAGGCTGGTTTGAAGGCAGGGGAGGGTGCGGAGAGACCTTCCCCCTTAACAATATTGATATACTCCAATGTCTCTCCGATTGTTCCTAGGTGAGGAGGTCAGCACATGGGGAGAAAAGATATTGGGGAGAATATGGATCCCTGGGTTGCTCCGAAGACTGGCCCTGAATAAATCATTACTCATTACATAAGCATGAAGGTGTGAGATAATCCAAAATAATAATAAATCATAAAAACACAGTGGAATACGGCGCAATCCCCCAAAAGCCATCTGAATTATTCTCGCACCTTTAAGATAATCCTATATATGTTCTGTCAATCCTCCACTGACTCTCTCAAAGGTTAACCACCTGTTTAATAATGAAGTAATGCCTCTTCCCTTGAGGGCTAGCTAGGGGGCTGGCTAGAGCGCTGCGGTAGTTTAGGCCGGGTGGTGGGGTTATGGGGTGCGTTGAGACAGCGGCTCAGTTCATCTCCAGTCCCTCCCAGGCTGCTTGGCCACCGGTCACCAGACGCAGGTTCAAAGACAAAGTCAGGCAGCAGCAGGAGGAGTGAACGCTAACGGGAGGTTGTCTCTCTCTGTGACTTTACGTAACCACCACACTACCCTCCCTTACTGTTGGTGGTTAGCTTGGTTCCTGGCCAAGGCCTTACCTTTTACACTCGTGGGAATTGGCCTATATGGATAAGGCTAAATTGAAATGTTTCTTACAGAAGAAATATGAAATGCATAAGCATGGTAGCAATTGAAATGGAACAGTTTGGAGATTATGGGAATATGATTAGACCAAAAGGAGAGGACACAACAGTTCACCTGACACAAGACTGAATCCAAACATTACACTGTTGATTTGATGTTCATTTTACATTTACTGTACTTTCCACCGCATCTGTTGATAACTGTCACGACTTCTGCCGAAGTCGATGTCTCTCCTTGTTCGGGCGGCACTCGGCGGTCGACGTCACCGGTCTTCTAGCCATCATTGATCCATTTTTCATTTTCCATTGGTTTTGTCTTGTCTTCCTGCACACCTGGTTTCAATCCCATTCATTACCTGTTATGTATTTAACCCTCTGTTTCCCCTCATGTCTTTGTCAGAGATGATTTGTTGTTCAGTATTCGTGTTGTTTGTATTGGTGCGCGACAGGTCCTCATACCCACTTTGTTTTATTGTATTCATAGTTTTGGAGTTATGTTTTTTTTCTCCAAGTTATTAAACTACTCCATTCCTACCAAGTTTGATTCTCCTGCGCCTGACTTCCCTGCCACCTATACACACGACTCTAACAATAACGAAGTCTGAAAATACTCTGGATACATTCAGTAACATGATAAGAATATGCCTGGAAAATGTGAGGGTGTAGGTGCAACATAATGCAAAAGAATTACAAGGGTTTGAGTGAGAGGACTAACTGGTGTCTTCAAGTGGCCACACAGCTCTCCAAAGTGGGCACTGTAATGACTCAAAGAAGAGTCTTCGTCTATAAGGTGCTTTTTGGAGCTCTCCTAGCTGTGCCGTTGAGGAACTAGCGAAAGCACACTTTTAGTTTCTTTGTTTGGAACACAACTCTTTATCCCCGCCATCACACAATTCATGTTGTTTACGCAATCCAAAAATGGTCCATTATAAATGGCAATCTGGGTCAGGTGTGAATCATTTGAAAGCTTGTTGCCAACATGACTAGCTAAGTTGTAAAATACGATCTTACAGTGTTAGTCTTTCATAAGGCAATTCAGAGAAACAGATTGTCGTTTTGGTACGCATAGAAAGGAGTCATGAGTGAGTTCACTCATTCTGTTCAGAACAACCCAGGGTATGGAACCATGTCATCTTGTAACTGTACATCAAACATAGTGATCATAAACGTTGACACTGTAAATTACATGGGTTTTATGATATGGAAATGAGAAGTGCACATTTGGACTCACAGGGGTTTGGTTTGCTGCTCAAAGACAGAGACTGGGCCCGAAATGGGGCAGCAGACTACTTCTGAAACGTCAAAGTCATCAAATATGTATGAGTGTTTTTGACTAATACCAAAGACCCGATTTCCTAATTTCCGTACTAGGCTTGGGCGGTATACCGTTTATACCATTACCAGGGTATTTTGAAATACTGACAGTATGATTTTCAATATGTGAGGGGTGGTGGGGTTGGAGTATGCAGGGGTGCAGGTAAGTTAAGTATAACTATAAGAAATTGAAGATTTGAAATAAATGATATTCAGCTCAGGGCTCCAGCTAAGCATTGGGTTTGCTAACTTGCTAGCTAACTGGCTAGATGTCAAGGTCAATCTTCTTGGTTACAGCAGAGATATTCAAGCCCCTCCTGGATCAAGATCCCTGTTGCCTAAATTGTTTTGTTTATTTCTTGTTGTTGTTGAGAAATAGCGCCCCTTGTGTGCACATTCGGTAATACCGTATTCCCTGGAATGGTAGAGAAACGGTATGATGGTATGAAAATCTGGTTCCCGCCCAACCCTATTCCATACCCAATTAACTTTGTTTAAGGATTTTAAATATCAAAACATCAAAGTGGGGGAAAAGCATTCTCATTTCGAAAGTGGATAGTTGATTATACAATTCAAGTGGCTTTTGAGATGTCCTGCTGATAATTTGTTTACTCAGCCTGAAAATACACAGATCTGGAGGACGTGCTGCTGAGTGCTCTTGCTGGGCTCTTGCTGGGCAGCAGAAGCCAGACACTCACATTGACTCACAGGGAATTGAAGCAGATTTGATACGGACAAATGTCTACTCTGTCCCTAAAACATGATTCCATAATGAAAAGACACTAATGCCTTAGGTCTCCATTTTGTAGAGAGAGTGTACTGTACATATGCTCCTCCATATTCAACATTCCATTCCTAAGTTTGTAAAAGTGCTGTGTAGTCAACTTCCATGAAAATGCAGAGAAAATGGAACACAGGTTTGGAAATCAGATTTGTAAAGGCTTCTTCCAACAACCTTGGGATTATCAAAACAAGCCGTGTACAGTGTATTGGCTCAGGGGGCTTGCTGGAAGAAAAATCCTTCCTGGTTTATCAGACTGATACCAGCAATCTATGTCCAATGTCATAGGAATCTTAAGAGCAGAGCACATTGTACTGCCACAGGTGCATGAGATGAACCAGTCTTGTTAGCATACAGTGGTGGCCGGGTTCAGACGAGGCAATCCTACTAGTGCTCACCATTAGTCCCATAGAATAATCATTTTCCTGTTCTAGTAATTCTATTTCTATGGTTAGTCCTGACCTTGCATAAGTAGAGGCAGCTCATCTAATCTTCAAATGCACTGAACCGTGACAACGTTTGACTATCGCACTCTCCACCAGGCACCTTCCCCCTTCCGGCCGTGAGTTCCCTCCATCCTCCTAACCATAACCTGTTCCTGGAATAGAGGGGTGTTTGTGACCAGAGGAGAATGCTCCAGCCAGGCCTCTCGGGCTGCTTTCGTTAACACTAACCCTTGCGGGAACACGGTGGCATGTGGGCTGATTTAGTGGTTGGCTGAGCACCGGAGCACGCACGTGGCCCAGGTCAAAGTGAGAGGCTAGTCAGACAACCTCCACAGATCACACATCACCAGCATAATGTCAAATCAAAGTTCCAATCTTCTGCAGGAAATGAGAAATACATGCCAACGGCTGTAGGGGAGACTAAGTATATGCTGCAGGGTACAATCTTGGCGCTATCTGCTCAGCAACAGCATTCAAGTTCAAGATAAATAGTAGGCAGTGAATGCTGCCCTCGAGCTCAGAGAAAGACTTGAGTCAGTCATGTACCGTGAAAACCTATTATTTCTTTGCGGTAATAGAAGAAGGCTAGTTTAGAGGAAACACGACGTCAGCATTCATACACACCCAGGCATAGATTTCCCTTCAGTTATTTCCAGAGGCTCATTCATGGGAAATGTCAGGTCAATGTGACCTCTGGCTATGGGGTTGTCCGCCCTGGACCCCCTATGCTCTCCATCCTCACATACCAATGATTCCACCGTATGTATTAGTCCATTCTGCTCTCAAGGTCTCATAAACAGCTACTGTACAGTGTCTAAGATACCTACAGGGTCTCTCACATCTCTTTGTATCAAACCAGGCAACATGTCCCTTTGCATTCTGTAACGGGACACATGTTTGAATTGAACAGGATATGTGTGGGTGGGTGAAAAGAAACAGAACAAAAACTAAACTACTGTTCTGAAACTACTGCAAAAGGCTTGAAATGAACCAACGGATAATAGCCACTATCTGCACAGAGAGGCTGTCTTGGCTTGATGTTATCAGGTTGAGCAGGTAACGTCCTGCCCTAGCCGTAGTGCCTGTGTGACTGTGACCTCTCAGATGTGGGAGTGTGAAAAGTGTCATTACAGCTTGTTCGCCTCACTCAGCTGTTTCACAATTCACACACCAGGCAGTCAGAGGGCCTTGCTCACCCCGCTGGAGTTCGAGCTCCCCCACTGTTAAACCACGGGGCCTCTCTAGCCAATATAACACTGGAAGGTCATACCATGTCCAGCCAGTCACTCAGATGATGATGGGGGTTATATTTAGAGACGACACTGGGCCAGCAATGAGGGGACCGGACAGGGTTCCCACAATGAACTGTTCAGCTCAGCAGAAAGGACACTGAGGACTGAATACAGTGGCATAACAATTATAAAGAGACGTTACAGAGACAGAGACGTTAATAATATTTCCCCTTAAGTGGATTGAACCAATTCAACATAAATGGATAAGGATGATACATTAATTGCCAATGCACTATGAAAGGCCACAGCCACCGCAGCGGAGTAAGAGCAGATCTCCTATGCAAGGCATGGAAAGTGGGTGGTATGGAACTGTTGAACTGGTCCGTGCCTTAGAGGGATCGTGCCCATGGGATTCAGATAATTCAGACACGACCTGAATAGCATTGTGTGCCAGTGTGATGTCAATCTCTATGGGCTATGTACTTAAATGTGAATACAGGGACCTTTAGTAGAGAGCGGCAGTGGGTACTGGGCCCCTGAGCGCCATCCGAGCGCCATGATTCTAGGCATGCCTGGAATAGCAGACACCGCACAACACGTCCCGGTGTTGGTCTCATGGCATAGCATGGCTGAGATGAGCCTTTTATGCTGCTGCTTATAAAACCTAGTTTAAATGAAAGGGGTCGGGTTAGGGAGACATGTTTAATCGTTGCGTTAATTTCGGTGCCTGCTCATAAATATCTGCCCTCGTGCTCTGGCGCGTTCATTTGATCTTAATTCCATTTGAGAAGCTTATCAAATGGAACCCTCCAGAAAATGCAAAGGCAAGCAACTTGCCTTGCCTGTGTTTAACTGACGAGGAGAAACCAGCTGGGTGAAATACGTTGCGAAATGCTCCAAGTATAGGATTTTAGAGCAATCATTTTGTGCACACACCTGTCTATATAAGGTCCCACAGTTGACAGTACATGTCAGAGCAAAAATCAAGCCATGATTTCGAAGGAATTGTCAGTAGAGCTCAGAGACAGAATTCTGTCGAGGCACAGATCTGGGGAAGGGTACCAAAACATTTCTGCAGCATTGAAGGTCCTTCTTAAATGGAAGACATTTGAAATCACCTATACTTTTACCCATTGAAGGTCATTCTTAAATGGAAGACATTTGAAATCACCTATACTTTTACCCATTGAAGGTCATTCTTAAATGGAAGACATTTGAAATCACCTATACTTTTACCCATTGAAGGTCATTCTTAAATGGAAGACATTTGAAATCACCTATACTTTTCCTAGAGCTGGCTGCCCGGCCAAACTGAGCAATCGGGGAAGAAGGCTGTGGTGATGTTTTTCAGCAACAGGGACTGGGAGACTAGTCAGTACTGAGGGAAAGATGAACGGAGCAAAGTACAGAGATCCTTGATGAAAACCTGCTCCAGAGCACTCAGGACCTCAGATTGGGGTGAAGGTTTACCTTCCAACAGGACAACGACCCTAAGCACACAGCCAAGACAACGCAGGAATGGCTTTGGGACAAGTCTCTGAATGTCCTTGAGAGGCCCAACCAGAGCCTGGACTTGAACCCGCTCGAACATCTCTGGAGAGACTTGTAAATATCTGTGCAGTGATGCTTCCCATCCAACCTGACAGAGCTTGAGAGGATCTGCAGAGAAGAATGGGAGAAACTCCCCAAATACAGGTGTGCCAAGCTTGTAGCTTCATACCCAAGAAGACTCAAGGCTGTAATCGCTGCCAATGGTATTTCAACAAAGTACTGAGTAAATAGTCTGAATATTTATGTAAATGTGATCTCAGTTTTTTATTTTTAAAACATTTTCAAACATGTCTAAAAAACAGTTTTTGCTTTGTCTTTATGGGGTATTGAGTATAAACTCCTGAGGAAATTGTTTTATTTAATCCATTTTAGAATAATGCTATATCGTAACAAAATGTGGAAAAAGTCAAGGGGTCTGAATACTTTCTGAAGGCCCTGTATTTCAAACAGTCTGAAGCAATTCCCTGTTCCAATGGAAAATGTATTGACGCACAAAAGCACTTGTGAAGCCGGCACATTGATACACCACGAGTGCTCTTATTCTAGACTAAAAGGGTTTTCATAGCAGTGTAACCGCAGCCTTTAACAGTACAGAGAGCTTCTGTTCATTTTTCATGGACAGGAGAAATACACTCACACATGTGGACAGACGGATGTGCATGGACAGAAGGATGCACACACACACACACACACACACACACACACACACACACACACACACACACACACACACACACACACACACACACACACACACACACACACACACACACACACACACACACACACACACACACACACACACGCACAGATCTCCTCGACTGCCCAGGATCCTCTGCTATGGTGTGTGACACATACTGTGTGTTCCACCTGGGCAGAGGAACACAGGGGGTGTATCTTAGTAAATGTCTTCATTAATGAATTAAGCCACCAAGGCGGCTGCATCTGTCACGCCAGGCTGTTCACAGTGGGCTTAGTGAGAGGGGCTGACATTAGTAATCTCTGTTCTGCGGGGATTGGAGAAACAGGGACCTTTAACATAGTCAGTGAGAGGAGATTAGAATGTACTACATCTGCCATGAGAGTTTCCACTGAAAGGACCTTTCACTGTTTTACAAACAGATTTAAACATCCACATTGGTGCATTTTGAGTATTACATTAGAGCCAACAGTAGAGCTCACCTGATCAATATAGTGTGTTGTTCTTTGCAAAGGCAAATCAGAAGAACATGGATGGAAATGTAATCAACATTAGATTTTTTAGCTATAAACCCACTTTAAAATACTATTTTAAACATCTGGCATTTGAGTCGTGCACAGAAAGCCTACTGAGTGTTGAGGTCCAGATGCTCGAAAATGTCTATGACTGAAGGACAACTTATCATCCCACTTCATCCATCTAAACACAATCACAATACAGGCAGTTTTCAGGGCAATGCTGTTTACATGGACTGACCTCCATTTCAGAATAAGGGGAGAGTGAATGGACCCAATGTTCAACTTCTTATTTTCTCTTAATATTTTTTTTAACCAATAACAGATTTCTAGAGGCAGCCTCGCAAGACGAAAACTGCCTCATCACTGTCCCCAAGTCTAACCAGACGCCGAACATAGGTCTATAACGCTTGACAAACTCATGTCCAGAATAACGGCTGAGCTGACCCTTTTGTGATACACAGGACTAATTGATTCCTTGATTCACGCAATAAAAAAGAACTCCACAATTATCCACAGTTAGCTCAGCCCATCTCATCTACCCCCCTGTCCCTGACTCACAACGCTAGACAAAAACCACTTTGTGTTGCTGGGCCCATCATCATTCTGATGCTTCAGGGAAGGTTCAGCTTAAGGGAACAGTCATTAAGGAGCTGGCTTTCAAATATGATCATCTCTGTCTCCTTTGTGTGTTGAGAACATTTCATTGGCCCAGAGCAGGCCAGTATGAGACGTGAACACTCACTACCCAGGGGGAAAGTAGATTAGACAGACAAACAGAACCTTAGTCCAGTCATCACCTCTGTCTCTACTTTACCCCCGAGGACTGGAACTGGACCAGCTAGCAGCAAGCACATCACCTGAGTTCAATATCCTAGTGTGTGTGTGTGTGTGTGTGTGTGTGTGTGTGTGTGTGTGTGTGTGTGTGTGTGTGTGTGTGTGTGTGTGTGTGTGTGTGTGTGTGTGTGTGTGTGTGTGTGTGTGTGTGTGTGTGTGTGTGTGTGTGTGTGCGTAACAACAGCTAATCCCATATAGGGTATGATCTCATCAATAAACATCACATAATCATTTCCCCAACATTATAAAGATGTACTGCAGTAATACGGTGCATTTAATTCATCAGAATTTAAAGGGATTACCAGGCAATAAAAAAAAACTATAAAAATACAAACGATTCCCCAAACAGAAATATTGACTAAATCTGTAATGGTGGAACAGAGCTACAAGTTCATCAGTTACTGAACACTTTGTGTGCTATATCATAGTCCTACCTGAGATCACACAAATGCCATTTCAATGAAATGCTGTGCGGCATTCAATTTTAAGCATAAGAGTGCTTTTGTGTCACCCTCGAAAACACCACAGTGAACGCTCCAATGTACTGTACCGTATATTCTCAGAAAAAAATACCAGAAAAGATCACATGGACAAATTCAGCATAATCACATAACACACGCATACACAATTGTTTTCTGTGTATTATTGGAAGACAGAAACTTACAACAGCACATAGATACATGTGAAGCCCTCTGACGCATGCTCTTTTTAACACACATTAAACAAGGTTTTCCTCAGGCACTAACACAGAGAGGAGACGCAACCAAGCGTAACCTTATTCAACATGCCACGGCTAGCGTGGGTGGCAGAGAGGGAGGGAGAGGTGAGTCCTCAAGGCAGAAATCGAGTAAAATTAATGTTCTGCATATCAGAATGCTACGGCGTTTATGTAATCGTTTTTAACTCGAGCCCATATCTCCCTCTTTGTGGAGAGGATGCAGCCCTGAAAACTCATTTAGGAATCTGAAATCAGAAGAGTGTCCTAAAACGAGCAAGAACAGATGGCTCTATAAAGAGAGAGGGATGCACTGGGGGGCAGAGGTAGGAGTGACAGAGATTACCCAGAGGAAGACCACTAAACACATGTAAATCCTGTGAGCGGTGGCACGTTGACTGGTACATTTCCATTGCTGCCTGGGTGACGAACCGTAATGCAGGGGTAAAGCTGTGACTTGGTGTCCCGCAGCAAGTGACTTCCTACTGTTCACCAGTCCTGCCACATGGAGATATAGGCTACTGTAGCTCTGCAACAGAGAATGGCTTCCAGGTGTAGCTTGACGGGACATTAACTGGTACAGACAGTAACAACATGCATTGTAATTAGCCTAGCAGTGATCTCTGATCTGGAGTCAGATGTTTGGGGCCAGGTGATGCTGAATACTAACACAAGGTTGACACCTGTGACTTCTGGTCTGGAGTGAGATGTGGCGTGATCAATTAGGGGAACCGGGAGCCCTTGTGATTGACTGACTCCTCCACCTCATCCATCACGCCGGGTAACACTCACAGCCCTGACAGTGGCCTATCTCTTCCAGGTGGCCAGGCAGAACTTGGCCAGCTCTATTTCCAGGCTGACATTATGCTCTTTTCAGGCCTTGACCTGGTGCCAAAGTCTATGAACAGAACAGCTCCCCTAAAGCTGTGGAGCAAGAGGCTATAGAGAACAGCTCCCTTAAAGCTGTGGAACAAGAGGCTATAGAGAACAGCTCCCTTAAAGCTGTGGAACAAGAGGCTATAGAGAACAGCTCCCCTAAAGCTGTGGAGCAAGAGGCTATAGAGAACAGCTCCCCCAAAGCTGTGGAGCAAGAGGCTATAGAGAACAGCTCCCCCAAAGCTGTGGAGCAAGAGGCTATAGAGAACAGCTCCCCCAAAGCTGTGGAGCAAGAGGCTATAGAGAACAGCTCCCCTAAAGCTGTGGAACAAGAGGCTATAGAGAACAGCTCCCTTAAAGCTGTGGAGCAAGAGGCTATAGAGAACAGCTCCACTAAAGCTGTGGAGCAAGAGGCTATAGAGAACAGCTCCCCTAAAGCTGTGGAGCAAAAGACTATAGAGAACAGCTCCCCTAAGAGAACAGCTCCCCTAAAGCTGTGGAGCAAGAGGCTATAGAGAACAGCTCCCCTAAAGCTGTGGAGCAAGAGGCTATAGAGAACAGCTCCCCTAAGAGAACAGCTCCCCTAAAGCTGTGGAGCAAAAGACTATAGAGAACAGCTCCCCTAAGAGAACAGCTCCCCTAAAGCTGTGGAGCAAGAGGCTATAGAGAACAGCTCCCCTAAAGCTGTGGAGCAAGAGGCTATAGAGAACAGCTCCCCTAAGAGAACAGCTCCCCTAAGAGAACAGCTCCCCTAAAGCTGTGGAGCAAGAGGCTATAGAGAACAGCTCCCCTAAGAGAACAGCTCCCCTAAAGCTGTGGAGCAAGAGGCTATAGGGAACAGCTTCCCTAAAGCTGTGGAGCAAGAGGCTATATAGAACAGCTCCCCTAAAGCTGTGGAGCAAGAGGCTATAGAGAACAGCTCCCCTAAAGCTGTGGAGCAAGAGGCTATAGAGAACAGCTCCCCTAAGAGAACAGCTCCCCTAAAGCTGTGGAGCAAAAGGCTACAGAAAACAGCTCTCCTAAGAGAACAGCTCCCCTAAAGCTGTGGAGCAAGAGGCTATAGGGAACAGCTTCCCTAAAGCTGTGGAGCAAGAGGCTATAGAGAACAACTCCCCTAAAGCTGTGGAGCAAGAGGCTATAGAGAACAGCTCCCCTAAGAGAACAGCTCCCTTAAAACTGTGGAGCAAGAGGCTATAGAGAACAGCTCCCCTAAAGCTGTGGAGCAAGAGGCTATAGACAACAACTCCCCTAAAGCTGTGGAGCAAGAGGCTATAGAGAACAACTCCCCTAAAGGTGTGGAGCAAGAGGCTATAGAGAACAGCTCCCCTAAAGCTGTGGAGCAAGAGGTTATAGAGCATTGTCATCATGATAATTGTAGCAGTATGACAGCGGAAACGTAATAGCGATGTACAACATCTCTCGCCAGGTGTCCTTCTAACAGAGAAAACCATGGACTGAAACGTCATAGTGATGTACAACATCTCTCGCCAGGTGTCCATCTAACAGAGAAAACCATGGACTGAAACGTCATAGCGATGTACAACATCTCTCGCCAGGTGTCCATCTAACAGAGAAAACCATGGACTTAATATACTGTCACTTCTACTAGTCTCTGGTCTGAGGCTGAGATGTCTATAATGCCAATAAAGCCTGGGGATCTATCTCCAGTATGACGTACCAACCAGGCACATAGCATACACATTGATCTCACTATACTGCTTTTCAATCAGCTTCCATAATCTCCATTACATCGTATTATTTCATTACTGTCTCCCCCGATTGGAAGTTCCTCGTTTAAGCAACAAACAGAACAGTTACTGTACAAACACTGTGGGCTGAGGAATCCTGTCGGGCAATTTCCTGTCTTCAAAGATCTCTCTTTACCACGCCACTGTAGGACTGCGTTTTAATGCATGTATTTCTCTCATCTTTATCTTTAGCCTGTTATGTGTCTAAAGAGAGTAATGAATACTCACTCAGTCATAAAAATATATTTGGAATGTTGGCAGTGACGTAAATGCTAAATTGAGACAAATGGGAGAATGTATTAGCCATTCTAGTAGCAAATACATTTCGGATGCTTGCTATGTGCATGTGTGTTTGTGTACTGCGAGAGTAAGAGGGTCATGAAGGCTGTCTAGGCTGTTGACATCCCCAACCTGTCTATCTTTCACTCCTCTTCATTAGACTCTGCAGTACGGCTACTGATCTATGCTGTCATTTTATCCTGAGTAGGCAGGGAGAGGAAAGGGATTGGCTGTTGGTGTTTTTTTTTTTTTACTTCCTCTTCTCTAAAACTCTAGAGTCTGGAGAGACATGTTCCTGACTGTGGGAAAATCCTAAATGTGGGAGGGGAGAAGAGAGACGAGGAAAAGAAGAGGACAACATTTCTCTGTTCTTTATTCCTGTCAGGCAAGGTCTGAGACCTGAAATACTCATCTCAGTGCTATGGTAACCTGCGCTAATCCTCTGCAATTACACACCTAGTGCTGTTTTCCAATTATGAGAATGGCAATTTGTCAAACACTCTCTCAACCCTGCAATTACAGTGTATTAAACTCTGCACACTCTAGCCAACATTTATTAATTTATTTATTTATTTAACCTTTATTTAACTAGGCAAGCCAGTTAAGAACACATTCTTATTTACAATGACGGCCTACCAAAAGGCAGAAGGCCTCCACAACACTACATAAAGAGATACCGACACAGCATGGCAGCAACACATGACAACACAGCATGGTAGCAACACAACATGGCATGAATGCAGTAGAAACACAACATAGCAGCAGCACAACATGGATCGCAGCACAAAACAGGGTACAATCATTATTGGGCACAGGCAACGGCACAAAGGGCGAGAAGGTAGAGACAACAATACATCACATGAAGCAGCCACACGTGTCAGGAAGAGTGTCCATGATTGAGTCTTTGAATGAAGAGATGGAGATAAAACTGTTCAGTTTGAGTGTTTTTTGCAGCTTGTTCCAGTCGCTAGCTGCAGAGAACTGAAAAGAGGAGTGAACCAGGGATGTGTGTGTTTTGGGGACCTTTAACAGAATGTGACTGTCAGAATGGGTGTTGTATGTGGAGGATAAGGGCTGCAGTAGGTATCTCAGATAGGGGGGTGTGAGGCCTAAGAAGGTTTTATAAATCAGCATCAACCAGTGGGTCTTGTGACAGGTATACAGAGATGACCAGTTTATAGAGGAGAATAGAGTGCAGTGATGTGTCCTACAAGGAGCATTAGTGGAAAATCTGATGGGCGAATGGTAAAGAACATCTAGCCGCTCAAGAGCACCCTTACCTACCGATCTATAAATTACATCTCCATAATCTAGCATGGGTAGGATGGTCATCTGAATCAGGGTGAGTTTTGAAACTGGGGTGAAAGAGGAGCGATTATGATAGAGGAAAGTCTAGATTTAACCTTAGCCTGCAGCTTTGATATGTGCTGAGAGAAGGACAGTGTACCGTCTAGACATACTCCCAAGTACATGTATGAGGTGACTACCTCAAGCTCTAAACCCTCAGAGGGAGTAATCACACCAGAAGGGAGAGGGGCATTCTTCTTACCAAACCACATGACCTTTGTTTTGGAGATGTTCAGAACAAGGTTAAGGGCAGAGAAAGCTTGTTGGACACTAAGAAAGCTTTGTTGTAGAACATTTAACACAAAAATCCAGGGAGGGGCCAGCTGAGTATAACACTGTATCATCTGCATATACATGGATGAGATAACTTCCTACAGCCTGCGCTATATTGTTGATGTAAATTGAGAAGAGAGTGGGGCCTAGGATCGAGCCTTGGGGGTACTCCCTTGGTGTTTGGCAGTGGCAGAGACAGCAGATGTTCTGACTTTATACACTGCACTCTTTGAGAGAGGTAGTTCGCAAACCTTGCAGTGAATTACTACAAAGTATCAGGGCTTGAGCACAGTAAAAGTGTGAAGGCGTTTCATAGGCATGGTAAGATCTACCCAGGCCAGTGCTCATGGTGAAGTGAATGGGGGCGGCAGGGTTGGACTAGTAACCGCAAAGGTTGCAAGTTCAAATCCCCGAGCTGACAAGGTACAAATCTGTCGTTCTGCCCCTGAACAGGTAGTTAACCCACTGTTCCTAGGCCGTCATTGAAAATAAGAATTTGTTCTTAACTGACTTGCCTAGTTAAATAAAGGTTTTAAAAAATGGCTTTTACTGTAGAAATTGAAATACTGATTAACGTTTTATGGACATTCGTTAAGAATCCCCAAGCCTGAGCTCAGTGCAGTCATAATTAATAAAACATCTCCCTAAGCATAGCATGAGGAACACTCTAACCAGAACTACGGTCTTCATTGGGACCCCTTACATAATTCTATTGCATAATTTCCCAAATGAAAAACCACTGGCATCATCTAAATGAAGTGTAATAAAAGAAGAAGCCAGCTAACTTTGCCCTGGCTAACAGAACATCTGCAGACTCAGGCTCCCAGAGGAGAGGGGATGTTTTGCTTCTACACGTCTCTATCCTCGTTTGATGGACAGAAACCCTGGCACCTGCAGTCATACATTCCCTCCCTATCGTCTGTATTCACCACCTAAACAATATATTATCGGAGGGATTTTTCTGACTCCAATTTCGGGCCCAATCCCCTCTTCCGCGGGGCGCTGTGTTTGCCACAGATCCACACAGTGGCTCCTAACAGGAAGGAGTAGGCTAATTAAGTTTACTTAAGGGAAGATAAATGACAGACGGACTCTTTGTGTGGAAGTGCCACCGTGGACTCTTCCTGGGGTCCACTGCAACTCGGTCTCGCATTGACCATTATGATATTGTCTATTAAACCCGTGCCCTGATACTTGCCAATAACCATTTACATATTTAGAGAATGAAACAGTCCATTTGGCATAGTTGTGCACTGTTAAATCTCTTCCTGATTGGACTTGCCTGCCTGCCTGCCTGCCTGGCTGCCTGCCTGGCTGCCTGCCTGCCAGCTTACTCCTCGTGTTCTTCTTTTTTCTATTTCTTGTGTGTTTTTGTTCTACCTTATGTTATGTTTAGTACTACATTGATAATGATTACTGCATTGTTGGATTTCAAGCTTGCAAGGAAGGCATTTCACTGTATTTGTGCACGTGACATTGAAACTCGAAACGTAAGACTTCCTGCCTCTGTACAATGCACAGTTAGCAAAACCAACCTAAAATAAAAGCGCAAGCATCGAGCCTTGCGGGGCTCCGCACTTACATCGACGGCTAACTATCGTAATGTTTCAGATATTTTGACCAGAGTGTGTCTCGCAGTGGGAAACAAACATTACAGGGATGAAGAAAAGATGGAGAGTACCTTCTCTGCCATATGCAATATGAAAGAACGATAAAGGCCCTGACCAAACGTTTTGCCATCCCTCTCCAGACACTGACTGCTGTGACTCGTTAACTTTGAAAACAAGGCAAAATGACGTCTCGATTGCCATCTTTTGCCCGTTTCCTGCCGCGGCACATCATTTTCGACTTCATCTCTTTAACATGCAGTGGTTCATGACTGAGATTCCTGACAGTCCCTATGTGAGCAGGGCCCTGTGCTGTGTGTTTGATGTGGAGGTTGGCTGCCTACAGTATGTACACTATACATACAAGAGTATGGATAAGGCTATTGCAGCCACACCCATTGCTGACAGGTGTATCAAATCATGCACACAGCCATGCAATCTCCATAGACAAACATTGGCATTAGAATGGCCCGTACTGAAGAGCTCAGTGACTTCAACGTGGCACCGTCATAGGATGCCGCCTTTCCAACAAGTCAGTTCGTCAAATGTCTGCCCTACAGAGTCAATAGGATCCAGCTTCCCCTCCATACTGTCTGTCTGTCTGTCTGTCTGTCTGTCAAGGCCAATGGTATAATATGTGAGAGCACTACACATGTTGCGAGGTCTCTTTCTCCCTGACTACCGTCTTCTCTATGACAAAAAAAAAACACTCTTTAATCACACATACATCTGAGACACTGCCATGATGTTTCCACATTACAGAAACCACCACGGAGAGTGGAGATCACACAGTGGCTAATGAATCAACGGGCTCATTCGCTGGCGCTAATTCCTGAAAACCCCTGCAAACATCCCCAGGACGACCTCTGCTAATACACTCCCGACCCAGCCACCTCGCTCGCTCACTCATACCAACGGCATTACACACATAACACTACACACAGTCACACACCTACATAGAACATACATTAGACAAATTAGATGTCAAGGCTGCTACTCTCCCTGGAGTCCTCATCTCCACTCTACTCAGTGGGTAATTGCAGTGTGATTATAGCGGAGAGGAGAGGAGGCTATAGAAGAGATAGACATAGAGGGTCGTATTGTAAAGTGGCCTGCTGCTCGTCCCTGGAGGGGGAGTCGGTGTAACTGCTCTGCATGAGTGGCCATTGAGAATCCTCTCTACACAAACACCCACGCCCACGCTGTGACACCACTGCCACAGACCTCCCCCCGCCACTGAGACAGGCAGGCACTTACGATTCTCGCAATATGGGAGCACCTCAGGCACAAATTCAACGCGCTGATTTCACGAGTGGCACTGCCAAGCTGAGTGGCGTCTAGATGTTTACATATGACACGAGAGCTTTATAGTATGATAACATCTCAAATTGGAAAGGACAAGATGTGGAGTATGGAACCGGGATGGGCTTGTTTGCAGTGGAATCTGTCTCGTTTATGACATCATTCCTCGGCGAACACACACGCAAATATGTGCGTGCGTGCGTGCGCGTGTTATCTTTTTGGAGTCGTTTTTATTCCCACAGAGAGGGGATAAAAGGTCATTCATATTCTGGCCAATGATAACATAAAGCCTCTTAGCAGTCCCAGCTCAATGCAGTGGTGATAACCAAAAGGAGAGAGGAGATCCCTCCTGGAGCTAAATGCCTGCCTGCCTGAGAAACTCAGTGGTCTGTGAAGCTACACCTGCTGGAAAGATCAATACCCTCCCATCTTAGTATTTTTCTCCACGGAGCTCTGAGAAATCACAATCATCTTTCAGCTCACATTTTCCATGCTGTCCACTCTGAGAGCCATATCACTACAAAAATATGTTGGGGGACTCAACACATTTCCAATGTGTTTGTATCCAAATGGCCATTGGCATCTCCAAAGTTTACTTTTTTTCGCACCAAAATCCCACAGCCTCAATCTCTTGATGTGATTTCCAGTTGGAATCAAAGCAGAGCACAATGTGAATATTGAAGATTCTAATAGAAGGTCATGAAGCCTCCAGTCGAAATAAAGAGAAATGGGGAGCTAAAATGGCCGCTGAACTTCTCTATGCAAATGTTCTCTCACAAAAGTTAATAAGGCCCTTGGTTATAGTTACATTGTCATCCTGTGTATAAGCAGGAGTGTGTGACATGACGGGGTGTGATAAAAAGCAAAAGGTAAAGTGGGGTGTGCTTGTATTCTAACCCACAGGACACTAATTGGATGGGTGACGCCAACCGAGACCCCTTCACTGATTAGAAATGTCAGCAGATGGCTTTGTGGCCATGACAACTCACCGTTCCGTGTCTAAAGCAACAACAGCAGGTGTATAGGCTTTGTCGACTCTGAACAAGGTTGACTCAAACTCCAACAGGGCTGCTGGTGATTTCACAGTTGTCATATCCTTCACTTCTAACAGACCCAACTCCACATTTGGACCTCAAACAGCAACCACTGTGGTTTCCACCACCCCAGCTGAATATTTCTACAGATTTTTCTTTTTGTCCTTCTATCTTACAGTAATAATTTGACTCCCATTTGTTTACGCTCTGGCTGGCAAACGAGAGGAAGTACGATAGAGGTTGTAATGACAATAATAATAACAAATACGATTGATCATTTCTGCCTAGATTTCGACTGGGCACTAATCTAATCTGCGTCCAAACCCTTCCATCATACCGAGGTCAGAGGAACTGTTTCAGCAATAATACTCCCGCCGTTCGGGCTACAGAAATAAACAGAATAGACGAGGTTGTTAATAGATGGAGGGCAGCAGAGCTGAAAACATTATTTCCTTGTATATGTTCAGAGCAGACCTGGGGTCCTCTACTCTACCTCCTCTCTTCACATTCGTATTGAAAAACTGCACTCTGCCTCAGAACAAGGTCAGGCCACGCATCTACAGGACAAGGCCCGTCATCCAATTGATGTGTCTCCAGATGTTTCAGATGAGTTTCCGGGTAAACAAAACGCCAGGATTTATCTCCCGTTAGTGGAGACAGGATGAATCCTTTAATCAAAAATGCACCTGTTGTATAACATACCGAGCTAAATATTTGGTTCGAAAACTGTCGTATAGATGATGATGGTCTGTTTCAATCATTCCTTTTTATCAATCAAGTATTCAAAGAAAGATAGAAAGAAAACAAAAACAAGAAGGAGGTAATATTAAATACTCCATGAAATTACCACACGAGACGTTCCCACTCAAAACAACATCTGCCCACACCGATAAGGAGGAGGTATTTCAATACTTTTAAGGAGACAATGTATGCTGAATCCCTCTCCAGCCTCCAGTCACCCTTCAGGGGTAAACCAAAGCCAAAGCACTGCTCTGTGTTGTGTTCCTTCCCCTTGATATGTTGAGGTGCTGGACGTTTTCAAAGACGTGCCGGATCCAGGAACTTCAGAGGGAGACGGTGTTTGCTCGATCACCTTCTGACGAGTAGATAACCAAACAGACAGTGAACAGGCAGTCCACTGGGAACTAGAGAGGGGAGTCGAGATACAGCGAATATAAAGTTCACGTGAAGAAAAAAAAACTAAAAACAACACAAACAACTGCGAAACATTGACAGCCCTGTGGAGGGATATAGGCTTACAAACCCACAGAGTAATTACATGCAGCCTCATATCTCCATGGCTACTGTCCTTGGAGCTGTAACCATGCGTCCTTTGGGTACAGTCAGTGTCACTGTGCAGAGGCACAACTCAGTGGGAGGGAGCAGCATTAGCAATACCACAGGGGGGTTCACATAAACCAATAACCGTTCAGCCTTTACGCCAATTACTGGAATTAAAAGAGCTCTGCTGCAGCGGCCACAAGGTAATTGCAGATAGAGAAAACACATTTCTCCACAAGCCATCGTCTTTGGGCAAACTTATAATGAAATCTGCCTCCTTCAAACGGTTTATTCTAATTCTCTTAATTCCCTGGCTCTTAGTGTCAGTGTAATGGAAAGGGTCTGTGGTTTGAGGGTTGTGCAGACTGCAGGAAGATGAGTGGATACTACAGGATGTGCTAGAGAGTAGCCTGTCGCTGCAGGCCTGCAGACACGGGAGCTCTCTGAATTAGGCCGCAGTACATGAGGCTCAGGAAATATCAGCTTTCTCTTCTGCTATTAATACTCAGGCATACTTAGGTTCCAACCTGCAGGGAGCACAATCAGTCAGACAGCAGTTGGAAGGCTGCTCTGCGCCACAAATAGGCTATGTCCCAAGCATAACCTTAAAAACTAAGATAAAGGTTATTACCGTCTATTATGTCTATAAACGATCATTCTTAACCCTACAAATGCTACCGCATGATATGAAATATGCACGGTGCCATCACGCTTAGACTGAAAGCATCCCAACAATTTGGAGGAAATGAGTTGACTGCCGCTTTTACAGGGTCAGCTGATGAAAAGGGAAGTGACAGGACTGAAGGAACATGTCCTTTCAGGAGAGGTGTAGAAGGTCCTAGTGAGTTCTATTTAGCGGGTTCTATAGCTTTTCTAGGTGCTGGGAACTTTCAGTTTGTAATTGCAGCTAAGAGCTTGATATTTAGCATTCCTTCTCAGCCTGAGCCCAGAGAATGGGGAAGTGAGCACCTAAAAAGTACTTTGAATGCAGATGAAATGCAGATGAAAAAACACTCCAATCTCAACGGGGAGCATAGTTGGCTACACATTGAGCCACAGCAGTGCTCTCCCTCCATAAATCACAGTACATCACAGCCATCCTCCAACCACTACTGCAACAGGTTTCCCCTTCTCCCCCTTGTCTTATTATGCAAATAGACTTCCTTCAGAGTCGGTGTGTTTACTGAGCAATGGCTCTAGATTGCTTGTGTGTTTAGATAAGTGCCGGAGCCCATTGTCTCTCAAGTGGCCCACCTAAGATGGATCCACATGGCGAGAGGGCTTGGAGAGCCCTGTACTGAATGCAGGATAAAGCCTCGTGCTTCATCTTCCAAGGATTTCACAGTTCCTGCAGAGAGATACCGTAGAGAGTTGTTCTGAGGAAAAGCTTCCATCAGCCCACCTGTGGCTCGAACACCAACAAAGCCTGATGCTTAACGCAGTGTTAACAGACACCTCCACTACTTTGCCTTCTAATTGTCCTAGCCTGGGAGGGCCGATGGTGGTGGATGTTTACATTTCCATTTGAGTCAAATAACAGACACTCTTATCCAGAGCGACTTACTGGAGCAATTTGGGTTAAGTGCCTTGCTCAAGGGCACATCGGCAGATTTTTCACCTAGTCGTCTCGGGATTCAAACCAGCGACCTTTCGGTTACTGGCCCAACGCTCCTAACAGCTAGGCTACCTGCCGCCCCATGTGACAGTGAGGCGGTCCATGTGGATGTGACAGGTGCCAGTCCGTACGCCCGTCACACAGGTGCTAATGACCACTGGCCAATGTCACCTTGTCACCGCAGCCTGGTTGCCAACTGTCCAATCCAAACAGGAGCAATGAAGCGCAGGCGACACAGCAACGGTTGATCCACGCAACAGCTACTTATCTGTGCATTCTACAGACACCCATCACCCGACCCTTAGATTAGAGCTACATGGTGTTATAATGGGTTATTATGGTTATTTTTTGCAAAAAGCATTCTGATTCCAAGTATTTCCATTCCTGTTGCATGGAGTATAATTAAGAGCATAATTCAACTCTTTCACTAGCCGACCCATTAATATCAAAGGAAGAGGAGGTATTATTGCAGTTGCTGATGTGGCCATTTGTTCCTCCTCTCTAGCTACTTGAGTTACCCCCACTGCCGTGCACCCTATATGATTGGTTATATATAATGAATGGTGTTTATGAGATGGAAAAAGCTGTCTCGGGTCCTGTGTGCCAGACCGCAGCCACTCTATTGTGTTGCACATTCTGGCCTGGCCTCTGGAGAAGACGACGTGATCCCTCTAACCACCGGGCGTCTCATGTTCTACATGACCTGGGGACATGGTAGAAGGTGCAGGGGACATTCAGATCAATAGAGGACCTTGTACATGCTTAGTGGCCATAGTGACAGAATGCACCAATGTCCTGTTTATCAACACATCCAGATACAGACTAAAGAGGTGTCTTTATAACTCTGAATCGAATGGCTTGCAATAGCATTTTGGGATGCCAAAGTGGTCATCCGAGTTACTTAACACACAATACGACCATAACTTAACAAGCTGAGCGCGTCTAGTTATTTGTTGCAGGCTTCATGGTCTTTGTCAGCCTTTATCAGGCTGACAAGCAAAGTTACCCCAAGCATGCGGTCCCTCAAGAACAACCATCTGTCTACTTCTGTCTACTTATGCTGAACGGAAGAGGAAGACAATAAATAAATGAGTCACAACTGTAAACATTGCCTTAGGGCTTCAGCCACAGACATAAATGTTGGTTATGTAAAGGATTGGTCACCAAGTTGAATCAATCCTTTGCGCTTTGGCAATCCAACCCACTTTGATAGTGTCTTTCAATTAAACGTATTATAGGAAGGGGGACAGATGGTGAGTGTAATCCAATGAAATAAAAAGGCGACTAACAAGCTGTGGCATACGGTAGATCACAAGGCCGTCCGGTCATGGTGGTCACCTCTAATCATTAGAGCCCACTCTCTCTGCTGTGTGTTTGTTCTTCCCCTCATTACTGGAGGAAACACACAGAGAGGGGCCGTCGCTCGTTCTCTCTGAGTTGTGACCACTTTTTGTCACTTTATGTCCCCTGTGCCTGGGAAGAATAGGTCACATTACCACCAAAGAAAGTGAAACAAAGATGCACGGAGCGAGAGAAGGCGAGGAGGGCATCTCTCCATCCATGAAAGTCTCCCGTTTAATGGCGGCCCACTTTTCTTCTTACCTTCCTCCTATCACGAGGCTACACTTTGTGGGGCGTCTTTTGTTTCCATTTGCGACGCGAGACAATAACCCATCAAAAAAAGACAACAAAAGGAGAGCAGCAGCGCTGAATCCCGATCCAGCTGACATATGCTATCAGTGGGGCTTTAAAGAATGTTATTAAGTAGTGGCGGCTTAGATGTGTACACACAGTTAGCCGGGGCACAGAGCTGGAGCCCACAGTGACTGAAACTCCTAAGGAAACCTATTATCTGGGTGCTTATTTTAATGTCAGGAGGCTTGCAGTAAATACAACACGTCTCTTTTTTTCTTTTATTAAATACAACATTTGAATGACGATACACGGGGAATGCTCTGCTGACCGTGCCTGTCTCCTGTACTCTGCTGGGTCTCATCGTGGACTACATTACGCAGAAACGAAATGCAGACAGCAAGATAACCGATGGGGAAGATGGCAAGCCGCTCATCTATGTGCTCACTGCTGTATAGCAAGCCCATGCATATCCAATGGGCTCTTCTCCGTGAATTCCAAATGCACCAAATGCACATGATATAATGAGAGTCACACTCGGGTATTGATGCAGAGGGGAGATTGTGTAATCGACGACTTATCAATGTTTTGTTTTGTTTGTTTTTTGGGGCTTCTGGGTAACTTAACATGCCACCGAATGAAGTTATTCTTGTCGGCGAGACGAGAATGGAAACCGATGATCATCAGGGAACACAGGGCTTTTAGAGGCAGCCGTCTATATTGCTTAATGTCTGTAAAACAGCCAGCTTCCTCTGGCGGAGAATCTTCAAGCGGAAATGTTGTGTCTGCAACTAAAGCAGATAAATAGACAGGGGGAGATAGAGGAGAGTAGGCTCCGTGATTTTGCTTTTCAGGAAGATTTAACAGCGTGTTGGCTGCGAAGTAAAAACTCTGAGGATATTTTGAGCTGTATCCAGACATGAGAAGAGCTGGACCAGAAGAAGTCTCATCTGTAGTGTGAAACCCTCATTAGTGAAGAAACACCTAGATGTTTTCCAAAGGGAGCAAATGAGACTCAACCACAACTGAAGGTATAAAGTACCCTCTTTCCTCTCCAAACCTAGGTGAGAACTCATGAAAGAACACGCCTCAGGGTAGCACTTTCTTCTCCTATCTCCTTTGCAAGGTAGGCACTTTTATTGAGTGGGGTTGTGAGTGAGATGTCCTGGATAGCGTTATTCCTCCAATAGTGAGATCAGGTGTGCTTTCATGTCACATGAAACATTACAACATACAAAAACAAACAACGTGAAACAAACGAAACAGTCCCGTGTGGCACAAACACAAACACGGAAAATAAACACCCACAAAACCCAGGTGGAAAAAGGCTACTGAAGTATGATTCTCAATCAGAGACAACTAACGACACCTGCCTCTGATTGAGAACCATACTAGGCCGAACACAAAAACCAACATAGAAAAATAAACAGACTGCCCACCCCAACTCACGCCCTGACCATACTAAAACAAAGACAAAACAAAGGAACTAAGGTCAGAACGTGACATGTGTCAAGTTGGTTGGATGTCCTTTGGGTGGTGGACCATTCTTGATACACACAGGAAACTGTTGAGCATGAAAAGCCAGCAGAGTTGAAGTTCTTGACACAAACCAGTGCGCCTGGCACCTACTAAAATACACCGTTCCAAGGCACTTCAATATTTTGTCTTGCCCACTCTTAATGGCACACGTACACAATCCATGTCTCAATTGTCTCAAGACTTAAAAATTATTCTTTAACCTGTCTCCTCCACTTCATCTACACTGATTGAAGTGAATTTAAGAAGTGGCATCAATAAGGGATCATAGCTTTCACATGGACTCACCTGGTCAGTCTGTCATGGAAAGAGCAGGTGTTCTTAAGGTTTTGTACACTCAGTGTATCATCCATCACACGGGAGGGACAATGCAATGACGGCAACTCTTGATTGCCGTCGCTTTTGTCTTGGCCACTCCGGTTACGTCCTCCTGCGCCCAGCTGTCCCTGGATAAGCCTATTTCTGGAGAATGGCATCATAATTTGCCATTGGCACACAATTAACCAGCCAACCGCCAGCCCGGGTTGAGGTCCAGCCGTGAACAGGATGACCTCATCTGGTGGGTCAATACAGAGCATAGTCAGCACACCAATGTCACACCGCCCATAAACAATGTGTCAATTGATTTGTGTGGGAACGGACTGTACAGTGGGTGTTGACACATCTAACTCTGTCATCATGTTTGGAATACAAGTATAGTATACATTAGCCACATGTCAAATTTGACGGTCGTTCCGTTTGATTTGAATCCCTTTTTGACTGCAGGGTTTTTAGATTAGAATGACACCTTCTATACACATTTGCCCATCGTAGAAAATGGTCACAAAGTAACTTTTTGGACCTGAATGTCAAAACATGCTAAAAGTTGACCAATTTTGCATACCCCCTAACATGACAAGTCTTCATCACTTGAAAACGTAAACAGTTGAATTTGATATCATTTAAAAGCTTACAAACACGGTTGTCAAACTATTTGATAATTTCTTGATTTTTACATTTATTTATTTTTTTAAATGGTCTTTTTTTTGTCCTTTAACTTCAATTATCTAAAAACGGCATTTATCCACCTACCGTGGTAAAGCCAAAGTCATTTTTAATCTAGCATAGTGCAGTTTAAAGGGAAATGTCACAGTTTTTCAACTTCATATTCAGCACCACCCCAACATCAACATATGTAGAAATGGCCAGTTTCTATGTTTTGTAGCAAAAAAAGATAGAAGATAAATGACATCATCTGTGTGCATCCTGTGATTTTAACCAATTATGCGTAGGCATTGATTGTTTGATGATGTCATTGGAAACACTTTATCTTCTAACGGTCGCCCCAGCGTGAGTTGTTTTACGCACATGATGTCAGAATGCACTCACTGTTCCAAAATGTGATTATTACGCAATAGGACAGTTAACACGCACTGCCTGCTAATTATCTATATGCTATGTTTCAATTTGTCAATTTCAAATTATTTTTGAATGAGTTTTTAAAATATTTTTTTTCAATTTAAAGTTTTATTAAGTTTTCTTGTTTTTCAATCAACCAACAAAACACATTCCACATTCACAGATGTGACAGGCTTTAAAAACACATTCCACATTCACAGGTGTGACAGGCTTTAAAAACACATTCCACATTCACAGGCTTAAAAAAATACAAATAAAAAGTCAAAAAATATTATAATAATACATTTGAAAAAAATAAATACAATTAAAATGAAAGATTAAGAAAAATAAGTGTTTTTATTTGACTTTATCTATTTATTTTCCTTGGTGCATATTTATATATATTTCCCAGATTACTTTCAAAGGAGTAAAGGAGGAGCCTCCTTTCTCAGAAAGGAGTCTATAGATGTAAGATATTTTGCCTTTAATGGATTGGGTTTCAACTTCATTCAACTGAGTTCTAAACCTCCTCTTGGAGGTAAATGAGGAAATTACATGTCTAATTTGAAGATATTTAAAAAAAAAAAGGGATCTTGGCACATCAAATTCACTGCAGAGCTCTTGAAAGGATTTCAGTGTAGTGGTTTTCTGATGAAATAGGTCTGAAAAGGTCCTGATTCCTAGAGTATGCCATAGATTAAAGTTGGCATTCCTCAGGGCTTTTGGCAAGTCTGGGTTGCCTACTATAGGCGAGTGAGAACATATTTGGGAGGAAATGCCCAGGTATTTCTTACAGTCCCTCCACGCTAGTAGGGTGCTGTAAATCACAAAGGTTTTGGCTATGTTGCCCATTTCACTAAAGTTATTAATGAATATAATTGAGCTTAAGGGCAATGAACCACAGGATTGGGCTTCTATCTGAATCCACGTTGACTCTTGTCTGTTTGTGATCCAAGTTAGCATGTTGCGGATTTGGGCAGACCAGTAGTACAATTGAAGGGAGGGAAGGGCAAGACCACCCTTAGATTCAGGTTTCGATAGAGTGGAAAACTTGATCCTAGGTTTTTTATTGCCCCATATAAATTTGGTGATGCTTTGGTTAGTTGTTTTGAAGAAGGAAACTGAAGTTTTATTTTCTAACAGTTTGAATTAATGTGTGTTCTGCCTCCTCATTAATTCACATAAAAGTAGCCCATTTCACTGTTGCGGACAATTTATGTTTGAGGCTTTACTAAGCCGGAAAACTTCTCTCATCGAGGAGAGCCCAAGCACTTCAATGTTTCCGCAGATCAAGTATGCAGACATTGGCCCAGTCTTGCACGAATTGCACATTTTTAACCTCTCCCTGGTCCAATCTGTAATACCTACGTGTTTCAAGCAGACCATCATAGACCGAGTGCCCAAGAACGCTAAGGTAACCTGTCTAAATGACTATCGCCTCGTAGCACTCACATCTGAGCATGAAATGCTTTGAAAGGTTGATCGTGGCTCACATTAGCACCATCATCCCAGACACCCTGGACCCACTCCATTTTGCATACTGCCCCAACAGATCAACAGATGCTATTGCACTCCACAATGCCCTCTCCCACCTGGACAAGAGGAACACCTATGTGAGATTGCTGTTCATTGACTACAGCTCAGCGTTCAACATCATAGTGACCTCCAAGCTCATCATTAAGCTAAGGACCCTGGGACTGAACACCTTCCTCTGCAACTGGATCCTGGACTTCCTGATGGGATGCCTCCAGGTTGTGAGGGTAGGCAAGAACACATTTGCCCCGCTGACCCTCACATCTGCCCCTCAGGTGTGCATTTAGTGGAGCGGGTCAAGAGTTTCAGGTTCCTTGGTGTCCACATCACCAATGAACTATCATGGTCCAAACACACCAAGGCAGTCGTGAAGAGGGCACGACAACACCTTTTCCCCCTCAGGAGACTGAAAAGATTTGACATGGGTCCCCAGATTCTCAAAAAGTTAAACAGCTGCACCATCGAGAGCATCCTGACGGTTGCATCACCGCCTGGTATGGTAACTGCTTTGCATCTGACCGTAAGGCGCTACAGAGGGTAGTCTGTACAGCCCAGAACATCACTGGGGCCAAGCTTTCTGCCATCCAAGACCTATATACTAGGCGGTGTCAGAGACAAGCTCAAAAAATGTTCAGAGACTCCAGTCACCCAAGTCATAGACTGTTTTCTCTGCTACTGCACGACAAGAAGTACCGAAGCACCAAGTCTAGAACCAAAAGACTCCTTAACAGCGTCTACCCCTAAGCAATAAGACTGCTGAACAACTAATCAAATGGCCACTGGATTACTTACATTGACACCCCCTCCTCCATTTGTTTTTTACACTGCTGCTACTTGCTGTTTATTATCTATGCATAGTCACTTCACCCCTACCTACATGTACAAGTTATCTTGACTAACCTGTATCCCCGCACACTGACTCGGTACCGATACCCCCTGTATATAGCCTCGTTATTGTTATTTTATTGTGTTAAAAAAATGTATTATTATTTTTTTAGTTTATTTGGTAAATATGTTCTTAACTCTATTTCTTGAACTGTGCTGTTGGTAAGTAAGCATTTCACGATAAGGTCTACACATGTTGTATTTGGCGCATGTGACAAATAAAGTTTGATGTGATTTGATTTGTACTCCCTGTTCACCCACGACTGCATGGCCACGCATGACTCCAACAACATCATCAAGTTTGCCCACGACCCGATCACAGATCAGGCCACAGATCACAACAGTGAGAGAGCCTACAGAGAGATCAGAGATCTGACAGTGTGGTGCCAAGACAACACCCTCTCTTTCAATGTCAGCAAGACAAAGGGGCTGATCGTGGACTACAGGAAACGGAGGGCCGAGCACGCCCTCATTATCATCGACAGGGCTGTAGTCGAGCGGGTCGAGAGCTTCAATTCCTCGATGTCCTCATCACTAAGGATCACGGTCTACACACACCAACACAGTCATAAAGAGGGCACAACAATGCCTCTTCCCCCTAAGGAGGCTGAAAAGATTTGGCATGGGCCCTCAGATCCTCAAAAAGTTATACAGCTGCACCATTGAGAGCATCTTGACTGGCTGCAACACAGCTTGGTAGGGCAACTGCTTGGCATCCGACCGCAAGGCTCTACAGAGGGTAGCGCGTAAGGCCCAGTACTTCACTTGGGCTGAGCTCCCTGCCATCCAGGACTTCTATACCAGGTGGCGATGTCAGAGGAAGGCCCAAAAATTGGCAAAGACTCCAGCCACTCAAGTGGCTATTCTCTCTGCAACTACAAGGCAAGCAGTACCGATGTACCAAGTCTGGAACCAACAGGACCCTGACCAGCTTCTACCTCCAAGCTATAAGATTGCTAAATAGTTAGTTAAATATTAAACCAAATAGCTAGCCGGACTATCTACATTTGAACTTTTTTTTTAAATTAATCACATACGCTGCTGCTTCTGTTTATCTATTTGTTCATCTTGTTGCACAGTGAACATTTCATCAGTGCAAATGACTCAAACATCTTCAAGAGCGTTTTGTGCTTTTTAATCAATGTGTGCAGCCACTTGGAAACATTACATTTATAGTGTGTGGCAAATTGCTAGCTAATCAACAACAAGAAACACCCACGACACTGTACTGTAGGTAAAATATAACAAATATAAACACTTGTGCTATTGAGTGGCTGCTGCAAATAGGGGAGAACAATTCCTAACCAATCTATACAGTTATTATCCCTTAAAACTGGGCTGGGATGATTAGTATGCCTTCCACAAATGTGACACAATGTGTATGCCTGAGAGCCAACAGGACCACTAAGATAAGGCTGTGTGAATCCCCTCGGTGGGAGCTGCCACTACACATCACTGTATTCACCTGGCTGGGCTGTCAGGTCCCTGGGGTAGCAGTAGGACCCCTACCACCCATCCGACCCCAACTCCATGCATAGAGCCCATGCTCCATACACAGATTGAGGGCTAGGAAGCCATTTTGGGTCTGTGTGTTCAGAGGGAGGATGTAGGAACCCTGTCCAGCACCGTCTGTTCCCCATCTCTCCAGGTGCTGAGGACAAGATGGTCCATGTGGCCATGCCAGCTACAGCAAGACCCACTACCAACCAGGACATACAGTAGTACACCTACTGCAGAGAATTTATGACGAACTAGCTCGGAGCACCATTTCAGCACTGAAATGAATGGGGCAACACACTGACCTTTCCCTGTCCATTAGCACTACCTGAAAACATCATGATGGCGTTCGTCATCCCGCCCAGTAAGGATGAGTAGTAGCACTCCATTTGTGTCAAAAGAGCTGTATTACGAATCACACAGATTCAACGCTTGAATGAGATCACGCAGAGGTGATAGCGGTGACGAGCTCATATTAGTGTACAAATCCCAGTTCTTCAAGCCTCTATCTATATCCACCCGCATCTGTTCGGCTGTGAAATAAATGAGGAATACGAGTGTACGGCGTTTGATAAGACACGAGGAAGGTCACAGAGACACAAGAAAGGAGAGAAGATTGGGAATCCGCATTCAGAAACCATGTTAATATCCCTATAAGCTTCAGAGCCAGTTAGCTACAAATCGAGTCGATGTTGCCTTGATGCTGCTTCTCCATCTATCTTCAGGGAGAGAATGTCAGAGCTGTTTATGTGAACACCTCATGCACAAAGAACACGAGCCAATTGCAAGAATGAGAGAGCACTGCAACAACCTGTTTTGAAGGTGGATCTGGATTTCTCTCTGAGCCCAGCGTGATAGATGTATATACATACACTTCCAATGGGAGCACACAGTACTGTATATAACACAGGCTCCGTATGTGGCAAATAAAATTAGCCCACTAAAAAAATAACGATAGAAACATGGCGGTGATTCGTGTCCAATGGATGAGTCACGCTCCCCCTTCCTCTGAGTGGGGTCTTATTTAGGGCTTTGTGTCCTATTGGAGGCTGGCAAGGGACCAAGTTGTTGACGCTGTCGCCGAGGGCCCGCGTTCTCATTCAGACTGTGCACCTCTGGGTCCCCAAGCCCAAATGCAAGGTGACAACCTCTTGAAATGCACAGATTCAAAGGCAAGTTGAGGCTCATATTTTGAGTGCATCACTATTCGAGACCGAAATGCCAATCTAAAAAGGATGTGACATGTCTGGGTTTTCTATGTTTGGTTTGGAGAGAGGAGAAGATATTTAATAAGCAGGAGGAGGAGGAGGAGGATGGTATCTGGGTATGAGGGAACGAGGACCATGGTGGGAAAGCAATCAAGCCCAATAGAATCAATTGTAAGATGATAGCCCTTAGATCCAGTCAATGGCGGATCCTCAGCCCATGGTGTCTAAACCCTGGATGCCCTGGCCAGCCAGTAAGACGGACAAGCCAGCTAAGATAATTTCCTGATCAATTCAATTGGAAAACATTAGGGATTCCCAATATCTACCTGACACCAGCCTCACATGAAGACCATTAAAGAGAAGCTCAACATCCCCTATGGCGGCTACATCAAACACAGGACACTGAGTGTGTTAGGGTCTGCAGCCAAGGTGCATCAAAGTCAGCCGCCCCAAATAATTAATTAAATAAAAGAGAGGTAATCCGGTTGAAACCCAGTTATTCCTCAGCAGACCAAGTGGAAAGAAATAGTCCCAAACCTTCTCCCTCAGAGTTGAGGCTGAGCAAGTGCGACTTGGGGTATTGATTTCTCCTTAATTTGCCTTTGGGTGACAGAGGAAAATGCTGAGTAGGGCGAGGCGGGCAAGCTATTCTAACATTCTTCACTGCTTAGGTGCAGAATAGCATCGATCGGAATGCCTGGAGTGAGTGGAGGCCTGAGATGGAGACAAGTTTACAACCCTCTACAAGGACAAGCATGAGCATGATAACATTTTATTCTCAACACCTATTTGCATGATGCTCCTTAGTAAATATTTTAGCACCATAAAACGTACTGAGAGTCCCATTATTCGAGATATTAAAGGCTGGGTATTTTTGTAAAAGTGTTAAAAATAGAGCAGTATCTCTGACCGAATGAAGAACCTGGCTGTCTCTGAAAAGAAAGTGAACTTAATTGTTGCAGTGTCAAGGTAACTCAACACATTGAGACAGTCATACAGTAGATGACAAATTGAATATCTGCTTCATTCACTAGCTAGGTACATACTTCACTTCCACTGTACCATGTTATGTATTACTCCACCGATGCTCTCTCAGTGAGTGGGTTTGTTGTTGTGTTGTCAAACCATGTTTGATTGACAGGTTTCACTTCTGTGCGTCAATCCACTCCAGGGGACTGGGACTTCGTAAAAAAACTTGCTTCTTTGCCTCAGTTTTTTGTTTTAAGTCAGTCGTTTAAACATTTCTCAAAGTTACAAAGTAAAATGTTATGAATCATTTTTTAAATGTTGATGTTCTTCTTCTACTAAGGAGAGGCTTTTACATAGACAAACAGCACCAGAACATCACATCTCAGTTTTGTTGGTAGAATACTTTGGCGCAACAAAAGTTTGCCTTATATAATCATATAATACCACAAAAGAGAGGGCCTATTTGAAGTAGAGGCCACAAAGTATTTTACTGAGAAAAATAGATTCTCCAGGGGGAATATGACAAAATACAATGTGTGCCTAAGCCTTTCCTACCGACTACAGCGGATTTGATACACAGCCTCTTGCTGTATCAACACAATGACAATCACTTTCAGACCCATTTAATTTCACGAGGAAAGCATTTCAATCATCCTCTATTGTGCAATGTGCAATCCACGCATTATTCCTTGAAATGGAGATGCAATTAGGAATCAATTCAATTATCCTTTTGTGGTCAATCTGTTGGTTATGTCGTTAATAACTATGTGTACGGATAAATTAGGACAAGCATGAGCATGATAACATTTTATTCTCAACACCTATTTGCATGATGCTCCTTAGTAAATATTTTAGCACCATAAAACGTACTGAGAGTCCCATTATTCGAGATATTAAAGGCTGGGTATTTTTGTAAAAGTGTTAAAAATAGAGCAGTATCTCTGACCGAATGAAGAACCTGGCTGTCTCTGAAAAGAAAGTGAACTTAATTGTTGCAGTGTCAAGGTAACTCAACACATTGAGACAGTCATACAGTAGATGACAAATTGAATATCTGCTTCATTCACTAGCTAGGTACATACTTCACTTCCACTGT
The DNA here is from genome assembly GCF_002021735.2 of Oncorhynchus kisutch. NCBI lineage: Eukaryota > Metazoa > Chordata > Actinopteri > Salmoniformes > Salmonidae > Oncorhynchus > Oncorhynchus kisutch. The sequence goes on from NC_034177.2 coordinate 42,284,080, forward strand.
ACCATGTTATGTATTACTCCACCGATGCTCTCTCAGTGAGTGGGTTTGTTGTTGTGTTGTCAAACCATGTTTGATTGACAGGTTTCACTTCTGTGCGTCAATCCACTCCAGGGGACTGGGACTTCGTAAAAAAACTTGCTTCTTTGCCTCAGTTTTTTGTTTTAAGTCAGTCGTTTAAACATTTCTCAAAGTTACAAAGTAAAATGTTATGAATCATTTTTTAAATGTTGATGTTCTTCTTCTACTAAGGAGAGGCTTTTACATAGACAAACAGCACCAGAACATCACATCTCAGTTTTGTTGGTAGAATACTTTGGCGCAACAAAAGTTTGCCTTATATAATCATATAATACCACAAAAGAGAGGGCCTATTTGAAGTAGAGGCCACAAAGTATTTTACTGAGAAAAATAGATTCTCCAGGGGGAATATGACAAAATACAATGTGTGCCTAAGCCTTTCCTACCGACTACAGCGGATTTGATACACAGCCTCTTGCTGTATCAACACAATGACAATCACTTTCAGACCCATTTAATTTCACGAGGAAAGCATTTCAATCATCCTCTATTGTGCAATGTGCAATCCACGCATTATTCCTTGAAATGGAGATGCAATTAGGAATCAATTCAATTATCCTTTTGTGGTCAATCTGTTGGTTATGTCGTTAATAACTATGTGTACGGATAGTTCTCAGAAGTGAAAAAGGGATATTGCCAAAAGACACCTCCCACTGATCATTAAAGGCAGAACCCTTCTGTGACTCAGTGACACTATTGCTTGGGAAAACATCCCTCATCACCAGAGACACGTGGTTTGACATGACATGTTTAATAAGAGGTCCTGGTTATCTATGCAGAACTAATGATGGTCATCTCTCTCCCTCTCTCTGAGAAAAAAAAAGAGCCCTGAAGGCCTGAGGTGTCATCCGTCAGCCTTGATGAGCTGATCACTAACTAGACTCGTGATGACAAGCACTCCAGTCCACACATACAGCACCAGTTAAAAGTTTGGACACACCTACTCATTCAAGAGTTTTTCTTTATTTGGACTATTTCCTACATTGTAAAATAACAGTGAAGACATCAAAACTATGAAATAACACATATGAAATGATGCAATAACCAAAAATAGTGTTAAATAAATCCAAATATATTTAAGATTTAAGATTCTTCAAAGTAGCCACCCATGACAGCTTTGCACACTCTTGGCATTCTCTCAACCAGCTTCACCTGGAATACTTTTCCAACAGTCTCGAAGGAGTTCCCACATATGCTGAGCACTTGTTGGCTGCTTTTCCTTCACTCTGCGGACCAACTCATCCCAAATCATCTCAATTGGGTTGAGGTCGGGTGATTGTGAAGCCAGCTCATCTGATGCAGCACTCAATTACTCTCCTTCTTGGTCAAATAGCCCTTACACAGCCTGGAGGTGTGTTGGGTCATTTTCCTGTTGAAAAACAAATGATAGTCCCACTAAGCACAAAGCAAATGGGATGGCGTATCGCTGCAGAATGCTGTGGTAGCCATGTTGGTTCAGTGTGCCTTGAATTCGAAGACATTGTCACCATCAAAGCACCTCCACACCATCACACCACCTCCTCCATGCTTCACAGTGGAGATGCGGAGATCATCCGCTCACCTACTCTGCGTCTCACAAAGACACAGAGGTTGGAACCAAAAATCTAAAATGTGGACTCATCAGACCAAAGGACAGATTTCCACCAGGCTAATGTCCATTGCTCGTGTTTCTTGGCCCAAGCAGGTCTCTTACTTTTATTGGTGTCCTTTAGTAGTGATTTCTTTGCAGCAATTCGACCATGAATATGTAACCTTTATTTTACTAGTAAAACAATTGCAGCCTACCCCAGATGATGCTTTGTCAATTGTGCTCCGCCCCATGGGACTCCCAATCACAGCCGGATGTGATACAGCTTGGATTCAAACCAAGGACTGTAGTGACATCTCTTGCACTGAGATACCATGCCTTAGACCACTGCGCCACTCAGGAGCCTTGATTCATGCAGTATCCTCTGAACAGTTGATGTTGAGATGTGTCTGTTACTTGAACTCTGTGAAGCATTTATTTGGGCTGCAATCTGAGGCGCAGTTAACTCTAATGAACTTGTCCTCTGCAGCAGAGGTAACTCTGGGTCTTCTTTTCCTGTGGCGGTCCTCATGAGAGCCAGTTTCATCATTGCGCTTGAAGGTTTTTGCTACTGCACTTGACAAAACTTTGAAAGTTCTTAACATTTTCAGGATTGACTGACCTTCATGTCTTAATGTAACAGACTGTCATTTCTCCTTGCATATTTGAGCTGTTCTTGCCAGAATATGGACTTGATCTTTCATCAAATAGGGCTATCTTCTGTATACCACCACTACAACTGATTGTCTCAAACGCATTAAGAAGTAAAGAAATTCCACAAACTAACTTTTAACAAGGCACACCTGTTAATTGAAATGCACTCCAGGTGACTACCCCATGAAGGTAGCTGGTTGAGAGAATGCCAAGAGTGTGCAAAGCTGTCATCAAGGAAAAGGGTGGCTACTTTAAAGAATCTCAAATATGAAATATATTTTGTTCCACACATGTTTGGTTACTACATGATTCCATGTGTGTTAATTCATAGTTTTTTATGTATTTACTATTATTCAACAATGTAAAAACTACTAAAAATAAAGAAAACCCCTGGAATGAGTAGGTGTATTGTACTGTACGTGTTTTGTCATCTAGCACTAAGGGGACCTATAGATATGACAGAGTCAGAGGGTATGTGGAGTAATACTGCACTGTAAACGCTACAGTAAGGATTATAGCCAAGCCCTGGTCTTGTGTTCACAAAGTGTCTTTTAAATAATCATGATTTAAAACACTTTGTGAATACAGGGCTTGGCCCTGGCCAGAGAGCTTCCCCTGTGGATGGTTCTCCTAATTGGGAGGGACAGTGGTGTGGAATGTGGGAGGAATAAGAGAGCTTTAGTCTGGGGGATGCCAAGCAACTGTCACACAATGGCAGGTGTCCAAGGTTTTACGGAGCTAGCTTAGCTACCTCTCTCATAGCAGTTGTTATTTCATCTGGTCTCTCTATGTCTCTCCGTTCACCTGGCACACTCTAGTCAACAACACAATATTGACACAATAGCACCCCAGCCTCCCATCAAACCTTGTTAAAACCAAATAAAATGTCCTCCTGCCCTAGGATAATGCCTGTTTAGATTCATGCGCTACGCTACCATGTTTACTACGAGAAACAAAAATAAACATGTCAGCATGATCATTAAAACCCCCTCTTTCACAGGGCATGGGGATGCTATTTTGGTCTTGCCCTGGGAACCCAGTAACAGGTTTTTATTGAACAGTGGCACCTAGTATGTTATGAGTCATAACTGACACAGTGAGTCTCTACTCTAAACAGGCTGTCTCAATTTCCAATCAGCCAGCATGGGGGGTGGGGAGACTTAAATCTCTGGCTAACTACACCCACCACAAGCCACCACATTATATGGGTCTATATCCCATTTGATCTGTTACACCAGCTAATGAGCTCTGCAGAGCTCTACAATGAGGTAGGGTGGCAATTGAAGGAGCAGGCCGGGTGGAGATGTGTAAATTAAAATGATCTCCCCAGACATTTAGCTACTGGACATAGGCAGGGAGCGGGCTTACAGTATATGGAGATATTGGAGTGCAGGTTAGAGTAGGAATATTGAGCCAAGGCTGTACCTTCTCCTGTGGGGATGCTAATTCAGGGCCGGCCCCAGGTATAGGCGACATAAGCTGTCGCTTAGGGCCCCTGGCCACTAGGGGGCTTCCGCCCCAATTTAGTAGTATTGTTACATATTTGTACTCAGTTGGGGTCTCAACTTACAGTTCGAAATATGGTTGTGCATCAGCAGTTTTTTATGTCAGCCAATGACAGTCACTCATAAAAAAACATTTGATTGGTAAATTAGTCTAGCCAGCTGTCTAAACTTGTATTAATCATGGCAAAAATTACTGACCGGGCATGAAGGGCACGTGCCAAAGGGCCCTTACCAAATCTCTCTTAGGGCCCCCAAAAGGCCCTGTGCTAATTACAACACTTAAAATGATCAAATGCATATCAACTACGTCAATACTTCTTCTAGGTAAATGTAAATAAATGAAATACATTGTCCAATGCAGGAGAATCAGATATGCCATGTCTTTATTTGAGAGTAAAAATTGACATGGCAGGATCATGTCCTTTTGTACTGTTCCGGATATTAATTGTCTACATTATATTGCCCTAAAGTACTGATTGATATAGCTTCACAATAATATATTGTGTTATTTAAGCCACTCCTGAATCAGGGCAGCAGGTGGTTAGAGCGTTGGTAACCGAAAGGTTGCTAGATTGAATCCCTGTGATGACAAGGTAAAAATCTGTCATTCTGCCCCTGAACAAGGCAGTTAACCCACTGATCCTAGGCCGTCATTGTAAATAAGAATTTGTTCTTAACTGACTTGCCTAGTTAAATAAAGGTTAAATCTTTTTTTATCAGTATGCATGTCAGTATTGGAAATCCATGTAAGAATTATTGAATCCATCATTATTGAAAGCTGGTTTCATGAGTTCAAACAATTCACTGCGCCTCAATTTCAGTTTAACCTCCACATCACCTAGTAAGGGATTAAGTTAACTTGTGATAGACTTCTGGTGAGAGAGTACATCTGAAAGTTTGTTACAATGTGAAGTCCCTTGGGGCCGAGGGGTTTAGTGAACTTTTCAGCACTCTGTGAGGGGGAAAACAGCAGGCAAATTGCTTCGGCACCTTGGCTCGAAACCTTGTGGCATGAAGGAATGGGACAGCATGAGTGAAATGATTGCCAAGGCAATGCTTTATAAAGCCACCGTTCAATGAGGAAAACACACACAAACACCTTGAAACTGTCATTAGGTTTCAAGCTCTTTTCTTCTGGCGGCGTGCTAGCTACATTTAAAACAAAAATGTCAACTCAGGTGATTAAATCGATGGGGAAACTAATCTTTTGTTTCCTTCGACCAAATGGCATATAAATCCTCCAGCAATCCCCTAAGCAAGCATAGGAATTCATGAATGCTAAACACAGTTGGATCTTCTACTCCCCTAACAAAGGATTTGCACCACTTCTTTGGCCCGTTATAAGGTAAGGATGCTGAGCGGCCAGTTATTCTCCAAATATGAATATCAAATGAGGCTTTGCTTATGGTATGATAATGACACAGTGGTGGGATGGAGGCAGCTCTCTCTAACAAAGGTGCACTATGTGTCAGTGTTGGGAAGGGAAGGAAACAGGGAGGATGTTTCAGGGAGGGAAGGAACCGATTAATAGTGGAGGGAGTGAAGGAGGGAGGGCTGGGCAGAGCAGACCAGAGATTCTATCAGACATCACAGAGAGAGGACACAGAGCAGGGGCCTGCAAATACACCATGGCCAGTCTGCAAGCTGACACACATAGGAAATCACAGCCAACCCAATCTTGCTCCCCGACTCATAGTGTGTCTACCAACATGTCGTCCAGTCATCACTGTATTTTTGGGCATAGCCACTGTGATTCGGTGTGATTGTCATCCAAAGGAGACTTGCTCTCAATCCTGACTACTACACCACCAGATACTCTGATCTGACCCAGACCCCCCAACCATGCTGCAGCTCAGACTAACACTAATCTCCATAAGAAAGAGAAGCCAGATGGTCAGGAACAACTGCTGGAGAGGCCTGGAGATGAGTGCATGGGACATGCCTGGAGTGCCTGCGCTATTTACCTTGTGCTTCAAGTTACCGCTGTAAGCCCTGTGGAGGGAGTGGAGGGCTGGGGGTTGTGGGTTTCGAGGGAGGCCCGCTGTCTGCACCTGGCGTCGGGTTACGCCATAGGCCTGGCAGCCACCACGCAACTCCGCTCCGATCTGGGGTGTCAAAGCTGAGGCCCTGGGCAGGCAGCGTAAACTTGCAATTCATGGAGTGCCACAGGGAGAGCAGCAATGTCCCAGGGGTGTCAGGATACAGGGCTGCTTTTCACCCTGTCCCCCAGTCCCCAAGCCCCTGTGCTCTCCCTAAACTGGGTCCAGCCACAGGCTTCAGCCAGCCTCAGTGCTGCCTCTGGACACCCTGACCCGGTGGGGCAGCAGACAAACAGACAGACAGACAGACAGACAGACAGACAGACAGACAGACAGACAGACAGACAGACAGACAGACAGACAGACAGACAGACAGACAGACACCTCCTGCCTTCACAGAGAGGTGGATACATGGCCACCCAGGGAAACAGTGACTCCCGTGGGACAGTTATTAAACTGTCATTAAAGGGAGTCAAGGCGCCACAACGACTATCAATCTACTAGCAAGGGGCGTGATCATTAAGTGAACATTAGCAGTGTGAGGAGCTCAATTACTGCCCAGCGGGAGCCACTGCGCTAGTGAAAGCCCCCCGGCCGCTCGAGGCTTCCCCACTGATCAACACACACACAGAGGAAGGTCACAATTTCCTCACACCATAGGGTGCCCATAGCCCTCCTTACTCTCCCCAACCCTAGGAGAGTCAGTGACAATAAGGCAGGTCTAGGGCATCCAGCTCAGTGCCAAAGGCAAAGTCTCTTTCCCCACTCCTCCCAGTGTGGAGCTAGAGCATCAGGTTATTAACATGGGGGGTTTTACTGCCAACACAAGGGGTTAAGTACAGGTTGAGCCACACAAAGCCCTCGGGGAGAGCAAGCGCCTCAGCTAAATCCTCCCGTAGCTGTCACGGATGGCAAAGCAGCACTGACACAATGACCTCAGCCGCCATCCAGTAGCCCGGCCTCTGATTCCTCCACATGCATCACGTACTGCACACACACCTTGCCTGATCTGAGCAGGCCTTGCCAATCAGGCACACACATATCCCTCTTGCACTGTGTGGGTGTTCTGCCCGAAAGCTACATTGGAATCTGTGCTGTGGGCTATTGGTCTCGTCATGGTTTAGTAATAATGGGCAGCAGCCTGGTGCCTGAGCCTTAAATGTGCCCCAGATTGCAGGGTGCACGTAGTAGGCTAGTGGTGACGTGATTGGAGAGGTATACCCTGTGGTGTTGTGATGTTATTACGCTTCACGCATGACTGGCTCCACACAAAAGGCTCCGGTCCATCAACTAAACCCCCGGTAATCCACTGGTTAAATATTTCTGGGGATGCCTACTTTCACAAACAAAATGACAGATGCCAACATAAGGCCCACTGCAATCTGGGGGATTTGATGATGATGTGTGAAAGTGCTAGTATTTTTTTTTTGTATTTTTTAAAATCTTTGTTACCCCAAAAAATCCCAATGTGTAAAATAAAACCAACAAATCAGATTATTCCCATCCAACTCTCCAGTGGCTTTCCAAAATGAATTAAAACATCCTCAATCGTTCTAAATCTTTCAGAACCATTCTCCAGATATGTCATGGTTCCATCTAAAACATGTAAGCAATGCCCCCTGTCCTTTAACTAGACAGCTTAACACTCTAAATCCTCATAATGTTTGCAGTAAATCAGCATCCATCAGGAGCCATGTTGTAAAGCCATCTGAATGAGTGTCAGCACCCCAGCCACATGGAGCCATGTTGTAAAGCCATCTGAATGAGTGCCAGCACCCCAGCACCCCAGCCACATGGAGCCATGTTATAAAGCCATCTGAATGAGTGCCAGCACCCCAGCACCCCAGCAGAGCACCCACATGGAGCCATGTTGTAAAGCCATCTGAATGAGTGCCAGCACCCCAGCACCCCAGCAGAGCACCCACATGGAGCCATGTTGTAAAGCCATCTGAATGAGTGCCAGTCCCAGCACCCCAGCAGAGCACCCACATGGAGACATGGAGGAGCAACCACTCCTCAAACTCTTTTTCAAATCTGATGTTAAACCTAACTCTAAACTTAACCACACTGCTAACCGTATGCCTAACCCTAATCTTCAAATTAAAACCAAACAGCCAATGTTTGTTTTCATCCATTTTTACGATATAGCCAATTTGGACTTTGAGGCGTTGGAGTGACAACCCCCACTCCAACGCCTCAATAACAACCAGAGATAGTAACATGCAAATGAGCCCCCTCATGCCAGGATGAGGCAGACATAGTTATGAAACACACATGGTTGCACAAAGACCTACAGTATCACCTTGAGAAGAAAAGGGTTTTCATAATGATCCTCATAAGCTTGAACACCAATCTTTATCTCACATGTGCCTGAACAGAAGTCTTGAAATGATCCGTAAATCAGTTTACAAGTATTACGCAATATGACATTTTACCATCTTGCCTTACTCATATTACTGCAAACCTAATGACTACCCCGTTTACATTTGTATCCACTGAGTAATTTCCAGAACCATGTGTCAGTGTCATTCCTGCTTGTTGGCCCAAATTCATCCTAATGCATCCTATAATTAGCCATCCCCAAAACAGAACAAACACGATGGAGACATGAGAAAGAGAAGAAGAAGAGAGATAAATCATGTTTACTTACCCAGAAGATGAGGTTGAAGAGGAACATCGTGTACTTCAAACAGCAGAGACAGCCCCGTGCCATGTTGCACTTCTTGAATTCTAAAAGGAACACAAAGGATAGATCCAGGTAAAAGACCACGTATTTGCTGCCTTTGGGCGCCGTGTACTTGTTATTGCTGCTCTTGTCTCCTCCGATGTTGACGCTGGCATCGGCCGCTGTCCCAGCCTGCCCCTGTGCGGCGGAGGCGCCACGTGGCCCCGTGGAGCCGTAGAACGCGCCGGCGGTGAAGCCGCGGCCACCGAACGGGCGGCCAGATGTAGAGGCGCGGGCAAAGTCAGAGTCGCGGCTATCCACGGACGGGCTGCGGTGAATGGCTGACTCCTCACTGCTGGACTTCTCCATGCTCTGAGGCTGTTGCTGCTGCTGCTGAGGGGCTCGCTACTGTTACACACTCTACCATGTCTCAGAGATGAGAGGACAGAACTCTCCCACTCTCACCGGCTCCTCTCTCCCTCTCTGCTCTGTACTGATTCTCTTCAAGGCCAGACAATCGGAATGTTTCTATATCAGAATCTTTCTATCTCCCCAACACAGGTAAGTGAGAGGAAGGAACAACACAGGCGCTATTCCCAGCTCTATGTGTCTTCCGCCCAATGCCCAGCGTCTGCTCTCATGCTCTTGAGTTAGCCATGCAGAGAAGCCCTAGTCCAGTGAGAACCATTATTACCCTGACAAGTGCCGGCAGACTGCGTCCTTGAGTCGGTAAGTTTCAATAGTGTCCCCTGGATCTCCTGTGCTCTCCACACTGCTGTGATGTTTGCCGTGAGAGCAAGACCCCCTGTGACTCTTTCTCTCCTGCTGTCAGCTGCTCCACTTCTTCCACCTGGTTCACTTCTCCCTGCTGCTGACCTCAGGTCTGCTTTCTGCCTGGATCGGTGGGAACTTTTACCCCCCTACAAAAACACAATCCTCTATCTTTTTTCCCTCTCTCCGCTTCTTCTCCTCCTTTCCTGCACTCTCTCAGTCCTCTGTGCTTTGCGCTCTCCAATGTGCTGACAATACACTCTCTCCCACTCCTTCTCTCGCTCTGTGCTCTATGGTATCATTCTGCACTCAGTCCCCTGCTCTCTGCCTGTGCTCTCATTTGCAGCGCTGTGGCTGATGTGTGCTATTATCGGCAAGCCACATCTAACGGGCATTCCCAATCCTATCCCCCCTAAATTAGAACACTGCCCTCATTCCCTCTCCTCTCTTTGCCTCGACTCGGCCCCTCCCCACTGCTGAGGGAGCAACCAATTAGGCGGCTGCAGGCAGCCCAGGATCCTCCCCTCCTCTCCGACCATGTAATAAGCTGATCGTAGCACTGCTTTGCCTATACAAGTTCAGCAATTTCATCTGTGCTGTCTGCGCGTCAGGGGGTCCAGGAGGCCATTCATTAATTCAAATATCATGAGGCCAGGGAAACGTGTCGGAGGAGGGTGAGCGGAGGGGCTAGGTTCATATTAATATCTGCATGGGGGGAGGGGCTTTTCCTGTCAGTGTGAAACATATCACATAGTGGAGTTGGCCAGTGCTCTCCGATGCAACCTTCAATCCTTCGATTTCATTACGACACTTGCTATATTCACGCCCTGTTTTATTTACGCTTCTATTTATTATTCTCTTATGTTTACGCCTATATTTGTGAAGAGCTAGCTATAATGACATCAAAACGCTCTCATAATAAGGATGATTACTGCATGCAGACTTGCGGAGTACTGTATCTCTGCAGCCTTGTCACAAAGTTGTCAGTTGCTCAATACCTGCTTGCTCACTGCCATGTAAGGAGCACCGATAAATTGGCAGGGGTTCTGCCTTTGGAATTATGGCACCATTTCAAGCATGGAAATAGGAGAGTAGCTTAAAGATACTCAGAGCTATCCTATGGAAGACAAGGGTCAAACACAGACTGTCTCAGTTGTTTCACACACATATTACAGCTCCACGGAGCTCCATCCTTATATTTATCTAATCTGGTTTGAAATTCAATCCCCAGATGACTCAATGTGAATGATCTGTGAACAAAGAGAAAATGCATTTAGCCTGATAAGATATCAAACACCCACTGAGAGAGATGACGTTTCCTTTATAGTGTACATATGCTGATTTGACGAGATGTGGATGAAAGATCTGATACCTTTTGATACAGCGCTCGGCTTCCTTTACTTGGATACATCTTCTCTCCCCTCAGAGAACTACTGCACAAACAATAGAAATACCAGCACCGTAACACCCACTTACCTATCCCTTTCACAAGGTTGGGTTTGTGAAAACAGCCTGGTCTTAACTCCACACCTCTGCGCTGTGGTAATGATCCCCCCCTCTCTTTCGGCAAGGCGAGGTTGAGTGCTTGTGATGCCTGCAACTCTGAGACAGATGGGGCAGAGTTTCAGCTGAATGGTCTTAAGGTAAACCCAGTACTACCTTATATACACAGAAATACACTAATTCACGTCTCTGGTGTTTATACGACGGGGTAGACAAACCCTCACAAACTTCCAGAGACGCACCATTGAGAGCAACCTGTCGGGCTTTATCACTGCTTGGTACGCAACCCAGCCCAACGCATCACCAGAGGCACAATCAGCCACCCGATCCACAGTCTGTTAACCACACTACCATCTAGAAGGCAGACACAGTACAGGTGCATTAAAGCTGGAACCGAGAGACTGAAAAACAGCTTGTATCTCTAGGCCATCAGACTGTAAAAAATAGTCAACACTAGCCGGCACCCACCCAGTATCCTGCCCTGAATCTTAGTCTGTGTTACTAACCGGCTAACACCCAGTACTCTACTCTGCAACTTAGAGACTGCTGCCCTATGTACACAGTCATTGAACACTGATCACTTTAATAATGTTCACATACTGTTTTACCTACCCGCTTCATATGCACAGTATCAGTCAAAAGTTCGGACACACCCACTCATTCATGGGTTTTTCTTTATTTTTACTATTTTCTACATTGTAAAATAATAGTGAAGACATCAAAACTATGAAATAACACATATGGAATCATGTAGTAACCAAAAAAGTGTTAAACATATCAAAATACATTTTACATTTGAGATTCTTCAAAGTAGACACCCTTTGCCTTGATGACAGCTTTGCACACTCTTGTCATTCTCTCAACCAGCTTCATGAGGAATGCTTTCCCAACAGTCTTGAAGGAGTTCCCACATATGCTGAGCACTTGTTGGCTGCTTTTTCTTCACTCCGCAGTCCAACTCATCCCAAACAATCTCAATTGGGTTGAGGTCGCGTGATTGTGGAGGCCAGGTCATCTGATACTGTATTCTAGTGGCTCATCCTATATAACAACTGATGTACACATCTTTCATATTCATATAGTATTCAGACCCCTTGACTTTTTCCACAATTTGTAAGGTTGCAGCCTTATTGTATAATTGATTAAATTTATTCTTTTCTTCATCAATCTACACACAATACCCCATAATGACAAAGCAAAAACTGTTGTTTAATTTTCTTTTTTTTACTAATATACAGTCGAAGTCGGAAGTTTACATATGCCTTAGCCAAAAACATTTAACTCCGTTTTTCACAATTCCTGTCATTTAATCCAAGTAAAAATTCCCTGTCTTAGGTCAGTTAGGATCACCACATTATTACTGTGATTATTATTATTATTATTTGACATGCTGGTCATTTATGAACATTTGAACATCTTGGCCATGTTCTGTTATAATCTCCACCCGGCACAGCCAGAAGAGGACTGGCCACCCCTCATAGCCTGGTTCCTCTCTAGGTTTCTTCCTAGAATTTGGCCATTCTAGGGAGTTTTTCCTAGCCACCGTGCTTCTAAACCTGCATTGCTTGCTGTTTGGGGTTTTAGGCTGGGTTTCTGTACAGCACTTTGAGATATCAGCTGATGTAAGAAGGGCTATATAAATATATTTGATTTTTAATTTTAAAGAATGTTAAATAACAGAATAATAGCAGAGAGAATGATTTATTTCAACTTTTATTTCTTTCATCACATTCCCAGTGGGTCAGAAGTTTACATACACTCAGTATTTGGTAGCATTGCCTTTAAATTGTTTAACTTGGGTCAAACGTTTCAGGTAGCCTTCCACAAGCTTCCCACAATACGTTTGGTGAATTTTGACTCATTCCTCCTGACAGAGCTGGTTTAACTGAGTCAGGTTTGTAGGCCTCCTTTTCAGGCACACGCTTTTTCAGTTCTGCTCACACATTTTCTATGGGATTGAGGTCAGGGCTTTGTGATGGTCACTCCAATACCTTGACTTTGTTGTCCTGAAGCCATTTTGCCACAACTTTGGAAGTATGCTTGGGGTCATTGTCCATTTGGAAGACCCATTTGCGACCAAGCTTTAACTTCCTTACTGATGTCTTGAGATGTTGCTTCAATATATCCACATAATTTTCCCACCCTCATGATGCCATCTATTTTGTGAAGTGCACCAGTCCCTCCTGCAGCAAAGCACCCCCACAACATGACGCTGCCACCCCCGTGCTTCACGGATGGGATGGTGGTCTTCGGCTTGCAAGCCTCCCTATTTTTCCTCCAAACATTACATAATGGACAAACAGTTTTTTGTTTCATCAGACCAGAGGACATACTTGCGTACCATTGTTTGTACAGATCAACGTGGTACCTTCAGGCATTTGGAAATTGCTCCCAAGGATGAACCAGACATGTGGAGGTGTACAATTCTTTTCTGAGGTCTTGGCTGATTTCTTTTGATTTTGCCATGATGTCAAGCAAAAAGTCACTGAGTTTGAAGATAGGCATTGAAATACCTCCACTAGTACACCTCCAATTGACTCAAATTATGTCAATTAGCTCATCAGAAGCTTCTAAAGCCATGACATCATTTTCTGGAATTTTCAAGCTGTTTTAAAGGCACAGTCAACTTAGTGTATTTGAGCTTCTGACCCGCTGGAATTGTGATACAGTGAATTATAAGTGAAGTAATCTGTCTGTAAACAATTGTTGGAAAAATGACTTGTGTCATCTACAAAGTAGATGTCCTAACTGACATGCCAAAATTATAGTTTGTTAACAATACATTTGTGGAGTGGTTGAAAAACAAGTTTTAATGACTCCAACCTAAGTGTATGTAAACTTCTGACTTCAACTGTATACAAAAAACTGAAATATCACATTTACATAAGTATTCAGACCCTTAACTCAGTACTTTGTTGAAGCACCTTTAGTAGCGATTACAGAGTCTTCTTGGTATGACGCTACAATCTTGGCACACCTGTATTCTTCTCTGCAGATCCTGTCAAGCTCTGTCAGGTTGGATGGGGAGCGTCATTGCACAGCTATGTTCTGGTCTCTCCAGAAATGTTAGATTGGGTTCATGTCAGGGCTCTGGCTGGGCCACTCAAGGTCATTCAGAGACTTGTCCCAAAGCCACTCCTGTGTTGTCTTGGCTGTGTGCTTAGTGTCGTCCTGTTGGAAGGTGAACCTTCAACCCACTCTGAGGTCCTGAGTCCTCTGGAGAAGGTTTTTTTATCACAGATTTCTCTGTACTATGCTCCGTTCATCTTTCCCTCGATCCTGACTAGTCTCCCAGTCCCTGCCGCTGACAAACATCCCCACAGCATGATGCTGCCACCACCATGCTTCACCGTAGGGATGGTGCCAAGTGTCCTTCAGACGTGACGCTTGGAATTCAGGCCATCTTGGTTTCATCAGACCAGAGAATCTAATGATATCAAGCCACAACCGACCATGATTACAGACAGCTGTGTCTGTCCTTTGACACTATATAAACTAGTGACCCGCAGTGTTTGTCATTATACCCTGATGAAGACAGCTTGTCTGTCGAAACGTTGGTTATTAGGTTATTAAATTATTGCATCTGAGCTCCTAGAGAGTGCGGCTCTCCTTTTCTTTTTCAATCAATTGAATTTACCACAGGTGGACGAAAATAAAGTTGTAGAAACATCTCAAGGATGATCAATGGAAAAAGGATGCACCTGAGCTCAATTTCGAGGCTCATAGAAAAGGGTCGGAATACCTATGTAAATAAGGTATTTCTATTTTCATTTTGAATACATTTGCAAAAATGTCTAACAACCTGTTTTCACTTTGTCATTATTGGGTATTGTGTGTAGATTGATGAGGAACAAAATGCATCCTATCAATTTTTGAATAAGGCTGTAACGTAACAACATTTTGGGACAGGTAAAGGGGTCTGAATACTTTCCAAATTCACTGTATCCAGCGGTTCTTCCTGTAATAGTTGCGTCATACTGCAGCACACCTTGCGGGCTGCCGCAGAATTCTATGGCACGTCATTTAATTGTCAGCCATTGTTGCCATTATCGCTAGTTAGGGCTAGTTTGACCACCAGAGGGCATCTTTGAGAAGTATTTGATAGTCTTTAATATTGGCTGTAACAGAGAATTTAAAATATTTTTGTATACAGTATGGGATTGATTTTAAGAAATGTAGCTTAATTAATTAGATTAATATTATGGTGTTTCTATTACAATACATTTTTTAAAAACGAAACACGAAAAAACGAAACACGAAAATATGGTGCTGTACAACGTGATGGTCGGGAGTAGGATACAGTACTAAGCGCATAACATTTCCACACCCTAATTGTAGTCTAACCAATACCCAAAAGGAGATTAATTGAAAATAAAATCTCATTGATTTATACACTTCCAATAAAAAGTTTTGACACACCTACTCATTCATGGGTTGTTCTTTATTTGTACTATTTCCTACATTGTGGAAGAATAGTGAAGACATAAAAACTATGAAATAACACATATGGAATCATGTAATAACCAATAAAGTATTAAACAAATCAAAATATATTTTAGATTTTAGATTCTTCAAAGTAGCCACCCCTTGCCTTGATGACAGTTTTGCACACTCTTGGCATTCTCTCAACCAGCTTCACCTGGAATGCTTTTCCAACAGTCTTGAAGGAGTTCCCACATATGCTGAGCACTTGTTGGCTGCTTTTTCTTCACTCCGCAGTCCAACTCATCCCAAACCATATCAAATGGGTTGAGGTCAGGTGATTGTGGAGGTCAGGTCATCCGATGCAGCACTCCATCACTCTCCTTCTTGGTCAGATAGCCCTTACACAGCCTGGAGGTCTGTTTTGGGTCATTGTCCTGTTGAAAAACAAATGATCGTCCCACTAAGCACAAACCAGATGGGATGGCATATCGCTGCTGAATGATGTGGGAGCCACGCTGGTTAAGTGTGCCTTGAATTCTAAATAAATCACAGACAGTGTCACCAGCAAAGCACCCCCACACCATCACACCTCCTCATCCATGCTTCACAGTGGGAACCACACATGCGGAGATCCTCCGTTCACCTACTCTGCATCTCACAAAGACAGTGGTTGGAACCAAAAATCTCAAATTTGGACTCATCAGACCAAAGGACAGATTTTCACCGGTCTAATGTCCATTGCTTGTGTTTCTTGGCCCAAGCAAGTCTCTTCTTCTTATTGGTGTCCTGTAATGGTTTCTTTGCAGAATGCCAAGAGTGTGCAAAGCTGTCATCAAGGCAAAGGGTGGCTACTTTGAAGAATCTAAAATCTAAAATTCACAACATGTGTTATTTCATAGTTTTGATGTCTTCACCATTATTCTACCATGTAGAAAATATTAAAAATAAAGAAAAACCCTTGAATGAGTAGGTGTGTCCAAACTTTTGACTGGTACTGTATATATATATATATATATACACATATATATATACACATAATATATATATATATATATTCCGGACTTTGACATTGCCCGTTCTGATGTTTCTTAATTACATAATTGTTATTTGGGGGGTTTATGTGTATTGCTGTGTATTCTTAGGTATGTTGAAGCTAGAAATATAAGCATTTTGCTGCACCTGCGATACCAGCTTTCCCACTTTCCTCTGGTGGCCTTAATCAAATTGTTTACCTAAAATCAGTTTCCTGTTTCAGAGTGCAGTGCTCCTCTCTCCACGGGCAGCTGTGTCTGTGACATGCCACATTCAACTTGAATAATAATCCTTAATATCAGCGTCACTGTTCACGTAAGCCTGGTGTGGGATGACAACGATGAAAGTGGTCCCACACAGATAGCTAAAGAAGCGTTGGCTCAGCTCCTGTGTGTTGTCTGATCACAGCCCGTCAGGCCCTTAACTATCAATTCAATACGTTGTGCGTCAGTAGCCGCTGCCTCATAGGAGGACATGCATTTATCAGAGAGCTATGGGGGCCCTTAGCTAGCATGTGAGTGTGCTGCTGATGCCTCCACCCGACACAAGGGCACGTTCGTCCTCTTACTCCCACGTGAACAGATCCCAGCTGCATTCATCGCCATCGACTCAACAGAAGAGAACCAAAAAGCATGGGGCTCTGAAGTCCTTTATTAGACAAGGTTGCAGCAGAGCAAGGTTGCACAGGGTTTCTTCATTTGAACTTTCTCTGATGCTGAATAAACCTGGCAGCTCCTTCGATACGTGTTTAAAAGGAAAACTGGAACGCGAGCTTGGAGTTCAGTAGGAAGATCCATCCTAGAATACTCATTTTCAGGGCTCCTCCAGCCAAAACACTACTGCTTTTCTATCATGGTATGAAAGAGTATAACATAAAATCTAAGTAAAAGTGCCCTGGGGCTGTGTCAGGCAGAGTAAATATGAAACAAACAACATTGATTCTGGCATATCTGTGTGGCGCTCTATTGGAGTAAAGCTTATGTAGTCTAGCCAACACGGCACCATCGCCAGCAGAACAGAAACACGCTGGTGGGTGGTGGGCTAGTTCTATTTAAGAAGCACTTCAATAATTAAGACCAATAGAGCAAAGTCGTCTTGGGTTTCTTCTTAAACCTATTGGGTGAAATGATAAAGAAAATATAAATCTGCAGGATTAAGACTCTGGACTAAGAGTTTCTTAATGTGGAACAGTATCTAATAAGATAGAGGACAGCCATTTAATCATTCGGCAAGCATCCCTGGCACATGTACAAATTAGATGAGTGTGATCATCAACCCATACCTATACTGTAAAATATGGTGGTGGATCTTTGATGTTATGGGGCTATTTTGCTTCCACTTGTCCTGGGGCCCTTGTTAAGGTCAAGTTTACCCAGTAACAGGACATTTTAGCCAAAATCCTGGTTGCCCCTCCCAGGATGCTGAAACTTAAACAATAACCCATAGCATACATCAAAATCCCCCAAAATGTATAATAATTGACCACAAAATCAACATTTTGCAAAGGCTATCTCGGTCCCCGGACTTGAACCCCATTGAAAACCTGTGGTTTGAATTGATGAGGGCAGTCCATAAGTGCAGACGAAGGATATCAAGGATCTGAAAAGATTTTAAATGGAGGAATGGTCTAAGATCCCTCCCAAGGTGTTCTTCAGTCTCATAAAATATTTTAGGTGGGAATAATTTTGACCCCTATCTTTTTGAGAAAAAATAAATGATTATGTGTTCAAATAAATCTCTTTCTCTGAGCAGTTGTATTAGTATTAAGAATATAATTTTAATTTTTTTTGGAGCATAAAATTTAGCTCAGTATTTTTTAAATGTATTTTATACAGTCGTCCCACTGCATATGTTGAACTGTGAATGTCTCATGATGGACTGAGTGTGTGAATGGATTAGGACTCGTCTATGTCCTGGCCCCCATAAAGAAAATGAGAATTAAAAACAAGTTCAGCCCCTGGTTTGACCGGACTCTTGCAGAGTTACTCCACCTCAAGAATTGCATTGGACGAAAGGCCTGGCACACGCATACTCAGGCTGACTGGCTCTCGTTCAGGCAAATGACAAATAAGTGCACTCAGGCTATCCGGAAGGCCAAAGTTAGTTACTTTAAGGAGCAGTTCTCTCTCTGTGGGTCTAACCCCAAGAAGTTCTGGAAAACGGTTAAAGACCTGGGGAATAAACCCTCCTCCTTCACAGTTGCCCATGTCCCTTAATGTTGATGATGTCGTTGTTAATGACAATAAGCACATGGCTGAGCTCTTTAATCACCACTTTATTAAGTCAGGATTCCTATTTGACACAGCCATGCCTCCTTGCCCATCCAACATTTCCTCATCTCCCACCCCTTCTTATGCGCCTAGCTCTGATGCTCCTCCCTCTTTTCCCCCTGCTCCACTACAAAGTTTCTCCCTGCAGGCGGTCACTGAGTCCGAGGTGCTAAAGGAGCTCCTTAATCCATCTGGGTCAGATGCTTTAGACCATTTCTTCTTTTAAGGTTGCTGCCCCTATCATCACCAAGCCCATCTCTGACCATTGTTAACCTGTCTCTCCTCTCTGGGGAAGTTCCCATTGCTTGGAAGGCAGCCACTGTTAGTCCTTTATTTAAAGGGGGAGATCAAGCTGATCCTAACTGTTATAGGCATATTTCTATTTTGCCCTGTTTATCAAAAGTGTTGGAAAAACTTTATCAACTGACTGGCTTTCTTGATGTGTATAGTATTTTCTCTGGTATGCAATCTAGTTTCTGCTCAGGTTATGGATGTGTCACTGCAACCATAAAGGTCCTCAATGATGTCACCATTGCCCTTGATTCTAAGCAATGTTGTGCTGCTATTTTTATTGACTTGGCCATAGCTTTTGATACGGTAGACCATTCCATTCTTGTGGGCCGGTTAAGGAGCATTGGTGTCTCTGAGGGGTCTTTGGCCTGGTTTGCAAACTACCTCTCTCAAAGAGTCAGAACATCTGCTGTCTCAGCCACTGCCTGTCACCAAGGGAGTACCCCAAGGCTCGATCCTAGGCCCCACGCTCTTCTCAATTTACATAAACAACATAGCTGAGGCAGTAGGTAGCTCTCTCATCCATTTATATGCAGATGATACAGTCTTATACTCAACTGACCCCTCCCCGGATTTTGTGTTAAACACTCTACAACAAAGCTTTCTTAGTGTCCAACAAGCTCTCTGCCCTTAACCTTGTTCTGAACACCTCCAAAACAAAGATAATGTGGTTGGTAAGAACAATGCCCCT
Organism: Oncorhynchus kisutch; assembly: GCF_002021735.2. Classification (NCBI taxonomy): domain Eukaryota; kingdom Metazoa; phylum Chordata; class Actinopteri; order Salmoniformes; family Salmonidae; genus Oncorhynchus; species Oncorhynchus kisutch. The sequence continues at coordinate 42,303,571 of NC_034177.2, forward strand.
GTCCCCAAAGGTGTGATTACTACCTCTGAGGGTTTAGAGCTTTAGGTAGTCACCTCATACAAGTACTTGGGAGTATGGCTAGACGGTACACTGTCCTTCCCTCAGCACATTTCAAAGCTGCAGGCTTTGTAATCGCTCCTCTTTCACCCCAATCGCTCCTCTTTCACCCCAGCAGCCAAACTAACCCTGATTCAGATGACCATCCTACCCATGCTAGATTATGGAGTGTGCTCTCAAGTGGCTAGATGTTCTTTACGATTCGGCCATCAGATTTGCCACCAATGCTCCTTATAGGACACATCACTGCACTCTATACTCTTCTGTAAACTGGTAATTTCTGTATACCCGTCGCAAGACACACTGGTTCATGCTTGTCATGACGTGGCCATTTCTGGGTGTAGATCGTGGCTTCCCCCTCTCTCTCACTCTCTCCTACACCCAGGTTCTGTTATCTCAGGCCATAAATTCCCGGCGGAGACTCTCTCCCCTTGGTCATGCAGGGAGAGAGACCACAGAGTGATCAAAAGATTTCACTTGGCCGAACTCCTAAATACTCAAAATTGGAGAATTAAACAAAATGTCCACTTTTGAGAGTGTGGGAATGGTCCGTGGACACTAAAGGGACAGTTATGTTGAGTGTGTTTCATTTGGTGACCTCATGAAGGACAGGAAACACACATACCTATATATCTAAATGTGTACATTTCTCAATTATGGGGTTTGCATCTAATTTTTGTTTAAAATGAATGAGTAAAAGATGAAACTATTTGTGAAATTATGTAATGTGATGTTAATCTTTTATTTAAGAGAATTGTATTCCCTGTAAGGTTTTACTAGTCAGTGGCCACGCCCCCGTGAGCACCGACATGATCAGGCGTCATGGTACCTCCCTTTTCTATTGCTACAAATAAAAACCCCTCCTGAGGAAATTCACATCAGACCACGCAAACCCCGGTCTAAGCTAAGGTTGCAATGGTTGTTGAATGCCTAACCATACCACATGGATCATTGGTTACACGGCTGGAAGTGGTTCAACTCTGAGACGATCGACCCCTACAGAATAAGAGCAAATCTTAGATACTAATTACTAGACTGCAGCTAGAAATGATGTAAACCTGGGATGCGAGTACCGACAACCGCCTAAACAACTATTCTATGAGAACATTTCTGAATGGTTCTCTGAAGTACCCATTCTAACCACAAAATAGTTCTTCTAGATCTTTGGGGAAACGCAACCAGAGAGACTCTGATGAACTCTCCAGCAGACAGACCGGATTCCAACAGAGAAGACAACAATGACATACGGGCATAAATATATGCTTGCAATTATTCTCGAATGAGCGGCCGTTCATGTGTGAAGGATTTGCTTTTCAATGTATATAATTATGAATCCATTTGGCTTTCCCGCTCCTTTATCAGTCCACACCCCGGTTTAGCCCACTAGGGGATCATCCCTATCATTGTTAGTAACCAATATCTACTGTTGCTTGTTATGCTTCTACACCTGCATTGCTTGCTGTTTGGCGTTTTAGGCTGGGTTTCTGTACAGCACTTTGAGATATCAGCTGATGTACGAAGGGCTATATAAATAAATTTGATTTGATTTGATATGCATTTCTGTGATTATTTAGTTAGTTAGTAAATACATTATTAAGCCAATTGGTGTATGGATGACTCATGGTTTAGGCTAACCAAGAATTCTACGACGTTTGAAATTAGACTAATATAAGGTAAAGAATAATTCATTGATAGAAGACTAATTGATCAGATAATAATATCTCAAGAGTTATATTCGAAAAATTATAACTTTGTAATCTGAAGATTTTCCGTGGTCTCCCGGCTTCCCAGTTAATTAAATGTACACGATTAGTTTAATCACGCAATAATATTGACAGAGAATTAATTTGATAAAATAAGTCTTCACCTTTATTGATACTAAAGACATGACATGCTTATTTATAAAACCCTCTTAGGCCTCACTCCCCCTTATCTGAGATATCTACTGCAGCCCTCATCCTCCACATGCAACACCCGTTCTACCAGTCACATTCTGTTAAAGGTCCCCAAAGCACACACATCCCTGGGTCGCTCATCTTTTCAGTTCTATGCAGGTAGCGACTGAAACGAGCTGCAACAAACACTCAAACTGTACAGTTTTATCTCAATCTCTTCATTCAAAGACTCAATCATGGACACTCTTACTGATAGTTGTGGCTGCTTCGCGTGATGTATTGTTGTCTCTACCTTCTTGCCCTTTGTGCTGTTGTCTGTGCCCAACGATGTGTGTACCCTGTTATGTGCTGCGATCCATGTTGTGCTGCTGCCATGTTGCTACCATGTTGTTATGTGTTGCTGCCATGCTATGTTGTCGTCTTAGGTCTCTCTTTATGCAGTGTTGTGTTGTCTCTCTTGTCATGATGTGTGTTTTGTCCTATATTTTTTAAATGCTAAGCCTGTGTTTGTCTGTTTGTGCGGCCCTGCCTGTCCTGTCTTCTCTTAGCTGTTGCAGCTCTGTCTGACGGATGTGCCTGCAGGTCTACTGTTTAGATTGGGGGACTTGGCTTTTCTTGGTGTGTGTGGTTGTCCGCTCTGTCATCTCTACAGCTTATTCACACTCCGGTTGACAAGAGAGCACAGACATATGTCTCCCTTCTCCTGTCTCCTGCAGTCATTGGCTCGGAACTAAGAATATATGGCAGAGTCAGGCGGAGTGACCACGGGGCCCATAGGGCGGCGCACAATTGGCCCAGCGTCATCTGGATTAGGGGAGGGTTTGGCCGGGCGGGCTTTTCTTGGCTCAACTCCTTGTGTCGGGCTGGGTGCCTGCAAGCTGACTTCGGTCGTCAGTTGAGTGGTGTTTCCTCCAACAAATTAGCGCAGCTGGCTTCTGGGTTAAGCGGACGTGTGTTAAGGAGCGCGGTACGGCGTGTCATTTTTCTGGGGACGCATGACTCCACCATCGCCTCTCCCGAGCCCGTTGGGGAGTTGCAGCAATGAGACAAGATCGTAATTGAAATTGGGAGAAAAAGGGCGTAAAAAACTACAAGGTTGACTGAAGAGCATCTGCTAAATGACAGAATTTGTATTTATTTTTAGGACTACAAAGGGCATGTTTGCCCACACTATCTCAGCTCTCATTCCTCTTGTTTACTCTATACACTCTACACATACTGGGGCCAAGGCTGTTGCCGTGTACAAAAAGGACAACATGTAGTACTTGTCAGGTGAAAAAACTGCATAAATGGACCACACACTTCTAGGAACTCAAATGTCACAGGGTCCAAACTGAACAAAGGGTTGGGGGTCATCCTAATTTGTCGGACACCAGTCAGTCTCCAGCGTGTCTGGCACCTCCCTGCTTATCATTCCGGCTGGCTAAAGGTTATAAATAGACATGTGGTCTAAGACTGACCATCCTGTCCGTCCTTGTCAGTATGCTAACAAGCGCTTTTCTACTTGGCCAAATCGAATTGACAGACAGACGTCAATACAATCGGATATTTACGATTCTGTCTTGGCCTTTTATGACTAAGTCTGGCGTCCAGGTAATTGGGCAAAAAGACGATAGCGGACATTTTTAGTCCCTACCGGTGACTTACAACAATAAAGTTGATAAAGGTGTCTGGATGGTGGAACTAATTAGGGATTTCTGACATCATGCTCTCCTCCTCAGCAGACACAACTAGAGTGTGTGCCAGTCAGTCAGGTCCCAGGAAATCAGTGTCAACTTATGGTTGTGTTGTTAAAGCTGCAATGTGTAACTTTTTTGCCAAATTACAGATCTGTCATTCTCATTGAAAGCAAGTCTAAGAAGTGGTAGATATATTCTATGTATACACTATATATTGTTTGTTTTGCCACATAAACTGAAATTAGGCAAACTAATGGATTAGAATTTTAGCAACCAGGTAATGGCGGAGTGATTTCTGCATATTGCACTAGTTGCTACCGAGCATAATCTGAGAGAGGTTTGTTTGTGGTTGTTTAAAAAGGCAGTGTTTGTGTTCGTGAATTTCACACACATTTTAACAAACATACTCAGGTCTGTTTATTGTAATACAATGCAAAACTACGCCTGACTCTGCCATATATTCTTAGTTCCGAGCCAATGACTGCAGGAGACAGGAGAAGGGAGACACATGTCTGTGCTCTCTTGTCAACCGGAGTGTGAATAAGCTGTAGAGATGACAGAGCGGACAGACCACACACACCAAGAAAAGCCAAGTCCCCCAGTCTAAACAGTAGACCTGCAGGCACATCCGTCAGACAGAGCTGCAACAGCTAAGAGAAGACAGGACAGGCAGGGCTGCACAAACAGACAAACACAGGCTAGTTCTTTAGCATTTAGCCAAGGAAAACAGCCTATACAACAGTGTTGGGGAAGCTACTCTGAAAAGATAGTTAACCAAGCTACTAATTACTTCATGACAATTGTTAAATCCACTGCAACTCAATATTACGAAGGTGTCCTTAAAGTTTTGTACACTCAGTGTACAAAAATTATGTTTCAAGTGAAAATTATGCAGGTCTGATGCCAAAATAGAAAGGAAATGATTGCTTACTTCATCCAAAGTTTATTTTCTTTTTCCACAAGAAAAGTAGTGTGTAACGTTAGTTCCAGAAGATAGCTACAACGCTACATGACAAAAAAAAGTTATTAACAACTGAAAACACTACCTAGATTGGATTTTTAGTTCAACTACCACCAAGCTACTGCCAAATGTAGTTAAATTACTAGTTGAACTACATATACTGTAGGTCACTACTCCCCATCACTGAAATACAACATAGGCTACAACAAAAAGGCAAAAGTTAAAGGACCATCTTTTAACTCATAATATTGTTTTCCATGTTAAATACCATAGAACTGCATGTAATTCCTGGAGTTGTACAGTAACTGACATGCATCCCGAAACGGCAACAAAATACACATGGGTAGTGACAGGGTATCATGATTATGTTGATCAAAGGAGCAGAACAGCTATGTCCTCTGGACGGTGGAAGACTTAACTAAATATTTCAAAGGCCCATAATGGTATATGAAAGAATGGCACGTCAGCAATATGTATCTTGTTCAGTTCAGTGGGAAATCAGCCGAGTGTTGAAGTCAGGTCCCTGTCATCGATTTATTGTCTGTACGGTAATTGAAGTTCATTGTAAGCCTGTGAACGGCTTACATACAACACCCCTTGAAGCCATCAAGTCATCCTCAACATGAGATACATTCAAACCTTAGATTCTGAAGATTTGTGATTTTTATTTAGCTTACTGTGGATAATTCAAAGGTTCTCAAGAAACACACATGTACGCACACAAATTATATTAAAAAGCCCTTTAGTGTAGGAAAAAGGGAACAGGGCAAAACAAAGAGGAATAAGCCTTTGAATTAAATAGCATTTTCAGGTAAACAATGCACAAACTGCTGAGCTGCTGGATTATACAAATATATCCCTGGGAGCTACTGTCTATGATAAATGTTGATAGTCATGGGTTTCCTACCCTTTGCCTCCTCTCTGTAATGTGTTGAATCCATTGTCTTGGAGAAACTGGGGACCAAGGACAATTGAAGTAATCAACCAAGAAAACCTACATACAGTAAGTCTCTAACCGCATTAAACATACTACAGTTTACTATAGAATACTACAGTACTTAGTTTCCACAGTTTGTTATGTTACAGCCTTATTCTAAAATAAGTTATTTTATTAAGTTATAAATTAGTTTCCCCCTCATCAATCTCCACACAATACCCCAAACATAAATACCTAATTTATATAAATATTCAGACCCTTTGCTATGAGACTCGAAATTGAGCTCAGGTGCATCCGGTTTCCATTGATCATCCTTGAGGTGTTTCTACAACTTGATTGGAGTCTACCTGTGGTAAATTCAATTGATTGGACATGATTTGGAAAGACACACACCCGTCTTCATAAGGTCCAACAGTTGACAGTGCATGTCAGAGCAAAAACCAAGCCATGAGGTTGAAGGAATTCTCCATAGAGTTGTGAGACAGGATTGTATCGAGGCAAATATCTGGGGAAGGGTACCAAAACAATTCTGCAGCATTGAGGGTCCCCAAGAACACAGTGGCCTCCATCATTCTTAAATGGAAAAAGTTTGGAACCACCGAGACTCTTCCTTGAGCTGGCTTTCCGGCCAAACTGAGCAATCGTGTGACCAAGAACCCGATGGTCACTCTGACAGAGCTCCAGAGTTCCTCCGTGGAGATGGGAGAACCTTTCAGAAGGACAACCATCTCTGCAGTACTCCATCAATCAGGTCTTTATGGTAAAGTTGCCAGACGGAAGCCACACCTCAGTAAAAGGCACAGGACAGCCTGCTTGGAGTTGGCCAAAATGACCCTAAAAACTCTCAGACCATGAGAAACAAGATTCTCTGGTCTGATGAAACCAAGATTGAAGTCCTTGGCCAGAATCCCAAGCTTCACATATGGAGGAAACCAGACACCATCCCTACGGTGAAGCATGGTGGTGGCAGCATCATGCTGTGGGGATGTTGTTTTAGCATCAGGGACTGGGAGACTAGTCAGGATTGAGGGAAAGATGAACGGAGAAAAGTACGGAGAGATCTGTGATAAAAACCTTCTTCCAGAGAGCTCAGGACCTCAGAATGGGGGGAAGGTTCACCTTCCAACAGGACAACGACCCTAAGCACACAGCCAAGACAACGCAGGAGTGGCTTCGGGACAAGTCTCTGAATGTCCTTGAGTGGCCCAGCCAGAGCCCGGACGAACCCGATCGAGCATCTCTGGAGAGACCTGAAAATAGCTGTGCAGTGACGCTCCTCATCCAACCTGATAGAACTTGAGAGGATCTGCAGAGAAGAATGGGAGAAACTCCCCAAATACAGGTGTGACAAGCTTGTACCACCATACCCAAGAAGACTCGAGGCTGTAATCACTGCCAAATGTGCTTCAATAAAGAACTAAATAAAGGGTATGAATACTTACGTAAATGTGATATTTCAGTTTAGATTGTTTTTCAAAATTGGCAAAGATTCCAATATAGGGTACTGTTTGTAGATTTATGAGGGAAAAAAATATATAATCAATTTTAGAATAAGGCTGTAATGTAACAAAATGTAGAACATTTAAGGGGTCTAAATACTTTCTGAATGCACTGTATATAATTCTGTAGTGAACTATAATAAGGGAAAGAGAGATACCTAGTCAGTTGTACAAGTGAATGCATTCAACTGAAATGTGTCTTCCGCATTTAACCCCTCTGATTGAGAAGCTCCTGCCCACCAGGCTACCTGCCGCCCCACACTGTAGTATCCCTCGATCACATGTAGAATTTAGTATAGCGTTTTGTAGTATACTGTAGAATACTATCATAAATACTACAGTGTTATCCACAAAAACCACTGTAGTAAATACTACAGAAATGTCTGCAAAACACTACAGTTTTTTAAAGATAATAAATACTACAGTGGTTGTATTTCTTACCACTATAGTATTTTTGGTGTGTACACACAGTGAATGCACACTGCAGAAAGTTACCTGCAAAATTGTTGTGAGATGCAAAGTTTTAATCTGCAGTCTCGTTTTTTTTTAGCTTTAAGATACGGGGGCTCTTTTTAACGGTCATTATCAGTTACACTTGCTATGGTGGGTGCCCTGCCGTCTGGACACTTCCACAAATCTTATAAAACACACATCGGAAATCAGCGACCGAAATAAACACTTCCTCTACTATAGTTAGTGACAGGGGGTTAAGTTACTGGTCCTAGACTGGTAGGAGAATAGATGGGTAATACGTGGGGCTTTTATTTTGGTGAAGTAGGGGGAAGAGAGACGGATAAAAGGGGATGTGGTTTACGGCCCCCTGGCCTCACCGCATGGAGCCACCCGTAATGGAATCCTATCTCTGGGCACATACTTTCATCCCTGTTTTATTCATGTTTCCTAAAAACCTGTGGATGCTCTGCAGCCACAACCAACACCTACAGTATGTAGGGCTCTGGCAGCACAGTATGTGATTATATCAGCAGTCTGTCAGTCCGGCTCCCTCTGTGAGCAGTATTCCTGTGGCGCCACACAGGCAATAAGGCACGTACTCATACTCCTCTGTGTTTGTGGAAACAGGTTACAGGACACGACAGGGGATAGGGATAGAAATATATACACCCTGGGCTTTTGCTAGGATGAGAGAGAGAGAGAGAGGTCGTTCGACTCTGGGTCCGATTTTTATTGTATTTTATTTTTTTAGGGGGTAGATCAAATGTGACACACGTGGGTTCGGGTGTGTCCCGGAATAAATACACCTTTTACCCATTCATTGAGGAGACTCTCTCCATGCAGACTCACTGTTGGATTTTGGTCGCGGCATTTTTGTGGCCATTTTGTTTGTTTGCGTTGGCACCTTTCAACACCCCTCATTATCACATTTATGCACGCAACCACTCACTTACACTACTGATTACTGACTACACACACCATTGTTAATTGTATTTAGGTTACTTCAGTTAATACCTCCACATTGTCTCACTTTTTGTTACGGACTTCGAGCCAGGTCGTGACAATAGGTAAACTGGGATATGACTAAAGAGTTAATCAGGGTGATTTTTCCCACAAATAGCCAGGTATTTTCCTTTCCACATTCACCGTCAGACCATTTTATTGATAAACTACACGGTAATGTCAAAGTATATTTTGTGTGTGATCCAATACATAATATTGTACACTTGTCATAATTTGGTTGGTTGTAAGAGAGAGAGGCAGGTCGTTATTGCGTTGGACTAGTTAACTGTAAGGTTGCAAGATTGGACCCCCGTGCTGATAAGGTGCAAATCTCTTTCTGCCCCTCAATGAGGCAGTTAACCCAACGTTCCTAGGCCGTCATTGAAAATAAGAATGTGTTCTTAACTGACTTGCCTGGTTAAATAAAGATTAAAAAATACAAATAAAAAAAATTGGCAAATCAGCGCCCAAAAATACAGATTTCCGATTGTTATGAAAACTTGAAATCGGCCCTAATTAATCGGCCATTCCGATTAACCGGTCGACCTCTAGTTAAAACATGCTAATAACGGTCTTCTGAGTACATCAAAAAAGGTTCGGTATACCTCCACTGGTATACCATCCAGATCTGGAGTTTTCCCGGACTTAAAGGGTTTATGGCATAAATAAGTTCCTCCTCTGCAATTTGGCTTTCAAGTGAGTCTTTCTGTACAGCTTTTAATTTGACATTATTAATAGGAAAATAATTCTTACAATTATCTTCAGTTAGTGGAGATGGAGACTGGAACAAAAATATATGCTTAAAGTACTTTGCTTCCTCTTTCAAAATATAGTTTGGTGAATCATGGGTGACTCCGTCATTTGTAACAAGTTTTAGTAATTTATTTTTGGTAGCATTTCCATGTTGAAGATAGATTTTTTATTTCCCCCCCATTTTCCATCCAGATTGCTTTATCTTTCATTTATTTCTTTATTATTATTATTATTTTTAATGATACGTAGTTTTTATTGTTTCCTTTTACGATATAACAACAATGCAATTGAATTATATTTGGCATTAAACAATAACTTGACAGACATGAATACACAGAGCACCCGGAAAGCACCCCACATCTCCAGCATAGATTGGATTCTATCAAACCTATTCTGTTCTACCTCAGAGGAGTCCAATAAATCCCATTGAACACTTTAAATTCAATCAGCTTGGACCAGGCATCTCTCATAGGGAGGAGCATCTGTTGTACTATTACATTACATTCCTCCTCTCCAAATGTTCCCTCCAGGTCTTTTCCCATACGGCCTTTAGGCCCTTACAAGTTCCATTAAATGAACCTATACGGAGGCAATATATAAGCCATGTGGCATGTGGTCATTTGCATAGGATTTCTATCAAAACGCTTATATCGGAATGTACTGGGATTTTGACCTTGACCATGTGTCCCTGACCATGTGTCCCCCTATTTTCAATTCAGGGTTGTTCCATAATGAAGCATTGCTTAAAGGTGAAGATCTTTCTCTCTCTTCTCTGTCTCCATATATTTTTAGGATGGGACATTATTGGATTCTGGGGTCCCACCTTTTGTTGACTCAAATAATCTGATTCCCTCAAATGGGGCATTAAGTTCCTCTTCCATGTCCACCCAGATTGGCCTAGTCGAGTTCACAACAAAGAGAGACCTTATTTGGGAAGCGACAAAGGCTTCTTGAAACGATTTCATGTTAGGGAGCTTTAACCCTCCCTTCTCAGTACACCTGATCTTTCTTGAATAAGTTCCTCCATTTTCCTCTAACGTATTCTGTGTCTTTATGGTACTGTTTTGATTGCCACCGTGTTAGTCCCTCTACTTCCTCTCTTAATATGCATTCTTTGACTTAAATTGCTTTTGTTTTATAGATGAGTATTGCATTGCATGGCGTCTAAAGGCACTTTTAAAAGTGGCCCATACAATAAGGGGATCTGCTGTACCTATGTTATGTAGGAAAAAGTCAGTTATCAATTATTTTGTCCTGTTGAAAAACAAGTTGTAATCCAATAGGCGTGCCTACGTGGAAAATCTGTAAGAGTAATGTATATGCCAATTATTTGATGGTCCGACCGCTTTCTGTCCCCTATCAACACTTTTTAAACTTTTGGTGCCAGAGAGAATGACATAAGAAAGTAGTCAAGACAACTAGCTTGATGGAGCCTACGGCATGTATATCTCACTGTCAGGATATTTAAGCCTCCATATATCCACTAGTTCAATGATATTCGTGATTTCCTTAAGTGCATATGGGTGATAGTTTGTAGTGTGATTACCTTTACGGTCCATTGAGGTATTTAAAACCATATCATTCCAGGTGACTATCTCATGTAGCCGGTTGAGAGAATGCCAAGAGTGTACAAAGCTGTCATCAAGGCAAACGGTGGCTATTTGAAGAATCTCAAATATGACACTTTTTTGGTTACTACATGATTCCATATGCGCTATTTCATAGTTTTGATGACTTCACTATTATTTTACAATGTAGAAAATAGTTTTTTTCAAGAAAAACCCTTGAATGATTAGGTGTTCTAAGACTTTGGACCAGTAGTCTAAGGTCATCAAAGTTCTCATTAGCAGCTTTGAGAAATTCCTTGAATATTACGCTCACCCATCCGGGGGCTTTGGTTTTGTTGGACTCTTGAGTGGGCAGCGCTTTAGTGGGTCTCTGACCTCGTTTATCTTTCTGTCTTGGCTGCATATAGGCTACTTGCAGTAGGCCTATAAAGCAGATAAGGATGTGTGGGTAGCTCAGGTGGCTGTATAGGGTACAGGGTTGGGGACCGCTCCATCATGATAAGGCAATAAATAAATAAACTATATTTGTAATCTATTTTAAAACGTACATCACATTTCTGCACAAAATTGAAAGTACTCTCTGTCACAACATCTGCTCGCAGACACACATGGGCTCTGGCATTTGCAACCATTTTCCTTTTTCACTTACTTAACTCCAGACTTTTCCAAACACAGAAACACACCTTCCATCACATTACACCCACACATACCCACATACTGTGACTTCTGTGTCCTCTGTTAGCTGCGGTTTTATCCCTACCATGTTGATTCCTACCTACTTTCGGGCATTTAAGTACTTTTGTGTTCCAGTTTCTTATATATGAAGATGTATTATTTCAATAATGATCCTTTCTTCTAATGCTGCCTTTTATCTATTTATAAATACTAGGAATAGTAAGTTGACAATATATTTTACAACATTCCCTATCTTGAATGGTATAGTGTATTTGTAGTTGATTTCTTTATCAATTGTTGTATTTGATCGTTTTCCAGTTTTTGTTATTACAACCCCTACCATGGATAGTATTGGGTGTTCCATTATTTGACACCTCTATGGGAACTTTGTATTATTTAGAATAGCTATGGAGTAGTCTTGGTGTCTCCGAACAGTTGGTTGTCAATGTACAGTTTATCGCCTACAAGAGCTACACGTTTCCCTGTAAGTCTATTCACCTTGAAGAGTGGGTAAAGAACTTTGGCCCTGTTCTGCAATTTCCTTCGGGAACGGATCATTAATTCCTATTTTTGTGCCAGCGAGTCTTTTTGCCCAGGCTTTTTACATTATTTTATCTTCAAAGAATGCAAACTTGGCAATGACTGGGCACTCGTATCGCTGTCCTCCCTGTCCAAAACGGTGTACACCGTTCAAATGTGATTTTGTTGACAGTATCGCGTGGAATCTGTAGCACTTTAAGGAGGAATTCTTTCACCGCGCTTTCAAGCTCTTCACCCTCATTTTCTTTTATACAATTTAAGTACCAGATTTTCTCGCATGGATATAGTCTGTATTCCGAGGAAGGCTTCTCTCGGAAACATGTTCTCCTTTTTAAGTTAATTAACGTCCGTTTCAATAGTATTGAATGTACCTTTTAGGTTGTTTGTTTCTTTCTCCATTGTCGCAGCTTTTCCGTCACTCATTTCGAGGTTCGCCTTTATCTCCTTTATTTCCTTACTGACAAGTTCAAGTACGCCCAATTTATTATTTATTGACTTTAGCAGGTCGGTTTCCACTCTTACCTTGAAAAGCATAATCATCGTAGTTCTCATAGTTTTTTCTTGGAGTTTGGTACTCCATTTGTTCCCTGGTTCCTCTCTGACATGTTTTGACCTTGACTGCGTTCGTGATACTTATCAATAAACTTATCTAGCCTTATACGTGGGGGAGGGGGGGGGGGGGGGGGGTTATCACCAGCTTGAATGTTATTGCCCACGAGTAAATGGATCAGTGTGCTACTATTTAGTCCGTTTGAGATGACCAACTCAACTTAATCGGTGTCCTGGGTCAGATCCTTTATTAACCTGGTGGAAGACAAGAGAAAAGGGGCGCTACAGATCCCTCTGTGGTTTTCCAGTTAGGCTCAGACTCTAATGGAGTCTATGGAAAATCCCACAGACCCATAGATCTGTGGTGTTAGGCTCTCTGTGTGTCCATGGTTCAGGATTATGGGGTCAGACTCTGCAGAGAGGTCACTTGGGTTTAGTATGGGGCTCCTACAGTGGGAAACAGCTGGTGATACCACGTCTGGAACAGTATGTGGAGTGCCTTATACATGAGCATTAGTCAATAAAACCAGGCAGACCAGGGTAGTAGCTACAAGATTCCAACCTGCTGACACAGCGCTGAGAGGTCAGATGAATCACATCAATATTTCAGGGGCTGTCTCCTGCAATGCAAACATAGCAAGGCGTGTCGACGCGCTGCTGTGTCGAGAGAGAGAGAGAGGGGGGGGGGGGGGGGGGGGTTGATGGAACATGGAGAGAACATGCGTCCGTCTATTTATTCTGCTCAGCGCTGTCTATCGCTACTGGAGGACGTTTCAGAGGAGATGATGGATTCAAGCCACAGCAGCTATATGACTGAGGAGCCATTGTGCTCCTGCGCCACACCACAAAGACTGTCATTCCGCATTCCTCTAATACCGCCAGATGTTGGCTGCTCTGATTTCTTGTCTTATGTTTGATATTCTTGATCTCCATACTATTAGCACGCTAGCATAATCGCATAATAAAATACCACATGCTTGCTCACGTACAGTACTACCCCTAGGGAAGGGAGTCATACTGATCATAGAGAAGGACCCAGCAGGTCCAGCCAGACCTATCTCTATGAACAATCTGAGAGGTACAAAGCCTGCCTCCTCTCTCCTTTCCAACCACCCACTGGCACTGATGCCCGCCCGCTGTAAACACACAGAGAAGGTCCCCCGGTAGAGCCCACCCACTGGGCACAAACTACTCATTCAATGGTTTTTCTTTAGTTTTACTACTTTCTACATTGTAGTATAATAGTGAAGACATCAAAACTATGAAATAGCACATATGGAATCATGTAGTAACCCAAAAAGTGTTAAACAAATCAACATTTATTTTATATTTGAGATTCTTCAAAGTAGCCACCCTTTGCCTTGATGCTGGGCAATGTTGACTCAAATGCTTCCCACACATTTTATATTTGAGATTCTTCAAAGTAGCCAACCTTTTCCTTGATGCTGGGCAATGTTGACTCCAATGCTTCCCACAGTTGTGTTGAGTTGGCTAGGTGTCCTTTGGGTGGTGGACCATTCTTGATAAACACAGGAAACTGTTGAGCGTGAAAAACCCAGCAGTGTTGCAGTTCTTGACACAAACCCATGTGCCTGGCACCTACTACCATACCCCATTCAAAAGTACTTAAATCATTTGCCTTGCCCATTCACCCTCTGAATTCCACACCTACACAATCCATGTCTCTAATTGTCTCAATAAATAAATTGGCCTAAAAAAATAATAATAATTGTTTAACCCGTCTCCTCACCTTCATCTACACGGATTGAAGTGGATTTAACAAGTGACATCAATAAGGGATCATAGCGTTCGCCTAGTTAGTCTGTGTCATGGAAAGAGTAGTGTAGGCCTAGGGTTTCACGCTTTGTTTGATTTCAAATATAATCTTCTAGTTAATAATTGATATGTTGTATTCACATGTTCACCTCAACCAAAAATCTAAGTTAAAGAATAGGACTAAATCTAATCTAATCCAATTTTAAATGCACTTAAAAAAAAGCAATATTCTTTAACATACAATCAATAAAAAAAGCTGAAAGAAAAACTTCTTATGTAATCATAGAAAGTATGCATATTCAAGATAGCATGCACAGATTGCATGTCTGTGGAGATCTTCACAATTGCTATGATAATCTGTGCAGAACCTCGAACAGCATTGAGCACTTTGTATTTTGAATGTAATCTCAACTGCAATCCAGGTCATTTGGTTGTGCTATTAGATGAATCACAGTGTCTTTTTGAGTGGGAGAATTCAAGTTGAAATCTCATTGATCGACGTCTCAACCAAGTATTACCCAAATGTCCACTTTGAAATGACGTGGTGTGCCCAGTGGGAAAGATCTCAGACCCAGCTGGGCAGCACCTCCTTTCAATATGGCCAGCAATCAACAGCCTGTGTGTGTGTTTGTATTTTTTGCTAAGGCAGCAGCTACTCTTCCTGGGGTCCAGCAAAATTAAGGCAGTTATACAATTTTAAAAACATTACAATACATTCATTACAGAATTCACAACACACTAAGTGTTTGCCCTCAGACCAAAACTCCACTACCACATATCTACAACACAAAATCCATGTATAAGTATGTGTATAGTAGGTATGTTATAATGTCTGTGTAAGAATGTGTCTGTGCTTATGTTTGTGTTGCTTCACAGTCCCCGCTGTTCCATCAGGTGTATTTTTATCAGTTTTTTCAAATCTGATTCTACTGCCTTCATCAGTTACCTGATTTGGAATATAGTTCCATGTAGTCATGGGTCTATGGAGTACTGTGCACCTCCCATAGTCTGTTCTGGCCTTGGGGACTGTGAAGAGACCTCTGGTGGGATGTCTTGTGAGGTATTTATAGTGTCTGAGCTGTGTGCTAGTCGTTTAAACAGACAGCTCGGTGCTTTCAACATGTCAATACATCTCACAAAGACAATTAGTGATAAAGTCAATCTCTCCTCTACTTTGAGCCAGGAGAGATTGACATACATATTATTAATGTTTGCTCTCTGTGTACATCCAAGGGCCAGCCGTGCTGTCCTGTTCTGAGCCAATTGCAATTTTCCTAAGTACCTCTTTGTGGCACCTGACCACCCGACTGAACAGTAGTCCAGGTGCAACAAAACTAGGGCCTGTAGGACCTGCTTTGTTGATAGTGCTGTTAAGAAGGTAGAGCAGAGCTTTACTATGGACTTCCCACCCATCTTAGCTACTGTTGTATCAATACTGTACATTATCAAGCACTTCACACATGTTATCCAGATACTGACTGTTAGGACTTGGCGGTCTATAGCAGCTTCCCACAATAATGGGCTTTAGTTGAGGCAAATAAACCTGTAGCCATATTACTTCATCAGTATTTAACATGAGACCCTCTCTAATCTTTACAGGAATGTGGTTCTGAATATAAACAGCAGCACCTCCACCACTGGCATTTCTGTCTTTTCTGTAAATGTTATAACCTTGTATTGCTACCACTGTATCATCAAAGGTATTGTCTAAATGTGTTTCAGAGATAGTCAGAATATGATTGTCATCTATTATTCATTTCATGAACCTTGTTTCTTAACTCTTAAGGATCGGACCCTTTTATAAAATTTTCACCTAAAGTGACATACCCAAATCTAAATGCCTGTAGCTCAAGCCCTGAAGCAAAGATATGCATTTTCTTGGTACCATTTGAAAGGAAACACTTTGAAGTTTGTGGAATGTAGGAGAATAAAACACATTAGATGTGGTAGAAGATAATACAAAGAAAAAGTTTTAAAATGTCTTTTTTTGTACCATCATCTTTGAAATGCAAGAGAAAGGCCATAATGTATTATTACAGCCCAGGTACAATTTAGATATTGGGCAATAGATGGCAGCAGTGTATGTATAATGTTCTAGTGTGATCCAATGAATCATTTCATTTCTGTTCAACATTTTGTATCAAGACTGCCCAAATGTGCCTAATTTGTTTATTAATATATTTTCATGTTCATTGTGCACTCTCCTCAAACAATAGCATGGTATTATTTCACTGTAATAGCTACTGTAAATTGGACAGTGCAGTTAGATTAACAAGAATTTAAGCTTTCTGCCAATATCAGATATGTCAGATATGTCTATGTCCCGGGAAATGTTCTTGCCACTTACAACCTCATGCTAATCGCATTAGCCTACGTTACCTCAACCGTTAGCCTACGCTACCTCAACATATATGTTAACGTGGGCTATTTTGAGCACTTTTTTGGGATGCTTGCTTGCTTTCATTGCTTTACTGGGAAGCTTAGCAGAAGTAGATATTTTCATGTTATGTATGTTAGTGCAGGGTGAGCTGCACACAGTGGACTTCCTACTAGGACACCATCTCAGTGTGTGTGTGTGTGTGTGTGTGTGTGTGTGTGTGTGTGTATGTGTGTGTGTGTGTGTGTGTGTGTGTGTGTGTGTGTGTGTGTGTGTGTGTGTGTGTGTGTGTGTGTATGTGTGTGTGTGTATGTGTGTGTGTGTATACTGTACATTATCAAGCACTTCACACATGTTATCCAGATACTGACTGTTAGGACTTGGCGGTCTATAGCAGCTTCCCACAATAATGGGCTTTAGTTGAGGCAAATAAACCTGTAGCCATATTACTTCATCAGTATTTAACATGAGACCCTCTCTAATCTTTACAGGAATGTGGTTCTGAATATAAACAGCAGCACCTCCACCACTGGCATTTCTGTTTTGGGATGCTTGCTTGCTTTCATTGCTTTACTGGGAAGCTTAGCAGAAGTAGATATTTTCATGTTATGTATGTTAGTGCAGGGTGAGCTGCACACAGTGGACTTCCTACTAGGACACCATCTCAGTGTGTGTGTGTGTGTGTGTGTGTGTGTGTGCATGTGTGTATGTGTGTGTGTGTGTGTGTGTGTGTGTGTGTGTGTGTGTGTGTGTGTGTGTGTGTGTGTGTGTGTGTGTGTGTGTGTGTGTGTATGTGTGTGTGTGTATGTGTGTGTGTGTATGTGTGACTTTTTTCACAACTGACACCAGTTTGACGCAAAAACATTGACAAAAAATACATATTGACAGTCAAATAAATAAGTGTGTAAAACATATAAAGGATATTTCATTCTGAAACCCTCATATAAACACCAATGGTATTGTTGATGGTTTATATTTAGGATAATGTTTTACAGCTTTGTCATTCCATTCCATGTGCTTTGTCACTCCATTCCATGTGATAAGGCCACACAGAGATAATTACATACACCTGTGAAACTTTGAAAGTTTCCAGTAATATACCCTCCCTTTGCAATCCTGTGTGTGTGTGAGAGAGATTGAGAATGGGACGCTGGCCCAACCCTGGCCAATATGGCCCTTAGTTGATCTAAGCAGCCCCTCCGTCCTGGCCAACCACCCACGGACGGACAAACACAGGGCAGGAGACCAGCAGTAAGCAGACCCGGCCAAGCCCTACTCCGGCCTTAGCCACCCCAGATGGTGTGGCGAGATAACGGGAGTAGAGAGGAACAGAGTAAGCAGTGGACCATGGCAAAGCTCCCTGGATACCTTCCATTTGGATTAGCATTAGAGACGTCATCCAGTAGGGGATTATGGCCCTGGTCCAAGGAAGAGGCCAGCCCCCCTCTCTTACGTGGACATTCTCCCCTCTTGCTGCGAATCAATCATTTCTGCTAACAAACTTGACAGTGCATGGAGATGAGCCCACAGGAAATACTGTATCAGGCTGTAAAAGGACGACCAGAGGATCAGAGGACCAAGGATGACCAGAGAGTCACTTAAGTGACAAAGTGCTCACATTCAGAAGGTACCTGTAAAGTACCTGTATAATAGAATTTCCTGGTGGCTTCACACTCTCGACACCACAGTGCTACACTATGGGTAACACCAGACCCAACAAACTAGCAGATTACACTCTAAAAAGCCAGAAACAAACTCGAATGGATGCATGTTCAGGGCTTGAAAAAAAAGGTTGTCATTTTCAAAGCTGTCATCAAGGCAAAGGGTTGCTACTTTGAAGAATCTAAAATCTAAAATATATTTTTATTTGTTCAACACTTTTTTGATTACTACATGATTCCACGTGTGTTATTTCATAGTTTTGATGTCTTCACTATTATTCTACAATGTAGAAAATAGTAAAAAATAAAGAAAAACCCTTGAATAAGAAGATGTGTCCAAACTTTTGACTGGTACTGAATCTAGATATTTTGTGCCTGTTTTGCATGATATTTTAGCATTCATACTTGTCACATGTCAGTTTGCAAACAATGTAAAAACAATTATAATTGAGTTAATAAAGCTGAATACATGCTCCAAAATGCAGGTATTTCATCCTAGCTCAGTGCTTTATGTGGTAATGGGGCAGCCAGCGGAACATACACAGCGTAGGTGTTGGTAATGTTCTCAAGTGTCCGGTACGGCAACTGCACTGCCCACAACCGCAGGGCTCTCCAGAGGGTGGTGCGGTCTGCACAACGCATCACCGGGGGCACTATCTGCCCTCCAGGACACCTACAGCACCCCATGTCACAGGAAGGCCAAAAATATCATCAAGGACAACAACCCCCCGGAGCCACTGCCTGTTCACCCCGCTATCATCCAGAAGGCGAGGTCAGTACAGGTGCGTCTATGCTGGGACCGAGAGACTGAAAAACAGCAACTATCTAAAGGCCATCAGACTGTTAAATAGCCATCACTAGCACAGAGAGGTGGCTGCCTATATACAGACTTGATATCATTGGCCACTTTAATAAATAGAACACTAGTCACTTTATATTTCTTGCATTACTCATCTCATATGTATATACTGTATTCTAAACTATTCTACTGTATCTTAGTCTATGCCGCTCTGACGTTGCGCATTCTTATATTTATATATTCTTAATTCTATGCCTTACTTAGATTTGTGTGTATTGGGTATATGTTGTGAAATGGTTAGATATTGCTTATTAGATATTGCTGCACTGTCAGAACTAGAAGCACAAGCATTTCACTACATCCGCAATAACATCTGCTAAACACGTGTATGTGACCAATGAAATGTCATTTTGATTTGATGGGCTCAAGTGTTCTGTCACTCATGGGAACACTATGTCACCTCAAAATCTACAGAGAGAGCTAGAAAGTTCAAGCCCCTTGAATGCTGGGTGCTGCCATAGTTTTACATTAGAAGTGCCCATCCAAGAAGGCTCAAGGTCATTGGCCACATATAAAATGATGTCAAATCACGTTATATCTACCGTTGCTTTGATGTGAATGATCATGTCAACATCATACTTTCAAAATCTTAGCTAGTAAACTAGACAAGCAGTCATCATCATGAATCAAGTCGACAATCTACTGGTAAATCCTTTTCAACCCTCATCATATGAAGAGAAATTATAGATAAAACATATCGATGCTCATCGGCCATTGGACATAAACATTACACAACAAGTTGGAAATCACATGAGTGGTTTGGAAGGAATCAGTGGCTAACTGCAAGCGTTGCAAAGCAATCACTAGTCTGCTGTTCAGTGGAGAGGGTGTGTGGTCCAAGTATGGGTTCAAGGGTCTCTTTTCCAAGCTGAAAAGGATAAAGATTCACATGCAACCCCATGGGCCAGAAAAGATTGAATACATTGGCCATGCTGTCAATCCAGCATGATGTCTGACTTGTTCAAAACAACTGTAAACTCAGAACTGGGAAATCTCAGACTTCAGTGAGTTCATGACAACTGGGAACTCTGACAAAAACGAGCTCCAATTGGGAAAATACGTTTTGAACGGTCATCCAACTCGGAATTCCAAGTCGGGAACTCAGGCCTCTTTCTAGAGCTCCGGCCTGAAGATCACTGACGTCATGATTTGACTGTGTTTTATGCCAAGTTCACAGTTGTCTTGAAAGCACCATAAATCCAGAGAATGCCAGACTTTGATGACAAAGTTTGATGACCAAATTTGCCCACAAGGACCGCCGCACCACCTTCCTGTTCAAGTGAGCACAGCACAACAAGGTGAGTCCAAAAATGTATTGTATGCTGCTGCATAAATGATGTAATATGCCAGGGAGATATGTATACTGTAGCTAAGTAATACTAAGTGTATGTTGTGTAGTAAGCTATGTTGTGTAGTAAGCTGTTAGTAGCCCATGTGCCTCACCTTAATAAGTTGGCCCCTTACCCCCTCACAATTTAGCCTACTTGTAATGGAGCCCATGTCCATGACTTATAGGCAATGACACTCAAACAAATGATTGGTTGGAGAAAGACTCTTTATTGTATCTCTTCAAGGTAGCCTAGTGGCTAGAGCGTTGGACTAGTAACCGCAAGGTTGCAAGTTCAAATCCCCGAGCTGACAAGGTAAAAATCTAACGTTCTGCCCCTGAACAGGCAGTTAACCCACTGTTCCTAGGCAGTCATTGAAATTAAGTATTTGTTAACTGACTTGCCTAGTTAAATAAAAGTAATAAAAAATAAAAGGTATAGCAAGAATCTTGAAACAAAAGAGAAAATGTTGGATTGAGTAGAGCTTTCCGTTTGCCAACAACACTTTAACATAAGGTGCCAAAGTTGAGTGTTTGTTGTGCAAGCCAGTTCCTAAAACAATGTAACTAGTTAATCATGTTTATACCGTATATAAAGCTGCCCATTTAAACGTACATGCTCTAGCAATGTGAAATATATTATTTGAATATAAATCGGAGCGTTGGTAGAGTATAATCATGTAATTTAACCTACCTTGTGTGTTTGTCTTAAGCGCCGCGCTGTCTCCTAGTTGAAGTGCCGGTGTGCATTACGCATGAGGCAAATTAGTCTACGAGTCATCGAGGAACATTTATTGGTTGACGGGAATAGCCAAAGTGATGAATTATCCCGGGGGTGAATTACTTCATGAATATGTATTGTGTGACTTAAAGAAGAAGTTATGGAACAAGCTATTGAAGTGTGTGTTTATGTAAAACTGTTGTTTATGATGTTTTATGTCCATGGGAAATTACGTATTTATGGTAGAAATGTGTTTTGGGGCTATCATGATGGAACATTCGGAGCTGAAGGGAGTTTCTGGAAAGAGTACTTTGGTGCTCAGTTGGCTTTTGCCTGGGGGAGAGCAGGCTGGGCAGGTAACAGGTTGGCTAGAGTAGAGCCATACCTGAGTTTTGCTATAGACAAATAGTTGTTGCTGGAATAGTTTATACTGAGAATATCTTTGATTTATTAAAGTCTTTGTCAACTTCCTGTTTGTTATTTTCTGTACAAAGTTTATTGGCCAACTAGTCCTGCATATTGTAAATAAAAGCCTCTAAGAGAGGTGAGCACCAGAACATCCTGTCTGTATCCTCACTGTCCGATCCGCCGGTTCGGCTTCTTCTTCACACTATTGTTCCGACTCCGAGGTGCACATGTAGCCTATAGCCTATTTTAGAGAAAATGTCATCATCGGATATTGTAAGAGCTTTTATAGTCTGCTAATATGTACCCTTTATTTATGCTACGGTTCTGACTGTGTACAGGGAGAATATTATAAGAACGGACCATGTTCTGAATTCTGTCGCTGTACATTTCAAAAGTGCTGAACAAATAGTTATATTGACTACATCCGTCTAAGATCACTCATTAATGTCTTAATCGAAATTATGGCTTGTTCCCTTATGCCATACTTTGTACAACTCAATTGTCAGTTGAAACCACATTTGTTAAAGCAAGTAGTAGCTATGTTTTTTTTTATGCAGTAAATTAGTCTGAATGAACTGTTTTGTTGCCAGACAAGGCTCTGATGACAGCCAGGTGTAGCAGTGGTAAGGATTCACTCCATTGGGCTGAAAAGAAGGCTTTATGTAGGCCCTAACAAGCCCGAACAGTTTGTGGGCACCGTTTTTCAATGTTAAAGTGGAATGAATGTATTATTTAGTGTTATTTAGTGTTGTGTCGTGGCTTTGCTGTCATGCATAAAAAATAAATAAAAAGAGTTTGCCCCACCAAGATTTACAATTGAAGTCGGAAGTTTACATACACCTTAGCCAAATACATTTCAACTCAGTTTTTCACAATTTGTGACATTTAATCCTAGTAAAAATTCCCTGTCTTAGGTCAGTTAGGATCACCACTTTATTTTAAAGGATGTGAAATGTCAGAATAATAGTAGAGAGAATAATTCATTTCAGCTTTTATTTCTTTCCTCACATTCCCAGTGGGTCAGAAGCTTACATACACTCAATTAGTATTTGGTAGCGTTGCCTTTAAATTGTTTAACTTGGGTCAAACATTTCGGGAAGCCTTCCACAAGCTTCCCACAATAAGTTTGGTGAATTTTGTCCCATTCCTCAACAGAGCTGGTGTAACTGAGTCAGGTTTGTAGGCCTCCTTGCTCGCACAAACTTTTTCAGTTCTGCCCAAAAATCTTCTATAAGATTGAGGTCAGGTCTTTGTGATGGCCACTCCAATACCTTGCGTACTATTGTTTGTACAGATGAACGTGGTACCTTTAGGCGTTTGGAAATTGCTCCCAAGAATGAACCAGACTTGTGGAGGTCTACAATTTCTGAGGTCTTGGCTGATTTCTTTTGATTTCCCCATGATGTCAAGCAAAGAGGCACTGAGTTTGAAGGTATGCCTTGAAAAACATCCACAGGTACATCTCTAATTGACTCAAATTATGTAAATTAGCCTAACAGAAGCTTCTAAAGCCATGACATCATTTTCTGTAATTTTCAAGCTGTTTAAAGGCACAGTCAACTTAGTGTATGTAAACTTCTGACCCACTGGAATTGTGATACAGTGAAATAATCTGTCTATAAACAATTGTTGGAAAAATTACTTGTGTCATGCACAAAATAGATGTCCTAACCGACTTGCCAAAACTATAGTTTGTTACCAAGAAATTTGTGGAGTGGTGGAAAAACTAGTTTTAATGACTCCAACCTAAGTGTATGTAAACATCCGACTTCAACTGTAAAATCGCCACTGAAGCTCAGCAATGTGTTCACTCGTCACGGCCATATGCGTGAATGTTTCAAAAACCTATTACGGGATATCACCATTCTTAAACTCGCACATGATGCTTGCGGTTTTTATAAATGCGACTGTCACGTGACTAGGGGGTGTTCTAGTTTAATCAGGAACCTCCAGCGACGGTCCACGGTGCGAAACCTCCAGCGATGGTTCATGGTCCGGAACCTCCAGCGACGGTCCACAGTGCGGAACCTCCAGCGATGGTTCATGGTCCGGAACCTCCAGCGACGGTCCACAGTGCGGAACCTCCAGCGATGGTTCATGGTGCGGAACCTACAGCGACGGTCAACGGTCCGGAGAGTCCAGGCATGGTGTCCAGCCCCGCTCCCAGGCAGGAGCCTCCCTTTGCGTCGGTGCCCAATCCAGGCATGGTGTCCAGTCCTGCTCCAGGACAGGAGCCTTCCTCTGCGCCGGTGCCCAGTCCAGGCATGGTGTCCAGTCCTGCTCCAGGGCAGGAGCCTTCCTCTGCGCCGGTGCCCAGTCCAAGCATGGTGTCCAGTCCTGCTCCAGGACAGGAGCCTTCCTCTGCGCCGGTGCCCAGTCCAGGCATGGTGTCCAGTCCTGCTCCAGGGCAGGAGCCTTCCTCTGCGCCGGTGCCCAGTCCAAGCATGGTGTCCAGTCCTGCTCCAGGGCAGGAGCCTTCCTCTGTGCCGAGCTCTTCCTCGCTTTCTAATTATGTGTGTCGGGTCATTCAAGAAAGAGAAATCTGATTTTGTGCCTATGTAATCTAGTGGAACACCGTTTAATGCCCAGTCAACATACGCTGACGTTTCACACCCATTCAGCAAGTTGAAACAGAGAACAATTAGGCGCAACAACCATGACATAATTTTACGATTTTTTAAAAAGAGTGAGTGCAGAAGAGACAGAGGTGACATCCTGCTGTGATCGAGTGTTCTCGGGCCTGAAAAGCATCAAGTCAGACTGGAGTTCAGCCTGTCCACCAGCATGATGAACAGTCTGCTGCTGATCTCCATCCATGGACCGGAGACTGAGGACTACAAGGCATAGAGGGCTGTTAGCAAGTGGTGGCGCTAAAATGGGTCAAGGCGACCATTCTTTCATGACTGAAGAGGGAGGGTGAAGCAGAGGAAGTGAAGGCTGGGGAACACACACACATTCTTTATTGTATATTGTTGTGTCATGTTGTTGAATGGGGCAGCTGGTGGTGGAACGTAATGTTTCTAACTTACGTTTATTCAGTAACCAGTTCACAATAACATTGTTCTCTCTGAGATATATTGCATACATGTGGTTAACATGTTCAATAAATACATGATAATTATCAATAATGTGCAAAAATTCACAAATTAAGTTGATGTATTATAGACTATCTGTATCTTTCTCAGAAATACACAAATTACTTTAAAATCACTGCAAATTAACTAGACCCATTTAGGGATGGTTCAAGTTCAGTTTGGGACAGTTGAAATTGTGAAACTGTTGAGCGTGAAATACCGAGCAGGATTAGAGTACTTGACACAAACTGGTGCGCCTGGCACCTACTACAATACCCCCTTCAAAGGCACTTCAATCTTTTGTCTTAACCACTCACCCTCTGAATGGCACACATACACAATGCACATTTCAATTGTCTCAAGGCTTAAAAAACATTACTTAACCTGTCTCCTCCCATTCATCTACATTGATTGAAGTGAATTTAACAAGTGACATCAATAAGGGATCATAGCTTCACCTGGATTCACCCGGTCAGTCTATGTCATGGAAAGAGCCGGTGTTCTTAATGTTTTGTAATACTCAGTGTATAACAAGAGAAAACTACTGATGCACCACCAATTTTCAAAATTGCACCTTTTGAATTCTACTATTCTAACTCACAACAGTAAATTGAAACCCCGACTGAGTTTCAATTCGAGGTCTGGACCTCATGTACTCACATGTAGCTACGGCCCTGAATCAATTAGCCACATTTATTAATTCCCCTCACAAAACCAAATCTGTACTGCTAATACATGGTGTATTTGAACAAACTGCGCGTGGCGCTGACAGATTTTCTTAATTAAGGTCTGCAGAAGGAGGAAACTCTTAGGGGGCTTTAGTTTAAATTAGCTCAGGCTACTTTTGTTAATATTACACTTATTCACACTGCACTGAGGGCTCCTTACACTTACACTCCAAGCAAGCAAGGGTTTGGCACTGAGATACTGTATACTGAAATAAAATTGCCTGTAGATGATTTGAATAAAACACCTTTATTGTTTACCAATACATATTGGGAGGGTGGGAAAGTGCATTATGTATTATAGAACATGTTTTAAATGCACCCATATATGCATATATACATTAGATGCGGCTATAAGTAAATAATACGGTGCAAATTAGCATATCATGTTAATCCCACCCCATGGCAAAATGTGCCAAGAGTGCCTTGCGTGAGATTGGGTATGACAGCTTTCCAAAATTTCAGAGAAAAGTGGCAGGTGGAGAAGGGCATACAAACCCTGTCTGCCACTCCGTCATCAATTTTAAATCACGCTAAGGAGCACAAGGTCCCACTCATAATGATTTAGGGCCAGAAAATAGCTTCCCCCAGAGCGCCCATGGCCGTGGACTATAATATATGTCTCCCATGTGTAAAAACCATCATCTTCCATCTGGAAAAATTAACCCTGTTAGGAAAAGACGCGCTCGGGCTGGATTTAGTAGTTTCTCTCAAGCCTGTGATTCTAATCCAGACAGGCACACTTCCTTCATTATAAATGTAACTTCCCCAACTACGTGTGCGCGTGTGTGTGTGTGTGTATGTGTGTGTGTGTGTGTGTGTGTGTGTGTGAGAGAGAGAGAGAGCTGCAAAACGCAGAAAGCAGACCTGCACGCTTTTACGACATGGCTTTCTAAGATAAAGACACCTTGCATATGCACATTATGCAGTGAGTGGTTTTTCTGCAGGTCTGAACCCGGCTGGATGTGATACTTCTCATTGCCATGAGTCGTCCAGGTAAAAATATTTGACAGCTGTTGCTGCAGTACAGGATGGCAGTGAGACAGTCACACCACACGGTCTATCCTCTAATAAAGCCTGCATCACTTCCTCACATGCAGCGCCACTTACTATACTGTTTCACACCGTAGTATGTAGCCCTTCACACTCACACCTGTATACTGGTTGAAAATGGCAGATTTAGGCACTGATAAACACCTACATTGGAACACAGTGGCTGTACAGTAACACGCTATACATGACGTCAGAGCTCAGGCTCTGCACCTCACAGCGCTGCATTGGTTTTGACTGACAGCTGTTCTGAACTTGAGCTGCCCCCATCCCTCCCGCTAATTTTGCAACTTTTACAAATGTTTGTTGTCTGACTGAGGGAAATGCTGTAAATTAAGGGGACTCATTGTATTTTGAAAGATGAGACATTGAGGATTATAATAAATACCGCTTTGTTGTCATACAAGCAAATCAAACACCCATGAGTCCAAATGTGCACTTTACATTTCTAAATCCTAAAACTCATGTCATATACAGTGTCAACGTTTATGATCACTGTTTGATGTACAGTTACAAGATGACATGACATCATACTCTGGGTTGTTCTGAACAGAATGTGACTGAGTTTGTCTATTGTGAAAAAGATTTGTAACAGAAGACGCACCTGAACGCACTCATGATTCCTTTCAATATGCACCAAAATGACATTCTTCTTCTCTGAATTGCCCTGTGGAAGACTAACACTGTAAAATCATCATTTAGAATGTGGCTAGTCATGTTGGCCATAGAACAAGCTTTCACCTGACCCAGATTACAATTTATAAATGGCTACAGTAATTGTGTGATGGTGGGATGCAGGGTTGTGTACTAAACAAAACAACTACAAGTGTGCTTACTCTAGTTCCTCAACGGCACAGCTAGGAGAGCTACAAAACAAAACACCTTACAGTTGAAGACTCTTCTTTTGAAATGATTTAGGAACTGTGAAGGCACTTGGAGACACCAGTTAGTCCTCTCACTCAAACCATTTTTTTTGTCTTATGTTGCACCAACCCCACATTTTCCAGGAATATTCTTATCATGTTACTGAATGTATCCAGAGTATGTTCAGAATGCGTTATAAACAAGTGCGGCATAAAGTACAGTAGATATAAAATGCACATCAAATCAACAGTGTAATGTTTGGATTCAGTCTTATGTCAGGTGAACTGTTCCCGTTCAATTGCTACCATGCTTATGCACTTTCATATTTATTTTGTAAGAAACATTTCAATTTAGCCCTATCCATATAGGCCAATTCCCACGAGTGTAAAGGGTTAACCACACGCGGCATTAGAAATCAGATACGGGGTCTAAGACAGAACTTGCCTACAGAGATGCTGTATTTTTAATGCAGGCGAGGCCTTGAGTGCCTCTTCAGACATTGACCTTAACTGGAGTGAGAAAACAACCTCGGACAACTTCTCCACTCCTACCCGTTCACTCCTACCTCTTCAAATAAATATAAAACGCAGGGATCTGTTCTTTATGTGTGTTTACTCCCCATTGACATCAGACTGTGGTGCGATAGACGACTTTAAATACTCATTGAAGTGCTGAATGTGAGATATGAAGGACTGTCAGTACACTACAGTACAGTAAACAGTACAAAGCCAGCATCGCTATTTGTGGAATATGGAAGCTGCGTGGCCTTTAGATATATTCGAGGGAATGTCCCTGTGTGAAACTAGGAATCTTGAGGAGTCAGGTCAGTGACTCCATTCTGGTTGGTCAGGCCTTTCTGAATCAGTCAGTGTGGTTGCATGGCTCCAGGCTGTAGTAACCAAAAAAGTGTTAAACAAATCAAAATATATTTGAGATTTGAGATTCTTCAAAGTAGCCACCCTTTGATTTGATGACAGCTTTGGCATTCTCTCAACCAGCTTCACCTGGAATGCTTTTCCAAAAGTCTTTAAGGAGATCCCACAAATGCTGAGCACTTGTTGGCTGCTTTTCCTTCACTCTGCGGTCCAACTCATCCCAAACCATCGCAATTGGGTTGAAGTTGGGTGATTGTGGAAGCCAGGTCATCTGATGCAGCACTCAATCACTCTACTTCTTGGTCAAATAACCCTTACACAACCTGGAGGTGTGTGGGGTCATTATCCTGTTGAAAACCAAATGATGTCCCACTAAGCGCAAACCAGATGGGATGGCGTATCACTGCAGAATGATGTGGTATCCATGCTGGTTAAGTGTGCCTTGAATTCTAAATAAATCACAGACAATGTCACCACAAAAGCACCCCCACACCATCACACCTCCTCCTCTATGCTTTACGTTGGGAACCACACATGCAGAGATCGTTCGTTC
The DNA here is from genome assembly GCF_002021735.2 of Oncorhynchus kisutch. Taxonomy (NCBI): domain Eukaryota; kingdom Metazoa; phylum Chordata; class Actinopteri; order Salmoniformes; family Salmonidae; genus Oncorhynchus; species Oncorhynchus kisutch. Next base: position 42,332,409 of record NC_034177.2, read on the forward strand.
ACCTACTCTGCGTCTCACAAAGAAATGGCGGTTGGAACCAAAAATCTAAAATTTGGACTCATCAAACCAAAGGACAGATTTCCACCGGTCTAATGTCCATTGCTCGTGTTTCTTGAATCAAGCAAGTCTCTTCTTCTTATTGGTGTCCTTTAGTAGTGGTTTCTTTGCAGCAATTCGACCATGAAGGCCTGATTCATGCTGTCTCCTCTGAAGAGTTGATGTTGAGATGTGTCTGTTACTTGACCTCTGTGAAGTGTTTTATTTGGGCTGCAATCTGAGGTGCAGTTAACTCTAATGAACTTGTCCTCTGCAGCAGTCCTCATGAGTCAGTTTCATCATAGCGCTTGATGGTTTTTGCGACTTGAAGAAACTTTCAAAGTACTTGAAATTTTCCAGATTGACTGACCTTCATGTCTTAAAGTGATGATGGACTGTCGTTTCTCTTTGCTTATTTGAGCTGTTCTTCCCATAATATGGACTTGGTCCTTTACTAAACAGGTATATTGTCTGTATACCACCCCTACCTTGTCACAACACAACTGATTGTGTCAAATGCATTAAGAGCAAAAAGGCACACCTGTTAATTGAAATGCTTTCCAGGTGACTACCACAAGAATCTGGTTGAGAGAATGCCAAGGGTGTGTAAAGCTGTCATCAAGGCAATGGGTGGCTACTTTGAAGAATCTATAATCTAAAATAAATGTTGATTTGTTTAACACTTTTTTTGGTTACTACATTATTCCATATGTGTTTTTTCCTAGTTTTGATGTCTTCACTATTATTCTACAATGTAGAAAATAGTGAAAATAAAGAAAAACCCTTGAATAAGTAGATGTGTTCAAACTGTTGACTGGTACAATCACCAGCAATTCAGCAAAAAATATATATAATCTGTTCCGAAGTATTCCCACAGATAAAAAAGTGACATACTTCTCCAATATCATTTTCATTAGGGACCAAACAAAAGAAAACTCTCTGACACAAGGAATGGACTACCTGGACTTGCCCAATAAGAAATACTAATTTCCGTTTCTGTTGCCAAACGTTTCAAAGTGTTCTGGTTCTGTTCCATAATGAACACGACCCAGGAGCTCAGGCAGAGGCAGCAGCCTTTGAGACAGCTATAATTGTCACAGGGCTGAGCCATGGAGCTCAAGACTTTTACAGGAGCGGCTCTGTCTGTCGGGGGCTCTGGGGAGGGACAAGAGGTCTTGGATGGCTTCATTATTATGACAAGGTGAATACATTCAGCCTCAAACATGACAGCTAGACAGGCAACTCCGAGGTCACACCTAGAGGAGACGCCTGCATGTAATAAGGACAATTTTTACATTCAAGCCACAGATGCACATTCTGACTGGCCTCCCAATTCTCTCCCTCCCATTTTCACTTATTGACACATTTTTACCAAAGTCATATTTCATTGTGATTTGACAAAATCACCTTGAGCGGAGCAAACGAACGGAACACAGCCTGATTGAATTCTCTCTAAACTATCCTGACTGCAGGGGGAAGAGGTAGAAGGTAAGCTAAGGTAGAGGTTTCGCACTCTTAGTCATTTGTAAGGATTTTGACATTCCCCTATCTGGAATCATCAAAACTAAAAGTTAACAGCAAGGCGCCTCAGAAATAATGCAGCCAAGGCAGCAGCAGCAATCCATGTAATGTTCTCTTTTTGTGGTGCTTTTAAAGGGGAACTGCACATGCTGTTATGGCCTCGTTTTTTTGCCTTTCTCCACAAGAAATGCTGGCGGCCACGACAGAAGCCAACCGTGAGTTGGCTTGGAGGTGTGATTTGATGTGGATGTTTCTTCAGTGTATCCTTGCCACCACCAAAACCCACCCATCTGTCAGCACCTTGCCTGCAGCTGTCCCCCCCCCCCACTCAATCACAACAAATAAATACAGGCAGATGTATGGTGAGATGCCGGAGCAAGCTTTGAATAGGTCAGTAGCCTACAGAGTAATATGAGAAAGCAATTGATGAATTGATGAATTGATGTAGATATTCTAAACTACGTGTTTTGATAACTTTCAAATGTAGTAACAGGTCCGTGTAGAATAACCAACCCTTTACATAATACCATAGAATCAGTATTCTGCTAATATAACAATGACCACCTTTCATCTTTCATTGTCCTTCCCAGCCGATACAGATACTGTTCCTATCAGTATTTTGTCTGGTGGTAATGGGGCTACCTTGTCAAACATGTCAGAGTGGTCATACCTTCCTGTGTGGTGTCACGTATCCCCTGACCCTGGTGCAGAATACACAGTGTTTCTCCCCATGTTGACAGATACCATTAAATTCAATAATAAAAAAGACAACACAAGTAAAAGTTTTATGAACAAATTGAATGCAACATTTTAATGCAAAGTGACAGGTCTATCTCCATTCAGAAGACATCAGTATCAAGCCCGTCTTTCAGTCTGGACTTCAACGCATCATCTTGCAGGTCTCCATGTCCTGGCTCCATACATGTTTCTGTGAACACATACACATATAGTCACTGTTCTATTACCAATGGCAGTTAGGTTAGGTAATACCTGACACACAAGCAGGTACTATGTGGAAGATTCAACAGGTCAGGGAAAAACCTACCCAATTATGGTCTCCCCATCAAACCACGGAGGCTGCCGTCTGGAAATAGCATCTCCAGTCCATCAGTAGAAATAGGCAGAGTTGAGGCAGAGTTCATCAGCAACACATGGAATGAAAAGGGTGTTGTTATTATTGGATATTTATGCTGTACCTTATTATTATTAATCACTTCATGGTGGATGTGTTGAGTGCCAGGTATCTCTGCGTCTCATGTATCTGTGAACACCTAATGACTCTAATGATGATTTGAAAAAAAGTTGCATGAAAGGCATGAGCTCGGCTGTTTCCTGCGCAGGCTTGCACACACTTCACCAGTCTCATTCACAATTTGACAAGCACTTGATAATATTGTCACTACATCAGACTATTCTTAATATAATCTGGTCTTTACATATAGCCTATGGGTGGAATTAAAAAAGCATCATCCGTAGCCTGCACTCGAATAGCGAATGGAGGTTATGTGCGGTTATGTTTTTTATATGCAAACATAGGCAGCACATCCATAAGGCTAGGGGAAGCTTTTCCTAAAGTAAATTGAATTAAATTGCCCAAATACTGTATATATAGCCTTATTAGCCTATTCCTGTCTATACAGAAATAAATAGGCTACGAAAGAATGATTTAGTCACGGAGAACAATTATCTTCTATTAAAAAGAAATATTGCCTCTAATCGGAAGGAAAGGCAGCATGTTTTTGGGAAGTTTGGGAAGACTATTGTTGAGTTGCAACTGTCTGAAAAGTACAGAGGCCAATATTTGAAAATACAATCGCTGGAAGACATGGTTTGGAAAGCAAATGGTTATTGCTGTAAAGAGAAGACAATGAAAAGACTAATCTGTCTTGTCGTTATCAACATTCTCAACTTAATTGAGCGAACAACAGAATAGCCTGTCTTATTGGCACCAGCAGAGCGCATCGGCAACATCCCCAGTGAGTGCGCAATGTGCATATTCACTATTTATCATTGTTGACATAGTGCTACTTAAAAGTTAGTTTTTGGACAATAATTTCCTCCTTCAGTTTAGATGGACGTCATATTCTCATATTATATGGACATTGTATTGATATGTTTGTCACTGTCAGCGGAGTAGGCTACCTTTTGTCCTAATAGAAAGGAGTCTGCTAATGTCTCCAGTCATATATAAAGTGTAGTAGAATTGCATGAAATGTGTTTATAGCAGGCCACATGCAAAGATATAACATATTTGTTATAGACTCGGCCTACTCTATATGCTGTACAGGCTCAGCCATGCGTTGTCTTTTCTTGCAAACATGGTCTGAGTTACATTATTATTTTAAATGATGACTGTACAATCTACTCATCACATTATGAATAGTAGGCTATCTTACATAAGTCTGCAAAAGGGATGATGCATGGAATGCTTTTTTTATAAAGGTGTATTTAATGGTGAAAATGAGCTTCCCCAAACTGTCCATCTCATGCGCCACCTTGCCAGGTTGTAAAGCTGATTAATGTGCTTCATTTTAAGAATTTAGCAATAAATATAGCGGCACCATTCTGTTTCAAATAGAGGCCAATCAAAAGGATGTTTTGACATGTGATTGCGCAATGATGGGCTTATAAGAACATGTTTCACTCGGCTCTGTGGGCTATGGGCTATGGGCTCTCTAACTGTGTTCCAGGGGTCCTAGGACTATGGGCTATGTTTGGAGTTATTTGGCCACTTTAGTTGTGATACAAACATATAGGACTATTGGCTAGGGTACATGATGTGTGCAACTATGATTTGAAAAAGTACGGGTGAAAAAAGGCATGCGCTGTTTCTTGCCTTACTGTACACACTGGGCATTATTCACAAGTGATAATATTGTCACGCATCAGACAATTTTTATTCAATCTTGTCATTACAAACACTAAATAATATATGTGTGAAATTAGTTTTGATTTAGAATGGACCGTTATCATGCACCTGTCGGAACAGGGGCAGGGGAAAAATGATAAGTTATCTATGCACTTAAATAGCGAATGGAGGACGCTTTTCCCAACTAGACTATACTCCTGTTGTAAAGAGAAGCAATGTGCTTAATATTAGGAAGGTTGAGAAATAAATATAGTAAACATAGAAAGCTGATGGGATTCTCCTATTAGTAGAGGCCATCAAAACTATGTTTTCTCACACAATTGTATAGCGTATAGAAATGTTGCGCAACATGGGCTCTCATGAAGAAGTGTTTGATTTGATTTTCAATTGAATTTGCATTCATGTCCGAGTGGTTCGATGGACATTAGAGCCCTGACAACCAGGCCATTAGCAACTGGCAGTTAGCAAGTTTGGTAGGCTACTGATGACCATCAGCAGCATCGGAGCGCAGTTTTGGAGAAGCCTTGTTACCGTGACTAAACGGTCACGTGGAATTTGACTGTGGTCATGACACGTGACCGCCGGTGTGGCGGAAATGCGGTCGCCGTAACAGCCTTAGGCAAGGTGAGGCTGGAAGTGAGGTCTTTCCCAGAGCCCCATAGCAGCGTAGATCAGCTCCTGGCCTCTCATCAAACACTAACACACACATACACGCACAGAGCACCTATTACATTATCAATGGTAGTTACGATTAGCCTGGTGGAACCAACCTGATCACTGCATTCACCTTTCTTTTTTACTTTAGATATCATAAAATGTGAAGTGAAATAGAATGGTGAACACAGCGGTCAGGCTGGTTCCACCAGGCTAGGTTATGCCCTGGACATTATATGGTGATCAGGCTGGTTCCACCAGGCTAGGTTATGTCCTGGACATTATATGGTGATCAGGCTGGTTCCACCAGGCTAGGTTATGCCCTGGACATTATATGGTGATCAGGCTGGTTCCACCAGGCTAGGTTATACCTTGGACATTATATGGTAAACATAGCGGTCAGGCTGGTTCCACCAGGCTAAGTTATGCCCTGGACATTATATGGTAAACATAGCGGTCAGGCTGGTTCCACCAGGCTAGATTATACCCTGGACATTATATGGTAAACATAGCGGTCAGGCTGGTTCCACCAGGCTAGATTATACCCTGGACATTATATGGTAAACATAGCGGTCAGGCTGGTTCCACCAGGCTAGATTATACCCTGGACATTATATGGTAAACATAGCGGTCAGGCTGGTTCCACCAGGCTAGATTATACCCTGGACATTATATGGTAAACATAGCGGTCAGGCGGGTTCCACCAGGCTAGATTATACCCTGGACATTATATGGTAAACATAGCGGTCAGGCTGGTTCCACCAGGCTAGATTATACCCTGGACATTATATGGTAAACATAGCGGTCAGGCTGGTTCCACCAGGCTAGATTATACCCTGGACATTATATGGTAAACATAGCGGTCAGGCTGGTTCCACCAGGCTAGATTATACCCTGGACATTATATGGTAAACATAGCGGTCAGGCTGGTTCCACCAGGCTAGATTATACCCTGGACATTATATGGTAAACATAGCGGTCAGGCTGGTTCCACCAGGCTAGATTATACCCTGGACATTATATGGTAAACATAGCGGTCAGGCTGGTTCCACCAGGCTAGATTATACCCTGGACATTATATGGTAAACATAGCGGTCAGGCTGGTTCCACCAGGCTAGATTATACCCTGGACATTATATGGTAAACATAGCGGTCAGGCGGGTTCCACCAGGCTAGATTATACCCTGGACATTATATGGTAAACATAGCGGTCAGGCGGGTTCCACCAGGCTAGATTATACCCTGGACATTATATGGTAAACATAGCGGTCAGGCGGGTTCCACCAGGCTAGATTATACCCTGGACATTATATGGTAAACATAGCGGTCAGGCGGGTTCCACCAGGCTAGATTATACCCTGGACATTATATGGTAAACATAGCGGTCAGGCGGGTTCCACCAGGCTAGATTATGCCCTGGACATTATATGGTAAACATAGCGGTCAGACTGGTTCCACCAGGCTAGATTATACCCTGGACATTATATGGTAAACATAGCGGTCAGACTGGTTCCACCAGGCTAGATTATACCCTGGACATTATATGGTAAACATAGCGGTCAGGCTGGTTCCACCAGGCTAGATTATACCCTGGACATTATATGGTAAACATAGCGGTCAGGCGGGTTCCACCAGGCTAGATTATGCCCTGGACATTATATGGTAAACATAGCGGTCAGGCTGGTTCCACCAGGCTAGATTATACCCTGGACATTATATGGTAAACATAGCGGTCAGGCTGGTTCCACCAGGCTAGATTATACCCTGGACATTATATGGTAAACATAGCGGTCAGGCGGGTTCCACCAGGCTAGGTTATGCCCTGGACATTATATGGTAAACATAGCGGTCAGGCTGGTTCCACCAGGCTAGATTATACCCTGGACATTATATGCATCTAAAAAAAGAAAATAAACAACAAGTAATGTAATTTGACATAAATGATGTTTCACAATTGGGTTATCAAATGTATCAATGTAATGAAGTGGGTTACCTTTTGTATTTGTACAAATGATGAGCCTGTGGAAGCTGTTGCCGCTGACAGGTGAAGGTTGCTGGCCGGATACTTGCCAACATGTAGCTGACTGTTCCATTCAAGTTTCAGGTTTCAAGTTTCACATTTTAATGTCACATGCTCAAGTAGAGTGAAATTCCTTCCTTGAAAGCTCTACACCCAACAACGCAGTAATCAATGTCAATGTAGTACTAAACATAACATAAGGTAGAACAAAAACACAAAAAAAGAGAAGTAAGTTAGCTATATGCAGGGTTATTTTGTATAGGGGTAAGGTGACTAGTAGTAGCAGTATATTCACTGTGATGATTGTATGTGCGTGTGTGTAGAGTCAGTAGAAATGTGTGTGCGTCTAATGTGTGTGCAAGCAAATTAAGTGTGTGTGTTGAAGTGTCAGTGTGCGTGAGTGTGTAGAGTTCTGTGCATGTGCATAGAGACAGTGGGAAAATAAAATACAAGGGTCCACTCAGATAGTCAGTGTAGCAATTGTGTTTGCTATTAAAGCAGTCTTATGGCTTGGGGATAGACATTGTTCAGGAGCCTGTCGGCTCCACGTGCGGAAGCAGAGAGAACAGTCTATGGAAGGGGTCATCAACTAGATTCTGCCGCAGGATTTTTTTTTATTGAGTGTATGGTCAGGGGGCCTGGAACATAATTACAAATAAATTGTAGATTGCAAATTGACCTCAAGAAGACCAAACCAATATCATCTTTGACTAAAACATAATTATTTCAAACCCTGCTTACATTTGTATATGATCACATATACATTACATAACCAAAAGTATGTGGACACCTGCTGGTCGAACATCTCATTCCAAAATCATGGAGTTGGTCCCCCCCCTTTGCAGATATAGCAGCCTCCACTCTTCTGGGAAGGCTTTCCACTTGTTCCACACTGTTGGAACATGGCTGCGGGGACTTGCTTCCATTCAGCCACAAGAGCATTAGTGAGGTCGGGCACTGATGTTGGGCGATTAGGCCTGGCTCGCAGTCGGTGTTTCAATTCATCCCAAAGGTGTTCGATGGGGTTGAGGTCAGGGCTCTGTGCAGGCCAGTCAAGTTCTTCCACACCGATCATGACAAACCATTTCTGTATGGACCTTGTTTGTGCACTGGGTCATTGTCATGCTGAAACAGCAAAGGGCCTTCCCAAAATTGTTGCCACAAAGTTGGAAGCACAGAAGAGTCTACAATGTCATTGAATACTGTAGCATTAGGATTTCACTTCACTGGAACTAAGGAGCCTAGCCCTAACCATGAAAAACAGCCCCAGACAGTTATTCCTCCTCCACCAAACTTGACAGTTGGCACTATGCATTCGGGCAGGTAGTGTTCTCCTGGTATCTGCCAAACCCAGATTTGCCAGATGGTGAAGCGTGATTCATCACTCTAAAGAACGTGTTCCCACTGCTCCAGAGTCTAATGGCGGTGAGCTTTACACCACCGAAACTTGGCATTGCACATGGTGATTTTAGGCTTGAGTGCGGCTGCTCGGCCATGAAAACCCATTTCGTGAAGTTCACAACAAACATTTATTGTGCTGACGTTGCTTCCAGAGGCAGTTTGGAACTCGGTAATGAGTGTTGCAACCGAGGAGAGATGCGCTATGTGCTTTTTTTACGTGCCACGTGCTTCAACACTCGGCTGTCCCATTCTGTGAGCTTGCTACCACTTCGCAACTGAGCCGTTGTTGCTCCTAGACGTTTCCACTTCACAATAACAGCACTTACAGTTGACCGGGGCAGTTCTAGCAGGGCAGAAATTTGAAGAGGTGATTTGTTGGAAAGGTGGCATCCTATGACGGTGCCACGTTTAAAGTCACTGAGCTCTTCAGTGAGGCCATTCTTACTGCCAATGTTTGTCTATGATTGCATGGCTCTCTGCTCGATTTTATACACCTGTCAGCAACGGGTGTGGCTAAAATAGCCGGATCCACTAATTTCAAGGGATGTCCACATACTTTTGTATATATAGTGTATTTCCCACACCTCCCTGTGGAGTGCACCATCTGTCCCCCATAGCAGAGAATGACTTGTCCAGCTTTAGACAAAGCAGGCAGTTTGAGTTTAGCAGGCAGTAAGTGTAGAGTGGAGGGGTCTGGTAACTGGCCCTGTTCAGAGTAGGGATCTCCCTCCCTCCTTCCTCCCAGCCAGCTGCTGAAGGCTGTCTGTCACTCAGTCACCCTGCCTCCCCCTTCGCACAGCACTGAGAGCCAAGCCAGTCCACTGCTCCACTTCCTGCAGCATGGGGAAAACACTTAGGGAGGAGAACAGGACACTTTCCAGTTCTCCAATGTGTCCAGAGTGCTCTCTCTCTCACACGCTGGCTGTTTGACAGTGATATTTCTTCAGAATTTACAGAGAGTGCAGTAGAATGGATGGCGTTGTGTAAATGTCCCTCTGCAGTGAGAAAAGGCCATACAGGCATCGGTTGTACCATGTTGCCTGCATAGGTTTCATGAATTGATGATGGGTGCTGCAGTACTGTACATGGGAGAGGGTGGGACTGGAGAGCGGCTATGAAATGCTCTTATCACTCAAGGAGCTCTGAGTGAAGATAACCAGCCTGGTTGTCGGCTGTCAGCCGAAACAATAGAATAGACAGAGAGGAAAAAGTTGGGAAAGTGAAAGAGGGTGGGTTAACCGTGGATTGCAGGGAGAGGTGAACACTGGCACTGAACAATGTGGCAATCTGTTCAACTAAGCCTGTCATTTCACAGTGTGAGATAGGACACTCTCACAGTGTAAGAGGTAACACAATTACTTCTCCGCCTCTGTAATCCATGGGCTACGGGGTGGGGGAATCGACACGTCCACTTTGCCATTGTGTGCCATGTAAAAAGATGAATGCCAAACGCTGGGCAGGCAGGTAGGCTTGTGCTGCTTTGCTTCCAGTAGAACGCCAGGTTCTGTTACCGACTACATTTGAATGAAAAGCTGCTCGCCTCCCTCCTTCCCAGCTTCCGTCTCTCTCCACCTTCATGACCAGATCTATGACTAAGTGAATTCAACTTGAACGTACACCATAAACCAGCCTTCGGCCTCTTTGTAGGTCACCACACAGCACATGTGTGTGCCTGAGAGACTTTATCATAACCTCTTTTTTTCCATGCTTTATTTAGGTCCTTTGCCCTTTTCTTCATTCAGTGACATTATTGTTCATTGGCGTCCCTTGGAGGAAAAAGCCCTGAACTCTCGACATAAATAGGTTATAGTAGTGTGACAGTAGTAGTGGACATTAGTGAGTAGTGGACATTTTGAGACATCAGCCTTTGGCCGATGGGAAGTGATTATTAGGTAAAGGTAAAGGTAAAGTGGCATTAGCTGTTGATGAATGACTTTTTAATGATATACTGACTGAGTGGCTAGCTGCAGCCCTGGCCCCGCACTCTGATCCAGGTCACTGAGCTCAAGCGGCTGTTTGATACTGCTGCTGCTGTATACTGCAGGCATCCTGTTGTTGGCACTCGACCCTTTAACTGCCCCTACCCCTCCCCCCCTTGTTCAAATCCCTCTCCTTCCTTCTGCCTCTCTCTGGGTCTCTATCCATCTGCTCCCCTCTCTTCCCCTCTCAACCCCTAAACTATCCTCCCACCCCCACTCAACTATTTCTCTCCCTCTCCTTTCTCTGTCGCTATCCATTCCCATCTCTCTCTCAAAATCTCCGCACTGTCTCCTCTTAATTCCCCTCCCTCTCTCTCCATTGGTGTCCTGTCTCTTTGTAGATGAAAGCCTTCCAGTGCCGCTGTCTCGTTGGTTCATAACTAAGTGCTAATGTGAAGTGTGACAGCGGAACTGTAAGAGACGAGGGCCATACTAGGTTGAGTTGAATGAATCATGGGATTGTGTTGTTCCTCTCCATACCGCTGCGATGTGTGTGTGTGTGTGTGTGTGTGTGTGTGTGTGTGTGTGTGTGTGTGTGTGTGTGTGTGTGTGTGTGTGTGTGTGCATCGGTATGTGCGAGCATGCATACATGTGTATGTATTAACGTGTTTTCTGTGTCTCTCTGTCTGTGCCCGTTAGGCCAGCTGTCACAATTGGAATACTCACTGCAGTCTCCTGTGTACACTCTACACTGCTCCCACGGCGCAGCGAGTCACGTACACTATCTGTCTACAGTCAGGGACAGTCAACCCTGTAACTCTCCTCTCAGTTGGTGACAATTAAGCCCTGAAGGTTAAAGTGTATCTTTAACCTCCTGGGAATTGCAGTCTTCTAGTTATTTGTTTTTTTTTGTCCCCAGGGTATTGCTGTGAAGGTCTGTCTCCATTTGAAGTCAACCTAATTAGAATGCATGCCATGACGGTAGGTATTCTGAGGTTCCCGCATGACTGCTGACAGCATTTATTTTTGTACGTTAATTAGCTAAGCCTTTTTCATGATTGAAGGATGGCAGCATACCAAGAAGTGTCTAATTGGGGGTGTAGAACTTTAATTTCTCAGTTAATGTAAAAGCAGGTTATCAGTCATTCTTGTAGTAATTATGACGCACATCTCGATATCTCTTTATTCTGTTAATTATGACACGCAATAATTGCTGGATTCAAGAGACGTACTTTATGCTCTGTGCTTCATTTAAGAGAATACTTCAAGTTGAGTTGTAATTTTAGTCATTTCGCAGACGCTATTATCCAGTCAGTGCATTCAACCCAAGTCGAGCAGGAAAAATGTACCACATATTACAGTTATTGCAAGTAGACCCTTATTTGAAATAGCCGAGTTGAAGAGTTCCTGGTTACTTTCAATATACGGAAGTAGAGACAGGACTGAATAAATCAACAAAGTAGAAAAAAAACGGAAGTTGATCCGAGGTAAGGAGGGAAGATGAAAAGAGGTCTAAAAACAACACCTGAGATCTGTTGAAGCAGTGACACAGACAGTTTCCGGTCCTGACTCCAGTCACATGCTGGACACATAATGTTCAACACAACACCTTTTACTTCACCAAACAGCTTGCCAGCTGACGATCCGTCTCCTTGATGATTGAGCGCACACTCATTCTGTGTCTTTGCGCTTGATAGGTTACGATTGACGCAAATACATGCACGCACACACTCTCTCCCGCGCAAAAACACCACACACACACATATACACAGATCCTAGGTTTTGTTCAAGCTCAATTACACTAACCGCAAAGACATTCCCCCATTCGATACATATTCATAAGATCATAGTAACCCGAAAAACTGCATCAAATTCACGCGTCGGTTGGAAAGGATCTGCTGAAATCATTTAAGCCAACTCGGAGATCCAGCAGAGACCAGCTAACATGACTCCGGAGCTTATGGCCCGAGCTCCTGCCCCATTACAAATGGTTCATTTACTATTTAATATCAAAGGGTATGAGGAGGGGGAAACACTTTTACGACCAGCAGAACTCATCAATCAACCTCTCCAGTCACACATTCTCCTTGCTGCTTAAAATGCTACCTAGCCCCACGGTGCACTTTTCTCCTTTTTCTGAGACCTGCTTGGAATGACAATTTCCTCCCCTGTTTAACATTTGGCTGGGCTCTCATACTGTGTTGTGGTTTACACCGGGAGAAGTCAGGGACATGCCATATGCACGGCATATTTCTGTCAGACAGTCAGTGCTGCGTGACTGGGGGAAGAGAGAGACACTTTAAAAAATTTAGGGGGAAAGTAACCCTGTTCTTGTTTAGTGATGATACAGAGCGATATATGAGTACACAGGCCCGGGGGAGATGGGTAAAAACAGCACACAGTGTGTGTGTGTGTGTGTGTGTGTGTGTGTGTGTGTGTGTGTGTGTGTGTGTGTGTGTGTGTGTGTGAGAGAGAGAGAGTGTCCTCAGACAAACTGATGAGCTGCTGAGGCAAATGAGGGAAGGTGAAGTTAAGTTCCTCACTGACAAAAACACATTACACAAGTGTTCCACAAATGTTCCTTGTGCCTCGATGGACCTGCTTTAGTGTTGACAAGCAAAATCATATATTTTTATCAAACACCTTTGATGTCCAAATGGGTTTAAGTACTGTAAGTTGTGGTGGTGGGTGCCACGGTGTTTCCCCGATTCTGGTGTTAGTGCCAATGTGGTGTTGTACAATATAATATATGCCATTTAGCAGACACCTTTATCCAAAGTGACTTACAATATTGTGAGTACATACATTTTTGTATATATGGCCCCAGGAGGGAATTGTTAAACTATAGAAACAGATGACTCAACTGCCATTCTGCCTGTCTCCATTGCCAAACCTTCCTTCATCTACTTCCTCATTGTTCTTATGGACTTGAGCCACAACGTAAAATAAGCACTTAGAGGCAATTAAGAGTCAATTAAGTCTGCAAAGTGCCTGACTGCTGGGATCGAAAAGCCTATAAACTCACAGGTAAAGTGGGCCACGGTTGGCTACTCTTTACTTCACAGAGGATGGTCCACCTCTCATTCTAGAAACTGTACTGTACCCACCACCAGAGAACTGGGACGGCAGAGCCATCGATGTATACAAACCCTGGATTGCTGATGATATGTATTGGCCATTTAGAGGCTTTGACACCACGGGTCGGCCATATTGGCAACATCCAGTCCTTCATAGGAATGTATGGAATTCTACACTATTTCAACTAAATGTTTCAAGGACAAAATTACATGTATTTAAGTATTTCATTTTTATGTTTAGCTCACATAATATAATTAAAGTGTCTGTAATAGAATAAATGTGGCAAAAACGAATGTAGAGATTAATACATGCATTTCTATAGCTTACAAAATATTTTCTTACAGCGGTGGGGGAGTGCCAAGATGGAGGCACGATGGCTTCAACACCGCTCCACCTATCAGTCATCTGGTGTATATATACATTGTTGGGCAGATCTTACAGATGCACACCAGGGGATGTTGGAAGTTAAATCTTTAAATGAGTCAGATCGCTGTGGCTGCACCGAAGAACAGATATAGGGAACCGGGAGCACGTATGGCTTCAGAGAGGATAATTGCGAAAGCGCCTTCAATCTATTAAAGTGAAAGATTAAAAGAAAAACAAATTTACTTTCTGCAATGGTTTAATAAATCAATGATTAAAACAAATAGACAATTAACCTGTGGGTCACCATTGAAATGCATGATATGATGCAGGCATAGACTCAGAATGGCTGCTAACTGGAGCTTGATACACCGATTTAGGGTCTGTCCAAAATGGCACCCTA